>NC_135786.1:89760833-90069166 GCF_051106095.1 Pogona vitticeps | reverse complement strand
AAACCTCAGCACTTTGAATTGGGCCCAGAAACTGGCTGGCAGCGAAGCTGTTGTAATAAGGCAGCTACATGCTTCCTGTAACCAGTGCCAGTCAGCAGTCTGGCTGAAGCATTTTGAACCAGCGGAAGTTTCCGCTCTTCAAAGGCAGCCCCAAGTAGAGCGTCTCAAGGAATGGACACAATTGGTGCAGCAGTTTTAACTGTGCAGATGCATTCCTGGCACCCAAACTGCAAATCTGACTTTTCAGGGGAAGCATAATCTCTTATCACCTGATTTGCCTTGTGACTGACCAGGATCACCTCTGTCTTGTCTGGATTAAGTTTCCATTTGTTAGCTCTTATCCAGTCCATTACTATCAACATACACCGGTCTAAGTACAAAATGGCTTCCCTGGAATCAGATGGGAAGGAGAAACAGAAATATAAGAGAAGAGACATGTGGGTGGTAACTCTAAAACTCTAGAAGTAGTGTACAGTTATTAGCAATAAATGGTGATATGCTTTACAGTACACTGTTCTGCATTACAAAATGGCTGCTTCTTAGTTATTTGGAGAATTATCCCACTCCTCCTCAGAGCCAAGGAAATGGTTGAACAAGCATAGGTCCGCTTGGTCAATCTCTACTTCAACATTGTCTCCCTTGGCCAATGGGTCCCAAGAGGGCATCCAAACGTCTTTTTCCAACAGGTTGTAACTCAGATTGTTCCATGGTCCCTTCAAAAAGGGGTTATTGTTCTCTAAATCAACAGGTTCCGTCTCTGTCTCTAATAACTGGGTGGTCTCCTTGCCTCTCACCCCCCCCCATATTCAAGGGGGTTCTCCTCTCTTCAGTTGGGAGCCCATGGTCCATCAAATATCCCCTCCTGTGGGCCTTCTCCAAACACCATAGTCCTTTCTCTTTCTCTCTCTCTCTCTCTCTCTCTCTCTCTCTCTCTCTCTCTCTCCTCTTTCCACGGCTTCCTTTTCTTCTCGGAGCTTTCTACACCACTCCCAGGCTTCGGATTCTCCCCAATACAGTATGAAGGATAGGGAGGCAAACCCCATCTCCTCCGATAATCTGCCTCTTCCCTAGGGACTCGTACATTTTCCCACTTTCCGGTCCACGGGTCTTCCACCCATATCAGCTCCTAACCTCCTGGTATCACATCAACCTCCCCTTTCATATCACCCATTCCCACCTTCACGACGGACCTCCCTCTTTCTCCTCTTCCTGCCAGTTCTTCCCCTCTCTAACTCACAGGTATCAGCTCCCCATTGCATAGTCTCCGCGGGTGGTGTATGTGGGTCAGTCTGCACCTCTTCCTCCTTCTTCAGGGAGGACGACACTCTAGCAAGAGCCTCTACTCTCTCGCCTCTTGTCTCACATTCTTATGCTAATCTTAATGTTGTCTAAAAAATAATTTATTTTATGGGGTTTTTTTTGTTAAGTTTGCATGTATATTTCATTAGGCTTACTATATTGCAAGGAGCTATCCAAGGTAATGAACTTCTCCAAGACTTCTGGAAAATCTTATGCAAATACAGCACTAGATATAAGTGACCTCCGGTGGAGTACAGAGCTCCTGTCTTTCTACATATGCATTCACAACAAGACTTTTACTGAATACTGAGGTTATCCCCCATGTTAGGAATGGGACAGCCCAAGCTGGCCTAGCCATTCCTCGCCACCTGCAAGGGCAGAGACATTCTGCTCTCCGTTCTATACCAGTAATAAATTAGGGCAATATAGATCAGCATAATCTCTCCTAGTTAAAATCAATGTAACAGACACACCCTGCATGTAAGCTCTACTGTATCATTTTGTAACACCCAGACACCTGCAGCCCCACCCCAAGCCCTCTCTGCATACATCAAAGAAGTGGAAGGAGGATAGGGCATCGTTGCCAAAGATAACAAGGGGATGACTAGCAAGCCAACATTTGTGGCACCTTGCAGTTATAGTGAAATAAAGTTGCACAAAGCAAGCACAGAATATCATCCAACAATGTTATGTGTAATTGTCACTGTACGTACATTTGGCACTTCACCATTTAGATTCCTGAAAGTGGAAGCTGAAACATGTTGTTTTAATACTTCTGTCTCTTAGTTGCTCTTATAAGTGTGTGTGTGTGTGTGTGTGTGTGTGTGTGTGTAAAAAGTAATAATACAGTGGTGCCTCGCAAGATGAGCGCCCCATTTAACAATGAAATCGCATCACAACAAACTTTTTGTGATCGCAAAAGCGATTGCTTTACGATGTTTTAAATGGGGTTTTTTCGCTTTGCGATGATCGGTTCCCTGCTTCGGGAACCGATTCTCGCAAAATGACGATTTTCGGCCAGCTGATCGGCGGTTTCAAAATGGCCGCCGGGTTAAAAAAATGGCTCCCCGCTCTTTTCTGGAATGGATTCTTGCTGCATGGGCAGCGAAAATGGCCGCACTATGGAGGATCTTCGCTGGACCGTGAGTTTCAAGCCCATAGGAATGCATTAATTGGGTTTTAATGCGTTTCTATGGGCTTTTTTATTTCGCATCATGACATTTTCGTTCTACAGCGATTTCGCTGGAACGAATTAACATTGTAATGCGAGGCACCACTGTAGTTATAAGCCTCTAAGTCAGGATAACATTTCATGGGACAAATTTTAGCAAACTAATCCAGAAATGTATATACTCAAAAATACGTCTTTTAACCATTATGATACTTGTTGCTTTTGCCACAACAATCCAGCACAGCAAACCACTCCAACATTTTAGTAAGCATCCTTTCAATCCTCACAATGCAGTGCAGCCAATGCCTCCAATAAGACCTTTTACAAAAGTACTTATTCTAGATATTAAAACTCATGCAAAACACTACTGCTCATGGTAAAAGTATGTACAAAGTAACTATATTATTCAAGGGTGTTTCCTGCTTCCCACCGTCATCAGTTTACCTTTGGAAATACAATACAGTCCAATCAATGCTAGAATTATTATTTTGTAAAAGCAACTGCAAAAGTGAAAACTCAAAATCTCCTACCCCCACCTTAGTTAATTTCAAGGTTTCAGACTGCTTCAGGCACATTCTTAGAGTTCTGCTGAAGTAGAGTTAAGGTAAGAGTAGCCAATATTTAAACTTAACACCTAATATTTACTCTGCATCATGAATACAGTATCAGCATCTCGCTGCCATTTGATTCCACTATCAATGCAGCAGCCAAACAAAAATTCCAAAGTACTGTATGCCTGTTTAATTTAAACTTTGCTTGGGCTGTCCTAGCTATTTTCAACTCAAATGTAAATTGTGGAATACATGCCTCAGTTGCCTTTATTGTTACACAACCAAGGCAGAAATGTCAATCTAGAGTATTTCGTGTCAACAAAATAAGCAGTCAGAATTTCAAACAATAACTGAGCTGGCATAATGTCACAAAAATGTACTTTGATTGCATAACAAGCAGACCTGAGTTCTTGCACTAGCATAACAGAAGGAATACCATCAGCCAGAAGCAGATGCATACTCCTGTGCAAAGCTAGTATAAGGCACAAGATGGAGAAAAATTGAGAAGGGACGAGAGTTCAGTTGCCTATGTTCTACCCTAAAGGCACTCCTTGACTTATAAAACTGGTCCTGATTTTTAATACTATACAAGATGTATACCTTTCAGTATGATTACTTAAACATTTAAAATACACATGGATTCAACTTTACATAATATGGATTCACTATTTTAGAGGGAAATATATGCCTTTCAAAATTAACATGCTTAATATCTTATTAGGTTCAATGGAATTTAGTATTTATAAGCTGTTCTGAGAACATAGGGGTAGGTTAAATGGTTGGAAAGTATCATTTTGTAAACCTAACATTTTCACTGAAGGCAAGACATGCAGGGCAACCCTCTGCATGCTCATGCAGAATAAAGCCTGAAATGTCAATGCTAGCCTTTTGGAGTATACCACCAGCAGAACAATTCCACGAAGTGCAATGTGGGTACAGTCTGTGGCAGAGAAAAGACCGTTTTCCAAGCCTTGCTGGTCTTGCAGCACCAGGTCAGAGCGTGTGTTTTATCCTTCTCTCTTTTTTCCTTTCTGTTTTTCCCCCCTGCACCACAGCTGGCATAACCCTTACCCTTGTGAGGTTATTCAGATGAAGCGTCTAACAATTACAGTGGTGCCTCGCAAGACGAGGTTAATGCGTTCCGCAAAAATCGCTGTCAAGCAAAATTGTCGTTAAGCGAAACACGGTTTTCCATAGAAAAGCATTGAAAACCGGATAATCCGTTCCAATGAGAACGGACTGTCATCGTAAAGCGAAAATCACCACAGGAAACATAGTTAAGCAAAATGCATTTCCCAAGCGAAGACAGCTGTCTAACGAAACAGCGACCATTAAAAAACCCATTTAGCGAAGCAAACCCGAGCTGTCAAAACATCGTAAAGTGAAAAACAGGGACCTAAAATTTAACTGTCTTGTGAGGCAAGGTCCCTAACATCGTAAAGCAAAAATCGCCCATAGGAAACATTGTTAAACGGAGCGCAAGATCGCTCCGAAAACCTCATCGTAAAGCGAATTAGTCGTTAAACAAAGCAATTGTCTAGCGAGGCACCACTGTATATGGCTTTGGATTCAGTAGATCTAAGGCCAGCCCTGATTCATCACTGGAATCTCTCCTCTTGGCTTCTACTGCATATTTGACTACCATAGTGGTAGAACTCTTTGCTGACAATTAAGGAAACACTCACAGAGCAGACCAGCTACCCACCCTCATGATGTCCTCCAACTGATCCTTATTCTCTTACAGACCACCAAAGCTTTGCCAGTGACATATGCATTGAAGCATATTTGGGAAACATCACTGAGAATCTGCTAAGCGAATACATTTTAAGTACCACATTATATTTTAAAGAGTTAAAAAAACACAACACCACAGTTAAATTAAGACCAACGTCAAATGCTTGACTGCCCATGCCATCCCAGAATATTTATTGACTGACCACAAGAGACAAAGACTTCTCTTGCCCCATAACTGGGAAATGTTTTTCTGATATATGACTATTTCTTTTATTCTTATTAGTCTGAATGTGTAGTATCTTCTTGTTTCTGTTGTGTTAGCGCTATTGGTTTTTGTTATTGTTTGTGGATATTGTTATTAGATGTATTTTTAATATTATAGTGGTTTCATAATATGTACATTGCTCTGGGTATCTGCAGCAGAAAAGCAAGATGGCAACAATAATATCATCATCATTCATGTTCTATATTTGCTAATCAGACAGCACAAGCCAACAGTTGATCCATGGCAGACATTTTAAAGTCTTAGATACATATAACACAAAAGGAGGAGCAATGCTTAATCTGCTCACATGCAATTATAACTCAACAGATACAATTGAGCCCCTCAACATGTGCCAAGGTTTCCACTTAGGAACAGGGTAATATACTGTAATCATTTTCAGTCCCTTTTATTTTATTCTGATGGATTTAAACAGACACTCATCTAAGATGAATTTCCACTTAGGGACAGGATAATGCAGTCATTTTCAGTCCCTTTTATTTTCTTCTGATGGATTTAAACAGATACTTATCCAAGATGAGTCATATCTGCTGGGTTTTGCTTTGTGGATCAAACATAAGGTAAGCATAATAAAACACACAAACATCCAGGTTTAAGTTTTCATTGTCAGTATTGAAAAGCTTACATGTTTGCTCCACAGTCAAGTTAAAAAAAAGAAAATGCACTAAATGAAAAAGAATCAGGGTTTTAAAGCATGTAGAAACCACATTATAGTCAAACTTAGCTCTCACTTTGGGAGCAAGTGATTCCAAGTTAGCAGTTAATGTCACATTAGCTCTAAGTATGGGCTTATTTGATTTAGGATGCTAAATCCATTTCACACCAAAAAGTGGAAACACACAAAAATATTTTATTCTAACCACTGTTATACATAATATTGTATTTTGTTGCCAAGCCTAAAACAATAAGAGCACCATCTTTTACTTACTCTAAACCCATTCTGTTAATCTTAAAGTAAAAAGGGGTGATTAGAAACATCTACAGAGGCAATGGGACAAGCTGATCCCAGTTTTCATGCTCTGCCAGGGGAGAACATATTTTGCTTAACAGAATGCCCCCAACCCCCAGCAGTTACTTGTGCTAGCTGGATGGCTGGCATATATTTTGGGACTTTTAGAAAGGATTTTGGACCTTTTCAATATAATTCTATTCCTTGCATGCCTAACGAACATTATTTTAGGCCTCTCTATTTCTGCAGGCCCACAAGGGACATGAATATAGCGTTAAAATGCAAGTGTTTACTCAGAAAGAAGCTCCAGTGTGTTCAATGAAATTTCCTCACAGCTGTGTGTGTATGGAGCCAGATACTCTCCATATGCTTTGGACTACAGCTTCCAAAATGCCTAACCATTCATTTGCAATGTGGCTTAATGGGTACTGTACTTAAAAGTATCTATAGAAACCTAGTTGAGGAATGGTCACTAAGCCCATTTCATTTTCCTGAGTCGTTAGTTAATGATTTCAGAATTATTCTGTTACTACTACATTTCTTTTGTGTGTGTGTGTACCTATTTTATTTAAGATTTAACCACAAGGTGCCTTGAGCACATTTTAAGTCAGATGAAAATATGTTAAATAAATAAGCCTCAGTATAAGAAATCCAGCAGTGCCATATCAGCCTCTGTCAAGAAGTATTTACACACCAGATAAAGGGGCAGATTTGGTCCTGTATTCTTATTTTTCTGAAGTGTATGTGTGTTTGGTTCAGCAATTTATTTAGGTGCATGCTGGATTCCCTGGAAAATGCTTACAAAAAATAATCAAAGCATCTACTGTCACTTGCGAACAGAGTCATAGTCCAAGATCAAATTTGATCAATTACACTAGAATTTTCTGCAGGTTCTAGATTATATTTCTATGGTAATTTCAGATTTTGTGCAAAATGGTTTCTTTCTGATATCATATTTTACCTATTGAAACTCACATTTAGAATCTAGCTAACATTCCTTCCACCCTGTCTACACTTTCTGTTCCCACTACTTCACTACCGCAGGAGGCATAAGTAAGGGCTTCTGCATATCTTTAACCTAGACAGAGCAGCTTTGGACAAGCCAGGATCTACTGGCATGAATGCATACTCTGGGAACATAACCAATAACCTACTTCAGTCCAAAGATTTCATAAGCCAGCTACATGTTAGAGCACATGGACCACCATTTCATATTAAACGACATGAACAAACACACCCCAAAGACACATTTTTACAACAATATATAGTAAAGCTCTATTTCTTAGGACAATTACAGGAAAGCTCAAGAACTGTAGATGAAAAACATCCCCAGTCTTCCAAAGATGTGCCCATATTAGTCTCTCAGTAAGTCAGCAAAATTAAAAGAGGTGGGGAGAGAACAAGGACAAAATACGATGACTCTTCAAAGACTAAAAAAAATTGTTTTAGTGTGAGCTTTAATGGTTCAATATCTCAAGAAGTTGATTTCAACCCATAACAGTTCACAATGAAACAGATTTTTAAAAGACTTTAAAGTACCTCAATATTTTTTCTATTTACCTTCTTTAATTTTGTCAACATCTTAACATCTCTGACTTCAATCACATATGGGTAATTAAACTCTACGTCACCTGAGCACTACAGACCTCGTTGGTTCAAAGAGTTTCACTGGAATTTGCAAGAGGCCCGGTTCACAATGAACTTGCTAGGAAAGTACAAGATGAAATATTAACTCCTAACTAATTCTAAGTCGGCCATTGCACAGGCTTGTTTAAGGAAGCAGAAGTTTGACCTGTATGAACAAGAGGACCAATTTTGTAAAAGAACGTGGGGACAGAAAGATGTTATAACATGTATTTGAAGTGGTTTCAACACACATTCACTTCGCAGGAAGAATTTCTTTTTTCAGACCAAAAAGTTACTTCTATCATAGGTAGAATGCTAGTCTTCACCCAGAAACTGCCAGGCTCCCAATTCCCACCTAGGTACTACGTACATATCCTTTCTGCTGGCCATTGCCCCCTTTTAAAATCGCTTGACAGTGGGCAGCAGCTTCTTGGTGCTGAAGCAGGAATCAAGCAAGAGCCATGTAAGTACTCACAAATATATTACTTCATAGCAAATGCCTTTTGTGCTCTAGAGTCCACTTCTATTCAAATTAGAAACAGTCTTGCATAAGATCCTGCCATTAACTGCCTTTGCTGCAACTCACTAATACTGTACAGCTGCTGGACAAGAAAAAGCACTTGACACATGCCCTGAGGCATGTTTTCTTAATTTTCAGGAATTGGCTTTTTTTGGGGGGGGGGGACAGGGGTGGAGATAATATGGCCAAAAGCGGAAAGAGAAATTTAAAAAAACGTTTCTTATAGAAAGGAGACGGGAAGGCACAGGTAGTTTGCGCCATACACACACGCAAGGAAGGCCATGACCCTCTCCGACGGGAAAGGTCAGGAAAAGAGCAGGTGGGGGAGAGACCCTCGGCGGGAAGATCGAGGCAAAACCCTCTTGACAGGTGCTCCCGCTCCCGCCATGCCTCTCCCCTGGCCCCAACTCCTAACCTCGCTTACCTGCTCCAGCTGCCGCCGCCGCCACCGCCTCCCCTCCTGGACTCTGCCGGCCAGCCGGCCCGCTCTGCCTCGGGGGGGGCGCACCCGGCCACCGGTTCCTCCGCACCACACCTCGGCAGCGGATGCGGCGGGGGGGGGAGAGAGAGAGAGAAAAAGGGAGGGAAGAAGAGGGGCAGCTGGAACCTCGGGGAGAAGGGATTAAAAAAAGGGGGGGCAGCTCGAGCACCGGCTTCGACCAGCGCTCCTCCGGCTTGAGGCTCCGCCCGGCTCCTTGGGCGCGTCACGGGGCCGCCTCTGCCAATGGAAGGCCGGCTGGCAGAACCGCTGACTGGGCGAGGAAAGAAGAGGAGCGCACAGCGCGCGGGAGGAGGTGGCGGTGAGAGAGAGAGAGAGAGAGAGAGAGAGAGAGGCTATTATAAACCCCCCCCCCGCTCCCTCACCCTCCCCCCCCCCGCCCGAAGCTGGGGGTGGAGGTTAGTGTGAGTGGGTGGGAGACAAAAGAAGCCTTCGAGGCTTTCCCGCTCCTCTCCCCGCCAACGTGAGGGGTGAGGCGGCTGAGCTCGCCCTCGTTGGTTGCCTCGGCGAGAAGTGTGGGGCAAATGGGCGCGCAGAGGCACCGCGTATCCTCAGGCGACCCCTGTATGAAGCGCCCTGGCAGTTCCCCGAGGCACGCATGTTTCCTTACATGCAAGCCCCAATTAGGGCCGCCCCGGTGCCTTCCCGGGCAAATAATAAATAGGCACCGCGTTGCAGCCTCCGCAGGTTGTTCTGAGCGAATCGCCTTGCGAAGGGGGTGGGGGGTAGGAAAAAAATAAAACTGCCGAGGAGGACGCTTTTATTATCTCGTCGCTTCTCTTTCCACACCTCGCAGGCCATGGCTAATAACAGAGAAGATCTACCGATCGTTTTCCTTGTCAATTCTGATTTCTCCGAGATTTCACCGAGGTGCGTTGAGACGATGGGAGAATAAGCCTTTGCCGTCTCGTTAGTAGACAGCAGACGGTGGTTATGTGTATACTGTATTTACATATAGACACGAGTATGTAACCCTGTGTTTGTGAGCAAATGGTCTCCTCTGCAACACAATACGCCTCTCTAAGGGCGAGTAGATTTTGAGCATACAGTACTGTATTTTAATTTGTACAGAATTTCCCTCACCTGCTCTGCTCGCCATTAACAGAACTACACAATCGCACCCAAAATCGAGGAACTGATACTCCATAAATAAACAGCTTGTTTCCACAGTCGTGCACTATCGTGATCAAAAAAAAAAAAAAAAAAAAACATGATGAGAAAGCGTTTGTATACTGGAGAACTGCCTGCCATTCTGGGTGTTAAACCAGGACTTCATGTGAGCCCGTGGTGAAATTAACATGAGGAACAGCTAGTGGTGCATTTTGCAGCAGTCAGGCAAGGAAAATAGACTTCAAAATGGCGTGGAAATGAAGGGGGGGGAGTCTTGTGGATGCCACCAGAGGGCTCTATAGATACTAGTGCCTCAGAACCAACCGAGTGTATTGCACTATACTGTTAACCTGAATTAGATACATATGTGCGATGAATGCTCAGATTGCACCCAAGAAGTATGCCTTGAGCATGAGAGAGTCTTGTCTCACCACTGCAAGAACAATGCCTCCCACGTAAATTATGGGTCATTGGTACACCCAGCATTTCTGACAGAATGAACCCACAGCCCAAATTTTCATTTAACTTATAAAACCCAACAGTTGCTAGCATCTATCACTAGCTTTAACCTTCTTAGGTAGAGAACGTCAACTGCTGGAAAATTCTGCCACCTGATTTCTGGATGGATTTAGGTATCTAGAACATATATTACATTAATTTCTCCCCCAATCAGCACTAGGTACTGGTTGAGTTCCATCCAAACCTAAATTTAAGGTGTTGGCTGATCTTTTTAGGCCTCATTGGCCTGACACCTGGGTTCTTTATGCATCTTTGTTTTCCTATCAAGGTGTTTATGTCTATAACCTTCGTCTAACATCTGAGGCACAGTTGAATGCATCAACTCTTTTTTCAATAGCTATACCTGTTTCATGGAATGCCCTCTAGGCAACGCTTGGAAATGTAACTTGCCCATGTGGTCATGCTGGATGGAAGACTCGGGAGGTTGCATCCAAAAATTAACTTTTCTAAGCTCTGCCTGGAGGTTTATTCCATTAGAATTCTGGTCAAAATATGGGTGTTCTAGAAGGCCTTTGTTTTAATGTTCTCTTGGCTTTGTTATTCTGTTGCTATTTCTGTATGACAAGTGTTTCTCGTTTCCTATGCTTTACATTGGACATGTACAACATAGTGCAAGTTGTTCTGAATTAATCATATTAAAAATAAATAGCCCTCCGGTGTATTAAATTAGTGTTTGTTGTAACAGAATAGCATGGCAGCATCTTTAAGGAAGGGAAACAGCTTGATTTTTAAATATAAAAATATAAATAGATAAACATCAAAGTAAAGGAAATCTTTATGTTAGTGAAGTTAATAATTAATTCTGAGTGTTATACTAGATGGAAAAGCTAATGAATTTGGTAACACTATCTTCTGATTGGAGACAATGCAGCCAAAGGAAAATTCTGCTAATGGGAAATATTTAATTACTGGACCGCTATATCCATGCGATCAGTAACTGTGGCTTCAGTTATCCGCTGCATAAAAATATAAATCCCCCCCTCGAAATACATATTTCCAAGATGTATTACCAGAACTGGTCAGTAGAGGGAACCAGAAACTATGCTATATACAGTACAAGGTTTTGCATATCTGTGGTTTCTAGCATCTGTGGGGTGGGGGCTTGGAACTGTTCCCCCTGTAGATACTGCAGTCCTACTATAAATGTAAGGATGCCATGAAAAAAAAATTAACAGTGATCTGCCTACATGATAGACAAATCCTGCAGTTGTGTTTAATCAACTTAGGGCATAACCCAGGCAATGTTTGGAAACTCCATAAATATGAATCACAGGATAATAATTCCAGGAAAAAGTGTCTGCATATGAAAAAAACACTGGGGAGTAGGTGCCATTCTACTTAATAAAGCTTGCATTTAGTTGACATAAATGAATTACACGTCTAGTCTCTTTTGTCCCATATATGAGTAGTGCAGAGAATAATTCACAGACTCTCACTTCATCACATTTGAGGAATCACAGTCTGGATGTTACTTGTGATATGACACAGTGGCTCAAAAGCAAATTTTTTTGGGGGGGGGAGAAACTCTTTACTAATAAAGTGCATGGTCAACATTTTCTTCAAACATCTAAAGGTTTAAACAAGAGGAATAGTATCTGCCTCAAAATGGATAGGATATAAATAGGATATAAATATTTAGGCTACAGTCCTGTGACCATTTATCAAAAAGCAAGTAGAACACAACTCAGATTAGGCTTCAGTAAGCTTGTGTTGTAGTAGCACCTTTTAAGCCCCACTGACTGTACTTGTGATGAGTTGTTTGGTCAATGTAAACATAAAGCTGCACAACTAAATGTGTACCCTATATATGCAGTCACATGATATATCTACATATTCTGAATGGTGAAATCAAACAGAATAAAAAAAAAACCCTGAAGCTGTGTGGTTCAAGAGTAATATTTTTAATAAACAGGATTGGGTAATGTTTTTATTGTGTTAGCAAAATATTTCTTTAAAATAAAGAAGAAATAAAAGTTAAAAAAAGAGAGGGGAAGTAACCAAGTTTGAAGTCTTTTAGAGCACCTTATCAAGCTGGGCATTCCAAAAGTTAAGAAAGGTTGGAAGAGATGCAGAGAAGCTGAAAAGTTGTTCTCGCCAGATTTTGTTGCCAATGGAGATAGTTGCTTTCTCCAAAAAGAGAGAATGTAAGTTTGGAACATCAGCTTAAATTCTGTATTATGAGGTTGTGCCTCAAGAGATTTAGAAACAACTGCCTGTTTTGCACTCTAAAAATATGGGAATCACAAGCATACTGCAAAATATCCATTTTCCTCCTTTTAGTTAAAGTACATTGACCCCTGCACTGGCACAGAGCATAAATAGCAAGTAACATCACAACCTTCGTATAAACCAGATTGTTATTATGGCAATCTCTGTATCAGCCAAGCTGATTAAATTTAGTTGGTGCACTTGGCCGAAAGGCTAACTGAAGCCTAATTATGTTTATTATCTGGTGCCTGGAGGAAGATCATGCAGAGTACTTCTGCTGGTTGAGTCCTCAGTACACTACAGGCCCCCAAACCCCCTCTTGTGTTATAGATTGCCCAAGTGGTTGTCTGTAGTATTCTCCATCAGAAGTAAAAGAGAAATGTATTAGAGCTGAGATCTATGTGTAAAAAAAACCAAGAAAAAATGGGTGGTACATCCACTGGACCATGAAAATACTCAAGAAGAAAAGAAATGTATGTGAACATTCAACTCCATCAGAACTCTTCACCAGCTTGTGTAATACAGTACCAAAACAGACATTCATGTATTCACCTTTTGATACATGTTATTCCTTTATTAAATTCACAGCTCAAGCTATGAATCTGGCAATCATTCTTCGTTTGCTATTCATTGTAGCAATTAATTTATCCCAACTGGGTCAACACGAGGCAGCCAAATGGCTTCACTTTCTGTGGAGTTATAGCTTCATTTGTTTATTAGCCAAGTTAAGCACCTCCCAGAGCACAAACCTCTTTCTCTCACATACATACACTCTCCTTCATTCTCACACAGACATGTATTTTCAAGTTGCTGTATTTCTGAAGCCCTGGAGGTATGGTTAAATTGATGAAATACATTTTTTTCTGGAAGTGTATTTTATTTAAAATATTGTTACGCTGCCTTTTTATCCTTTAAGAACCCAAGGTGCCTTGCATCATTAAAATACGACATTTACAAACTACAAATAGCAACCTGCTTTTCCATATGCTCCAAATTACCACCCTGTGAGGGCAGAACTTAAATGCCAGTTGAGGATCCAACCTGCCTCTTTGGCAACAACCTGCTCTCCTTATCTTGGCCCAATTACCTCTGTCGATGGAAAGGAAGAATGGGCCTGAAGTAAGGTGAGAAACCTTGTTTACTTCCAAATTTTCTCCTGTAGGGAGGAGAGAGACAGGAAAGTAAACTCAGCTCTTGCCTTCTAGGAGTATTCTCCAGCAGAATCTTTTCTCAGAATTAGCAACAGCTGGGAGAGGGTGGCTGAACTACTCCCACCCTGCTGTTGACCTAGCAAGGATGCTATCTTCTGCAACCAGGTCCTGTTTTTCCCATCATGAAAGCAGGTGGTGAGGGGGCTAGTACTGTCTTGTTTTAGTTTTCCCTACTTCCTTCTATCTTAAAGGTAAAGTTGCACAAGAGACAGCATTTTAAATCATATCTTTCCAGAATTGGAGTGGACTCTGTATCTCAACTGTAACCTCTCCAATATATGCTGTACATTTCTTTCTTGACTCAAAAAAGACACAGGGATATTTCAGCCCTGCCTTGTAACAGGCATCCCCTTCTTTTTGGTGTAACTAGTGCAATACTGCAGTTTAAAAGCAACTGTTCCTATCTAGTTGAGTACTCACTAATAATTTATGAGCCCCTGAGGTTTCCAATACCTTATTTCAGAATCAAACTTTAACTGGATTACTGATGGTATAACAAGAAACATCCACACAGCTATACCAAAGCAACTACCAAAGCAAGCAAAATAACTAGAAATCCACTTCTCATCATTGTTTTAAATACAGATGTTCAAGCTAACATTTGTCAAAATGAATCAGGATACATTAAATCAGAACCTGCAAATGCATGATGTCAGTGCTCTGACTTTCCCCTTGCTTATTCCTAAATAATTTTAGCAGGAGGTTGAGCTATAAAAAGGAAATGTTGGAGTGTCTAAGAGACGAGTGCTGTTATTTTAAAAAAGCTTATGAAATGCAAGAACATTTTAAAAGGCAGTGATTAGAGTCCTGGACTATGAATAGGGTAATTTGGACTTTAATCCCCATTTGACTATGAAGCCTGCTGAATAACTTTGGTTCTGCTACTCTTTCTCAGCCTCATTTACTTCACAGGGTTGTTGTGGTGAGGAACAGGATGAAATATATCTCATTGAGCAAGCTGGTGGAAAAGTGGGGTACAAACGTTACAAATACAGGCAAATAAATATGGCCGAGTAAAAGCATTCTCTATACATGTGAAGGAGGAGTGTGTACAAGTCAGCCGTCCGTAGTGATAGAGTCCATAGAAGGAGGAGAAGAGGAGAAGACTGAGGAGGAGCAAGGGACCAAAGATGTGACAGTTGTGAAAGAGGCGGGAGAAGTTGAATCAAAGGAAAAGGCAGGAAAGGTAGAGGTTTGTTTAGTGGAAGAAGATAATAAGGGGAAGAGGGTGGAGCAGGAGATGACAGTGTGGGGGGAGGATATAAGTGAGGAAGGGGTACGCTGGTTCAGTTTGGTCTTGGCAGATTATGAGAGAAAGAGAGCACAGGTGTGGAAGAAGGAAATTGAGTAGGTAAGAACCCAAGGACTTTTGAGAGACTTCCCAAACTTGAAGGTGGGAGGACTGCTGTGGGAACCCAACCCAAGGGAAGAGAAGCCGACTCAGTTCCTAACGAAAGAATGGACTGTGATCGTGGTGCCGCGTGAACCTGAATTGCAGAGAGAAGCTGAGATAGCCCACAATCGTTTTTATGACAGACCAGATGAGCAAGGTTGGATTAGACACACATGTTGTGGGATGATCTGTGCCCTGAGAAGTACTCCTCCCCGAAGACTGGACTACAGGGAATGGCATGGGAGAACCCCCCCCCCCATTGAATCCATGGGAGTATGGGAAGAGTTTTAGTTCTGTCAGTTGTGGCTTGTTGCCTGAGTTAAGAATCTTTGATCCCATGAATAATGTGCTGGAGGACAATTTGAAAATTATTAAGATGTCTCCTCTGTTATTTCCGGCTGAAGGTGAGGGGTTGCCCAAAGAAATCAAAGAACCCAATCACAGTGGCGCCCAACGTGGGGCAACTCTGCTGGCAGGAAATGAGGAGATTTTGAAATTGCAGCAGACAATAGAATGACAGGAAAATTAATTGGGAACTTGGCGGAACAACAGATCTTGCTAACAAGACAACTGTTAAAACAAGAGAATGAAGGGGAGAAAGGGGAGAAGACCATGAGTGGTAGTCGAAATCCATGGATAGCAGGACCCACCCCGATTCGAATACAGAAAATGAGCTCAACAGATGTTCCGGAAGCCTACTTACATACATTTGAGAGAGTGGCCACTGCGGCAGGGTAGCCAAAAGAACAATGGACTTTGATTTTAGTCCTGTGCTTAACTGGGGTACTACAAGAAGCATAGTCATGTTCCTGTAATTTTCTTGTACCTTTACTTCCATCTCAAGTAGAAACTACAGCTTAATTTTGCTAGCTCTTCTGTTTTCTATATAGTGCATTACTACTAGTATAGAAGAGCAAAAATGAAACACAGGCTTTGATATATTAGGGGGCAAAATACAAAAATGTGGCACTTTAAAGACAAACTTTTACTTTTTAATGTTGGCTTCTCTGGATCAAGTCCACTTCCTCAGACATTAGGATGAGACTATATGACTTTGCTAGTGTCAGCAGATCTGCAGGGCAATTCTAGCCATTGTTCTATAATCTCTCCTAATCTAGCCCAATTGATCTGCTTGTGGAATATCACTATGACTAATGGTCTTAAGTCCTACATTAAACAGAAGATCCCCCTCCCCCAAAAAATCAGTGCATGATTAAAAAAATATGATGTTCTAATCTGGATCATTCCCATGCCTAGTAATGCTAGGGTGAAAAAAAAATAAAAGCATGTTCTTAAATAATTTTTCTCCTATATTGGTAACAGTTTTCCATCAGCTAAGTACAGTAGATAACTTTTAATTGTTGTATTGTGTGGTGAAGTGTGGATGCCCAGAAGTATGTGATTAATTATTGCTCATTCTTATATTCAGAATCCATTTGTCTTACGGTAAAAGAATCATGCTTCACTTCCCTGCTTATTGAGAAGTTCCAAAGTGAGTAAGTAAATTTCCATCAAAATGTGCATGAAGCATATGAAAAAAATGATCTTATTATAGTAAATATAAATAACATTGGTTTAAAAAATACAAATGAAGGTTTAGGAATCAATGTACAGTATTTTACAAACTTGTTCCACCCACACCCCTTTTCTTTTCTGTCTAAAGCTGTTGGATAAATGCCTTCTTTAGGAAATGCTGCCCTCTACTGTCCAATACAGGGGAAAAACTTTAAGCATTCACAGTACAGTACTGTACTTCTAGCTACATCAACTTAAGAAACTACTTAAGGATGTGACGGACTGTGGTTGATCCAGCTCAGTATTGTCTTCAGACTTGTGGTGGCCTTAAGTACTGGTAACCAAGGTGCACCTTTCATGAGAGATACTGTCAGATACTGTGTGTTTTTATTTGGATTTCTTCACTGAGAATGGGATTGGACTTGATGGCCTTGTAGGCTTCTTCCAAGTCCATTATTCTGTATTTCAGAATTATTTATTTCTTTTCATTTGTATGTGGTCTTTTCCCTAATTAAGACACTGAATAGCATGCACTTTAGTTTAGCCACCTTCTCCTTCCATGCACATCTTCCCAATTGGAAAGATTGACACTATACTTTGATTAAATATTTAGTCCTGTTAAAAACAATAGTGCAATGCAGCATTTACTTCTTCACTGTTGCTTCATTTTTATCCAAAGCAGGGGGTGGTATCTCTCAAGTGCTCTGGACTTCAGCTCTTCAAATCTTTTTCTATTAGCTTTGATGACTGGAGCTTCTGGGTGTTGATGCAAAACACCTGAAGCATCAAAAGCAGAAAACCACTGGTATAAAGCAGTGTTTCTTAACCTTGGGTTATTCAAGTGTTTTTGAACTGCAACTCCCAGAAACCCCAGCCAGCACAGCTGGTGCTGAAGGCTTCTGGGAGTTGCAGTCCAAAAACACTTGAGTAACCCAAGGTTAAGAACCACTGGTCTAAAGCAACTAGATTGAACAATGTATATTAGATCTAGATTGAACAATGTATATGCCAGGTTGCAATCATTATAATGCATCATTAATGAACCATATCCCATTTTAAAGAACTGAATTTCCTTCTCACAGATCTTAGGGGTGGTAGGCTATAGTTGATTACAGGGAGTTTCTTAATTTAAAACAGTTACTCAAAAGGAACAGAGAAGAAAGACACATACACAGGAACCAGATCCCACAAGAGCAATGTTAAGGTTTATTCAGGAAGCCCTGCTACAAGACCTAACAAAGTCAGCCACAATATAAAGGGTTTATTCATTTATTCACCTTCCATATGCTGTCAACTGTCAGCCATGATAATCCACATTCTTCACTGGATAGATCTATTAGTGTCTGCAAAAGCACATAATAAAGCATATTATGTGAGGTTTCGATGTTTGCCTCTGTGTTAACTCCAAATAAATCAGTGGACTTCCTTGGTTTTGAAATAGGTGTAACATTTATTGCATTATTTAACAATAGTCCAGTGTCCATAAACATGTTCCAACCCTTCTCCCGTTCAGATAACCAGTCTGTCGGGGGCTTCTACTCTTCAAACTTGAAGGGGTTCCCTTCTTGAACATTCCAAGGTCCTGGCCATTCCAGCGGGGTAACAGGGTTCAATAATAATCCTTCCCCCCCCCTCCAGTAAGGGGATGTTGTCCTCATCCCAAAAGTCAATCCAGTCACCGTCCCGAGTGGGTTCCCCCATCTGCCACGGTCTTCCCCGGACTCCATCCTCTGCATCTCCCACATCCTCCATTCTATCCTCTCTATTCTTTCCCTCCCCACCTTCTCCTTCTCCTCCCTCAATTTCTTATGCCACTCTCTGGTCTCTCTTTCTCCCCAATAAGAGGGTTTGGAGTTCAGCTCTCTTCTCCTTCTCCTTCGATCATCCGCTTCCTCCTTGGGGACTCTTAACTTCACTTTGCCAGTCCAACGATCCTCAATCCAGATTCATTCCCAGCCTGCTAGGAGTGCTCCCTTTCCCCCTTTTATATCCACCAACCCCGCCTCCACCACTTCCCACACTTTCCCCCCCCCCTTCCCACCACACCGGTCCCGGGCTGTTCAACCATCAACTCTTTCGAACTCTCCTCTATCTTCCTAGGGTCTGGTTTGGGTTGTTTCATCTTCTTATGCAGGGGAATAGGTGGAGCCTGACTCTCCTTATGGACTGAAGGAGGGAGGGACAACACTCCTGTGAGAGGCACCTTGTCCTCACCTCCTGTCTCACATACCCCCCATCTGAGAGGGCCGTCCACGCCACCTCACTACTTGCCCAGGGTCCCTGCCGAGAGAAATAATCCACATTAGTGTGCTCCTTCCCTTTCCTGTACTATACCATGGAAGCGAAGGATTGTAGTGCGAGATACCAATGGGTTAAGCGAGGGTTGGTGTCTTTCATCTGGACCAACCACTGGAGAGGAGCGTGGTCAGTAAGTAGAGTAAAGGGCGCACCTAGCAGATAATATCTGAGGGCATGGGTTGCCCAACGGATGGCTAGAGTTTCCTTTTCTATGACAGTGTATTTTCTTTCTCTAGGGGCCGACTTGCGAATTAGGTAAAGGACTGAGTATTCCACTCCATTCTGAATTTGGGATAATACAGCCCCTAAACCCATGTCCGAGGCATCGGCAAATAATACAAAGGGCAAATGGAAATCTGGGGCAGACCTTGTAGGTAACTCACACAAAATTGATTTAAAGGTCTGGAAAGCCTCTTCTTGGGGTCCTTCCCATTTCACCCATCTGGGAGCCCTTTTTCGTGTGAGGTCTGTCAAAGGGGCGGCTAGGGTGGAGAACTGAGACACAAACTGACGATAATACCCTATCAAGCCCAAGAACTGTTGTACCTCTCTTTTGGTCTGGGGACTGTGCTATTGGGTTATCTTAGTGACTTTTTCTTCCTGGGGTTGTATTTCACCGTTCCCTACTTTGAACCCCAGATACTCTACCTTGGGGAGGGCTATTTTACATTTTTATTTTGGGTTGGCTGTCAGCCCAGCCTTTCTCAGCTCTGTCAACACGCGGTGTAAATGTGTTAGGTGGTCCTTCCATGATGAACTATATATGATGATGTTGTCAATATATGCTGAGGTGCTGTCTTGCACTGGGGTCAGCACATTGTCCATGAGGCGTTGGAATGTCACTGCTGCCCCGTGCAGCCCAAATGGCATTTTTGAGAATTGGAAAAGGCACCATGTGTGGAAAAAGCCGTTTTCTCCCTCTCCTGGGCCCTTAAAGGAATCTGCCAGTAACCCTTAATCAGGTCGATTAATGAGAGGTAGATAGCACATGCTAGCTTGTCCAACAGGTCCCCTACTTTCAGCATCAGGTAAGTGTTGAATTTAGAAACCATGTTTAGCTTTCGGTAGTCTATGCAGAACATTACTGACCCGCCAGATTTAGGCACAACCACAGGGTAACTGCGCCATGGCCCCTTACCGGTTCAATGACCCCCAGCCTCAACATTTCCTGCACCTCTCCTTCAATCACATGGGCTAGTTGTCAGGGCCATGTCCTCCCATTCATCCTTACTTCTGCCCCAGGAAGTGTTTCAATGCTATGTTCCACTTCGTGAGTACAACCAGGAATTGCAAAGAACATATCAGGGAATTCTTTCTCTAATTCCTTGATGTGATTCAGTTGCTCTTTATCTAACCTGTCATCTGTTACCACCAAAGAGTTCGTCTCAGGTTTTCTCAGGATGGCTTCAGGCCCTAGCTCCGTGTCCTCACAGTCTCCAAACAGTGCTTCCCTATCCACCCATAACTTAAGCAAATTCACCTGTAATACTTGTAACTTCTTTTTCTTATCTTCCATGTGCGCCTCATAGTCAATGGCACTTTTCTTGCAAGTTACCTCGTACGGCCCTTGCCATCTGGCAAACAATTTTGCTGATTCAGTGGGGAGTAGTACCAAGACCCTTTGACCTGGCTGGAACCCCCGGAGTTTTACCCTGTGATCATATTTTTCTGGTACCCTTGAGATCGTCCTAATGCCTCTTTAGCTAGCTTCCAGGCCGTATCTAGACTTTCCCTCATGTTCATTATCTGTTTAAACACTGGTTTTGAATGGTCAGTTCCTTCTTCCCATTTCCCCCCCCAATAGATCTAGAACCCCCTCGGGGATTTCTTCCATAAAGCAATTCAAATGAGGAGAACCCCGTGGATGACTGGGGGACTTCCCTTACTGCGAACATCAAGGGGGCTAGATAGGAATGCTTTTGTTTTGGCTTCTCCTATATCAACTTTCACAGCATCCCCTTTAAAGTCTGATTAAACCTTTCTTCCAGGCCATAGGCCTGGGGATGGTAAATTGAGGTCTTCATAGGCTTTACCCCCAACAACTCCCACATTTGCTTAAACGTAGCACTCATAAAATTTGTCCCCTGGTCTGTTAACACTTCTCTAGGAAACCCCATCCTTAAGAACACCCCGATCAGTTCCCTGGCCAGTACCTTGGTGGATGCTGTCCTTAAAGGTATGGCCTCCGGGTACCTGGTGGTGTAATCAATAATCACCAGCACATACAGATGTCCTCTCGCAGACTTGATCAACAGTCCCACAATGTCTAGGGCAGTCCTATCAAAAGGGCAGTCAACCAGGGGCATGGGTATCAATTCTCCTCTGGGTCAGGGTTTAGACTGAGTCACCTGGCATTTTGGGCATGAGCGGCAATAGCTTTCAATGTCTTTGCTCATGTGTGGCCAAAAGAACCTTTGCTGCACTCGTGCCAATGTCTTTTGCACACCCAGGTGTCCCGCGACTGGTACGTCATGGGCCAGTTTCAGAATTTTCCATCTGAGTCTCTCTGGCACCACCAACTGGGTCTCTTCCAACCCGGGTGATCTCCTACACCTACCTTAGCTGATGTGGCATATATGTCCATCCAGGCGCTCTCCTCAGCTGGGCAAGATTTTTTTATGTGGCCGTACTGGCCACACCCGTAACACGCTATCATTCTTTCTTTGAGTGTGTTCCACAGGGCTGGTTGTTTCGTCTGCCCCGGCTCTGTGGTAATCATGGGTCTTGGCACCCGGTTCCCTGTGGGGTTCACGAACTCAATGTGCTCGGGTCGGGCCTTTCTGGTGTTCATCATGGTCAGGCCTCATGTGCTCGTTCCTGCTGCTTCAGCCATCTTTTCTCTGATTCTAGGTCTTTCCACCTGCGTCACAGTTTTGTTCCCCCAGGGCTCTTCTGCTCCTATATAATCCTCTAGTAACATCACAGCGCCCTCTAGGTCAGCAGGTTTGTTTTTCATTAGCCAATTCCTGGGTCCTGCCCCTAAGGCTGATATGAGTTGTTCCATTATTATGATCTCTAGCACTTGCTTGGCCTTTCGGCTTCACCCATCTTGTGGCGTTGACTCGAATCTTTTCTGCTACGGTACGTGGGTGTAGTCCCAGTCATAATCTCAGGTCCCGGAATCTCCTTTGGTACGCTTCTTCATTTAAGCTTAACGTGTTGAGGGAGACCCGTTGGGTACAGTGTGAGAATCAACACCCAGTGTTCCACTGGCCACTGGGCTGTTGTGGTGACCCGTTTGAAGGTGTTGTCCCATTTTTGTATTTTTATTGGTGGGTGGGTTGCAATCAATGTTTTCTGTGGAGTTGCGGCTGGCATAGTGGAATTGTTTAGTTGTGTTTTGGATAGCTGGGTTATCAGCAAGTGTTTTTGGTCTGCTGTTTCATCAACGTTTCCTGTCCTTCTGTCACTCTGCGGAGCCATTCATCTGTTGAGCCTTCTGTTGTCGAAGGCCCCACGTTGGGCGCCAATATGTGAGGGTTCGATGTTCGTCTCTGTGTTAACTCCAGAAGGGACAATATTCAGAAACAAATGGGAGGCTGTTTCAGTCTTCTAATCTAAGACATTCTATTGCTGACTTAAAAGTGGTCGTTATTGAATAGAGTAGTGGTTCCCAAACTTGGGCCCCCAAATGTTCTTGGACTAAGCCTTCCCCAAAGCCTTCACTGCTAGCTGTGCTGGCCAGGATTTCTGGGAGTTGTAGTCCAAGAATATTTGGGAACCCTGGAGTGGGAACCACTGGATTAGAGGAACTCCAGAGGGAGATTCCAGCCTGAAGCTGCAAAGTTAAAATCAAGGGATGCCATTTTCTCATCTCCACCCTGAATTGTGATAAGGTTTATATCCCACTATTGGTGTAAACTAACTTAGGAATCCTATAATGACTGTTATCATCAGTAACTAACATTCTGAATGGTTCTTGTGTTTATTTAACATAATTTGTTAGAAATGTTTTTTTAACTTTTAATTTCCATCTGACCTCATCTTTCCCCTCTCTTAACTTGTTTTTATGTATTGAGAATAGCACTTCATTCATTGATGAAGTGGGTGCTACAGTCACGAAAGCTTATGCTATAATAAATGTGTTAACACTTGAAGTATCGAATTCATTATTGTTTTTTATTACATAGACATCTTGAGCCTTACTAGCATGGAAGATTTACCCTGGCTTTCCTCATGAAACAAGACAAGCCAAACAGTGGATTTTGAAGATTGAAAGAAAGATATTTTGCTATTTCTGCACAGCAAATCGTGCTAAAATGGTTTGAAGGTAAGAACTGCCGTCCTGAACCGGTGAAGGCATCATTAGTTTGAGTCTTAATTTAAAAATGAACAGATATGTGGTGGTCATAATTATAACATATTCACCCATTTTAACAGGTGGTTAATTATTTCTTTCCACATTATAGTCCTGGTAGTCTCCACTGTTTCTTCCAGATTCACAGATGTTCTGAAAAAAATTTTCATTGGTTTTAATCTGGGAGGGGTGGAATGATAGCCAGAGTGGATACATATCTGATGTAGATGTTTTAAGCATCTCTACAAAAATGCAAAGTTTATACATAATTCACCACATCTGAGGTGTAGTCACCTAGTCCTGATGTAGGTCAACTGAAGGATTGAAGAAAATTTCTCCAGAAAATTTCTGAGAGGTTTGAAAATATTTCTCAAAACAAAATAGAACTTGAGCATCACGTATACTAATTAAAATAACACACAACTTCCTCATCACATTGGAGGAGAAAAAAAGTGAATGGATAAATTCATCCCTATTCTTTCAATTTCTTCTTAACATGCCATTTTCCTGCATTTACCTTTGGATGTCTCTAATTGATGGTTATGAATATCTCTATTTAAAAATCGGTTGTGTGTTGATTAATTGTGCTATCACTATGACAACAGAACAAAACATAAATTTAAAACTATGGAAAGACTAATGGTTTGCACATCACATATTAATATACAAATCCTATCTTCTTTGGCTTAGACATTATGCACATAAATAGTGTTATATGTGTAGGTCTTTCTGTTTTAGTGATATGCTAGCACACAGTACAGAAGCGGATGCCACAAGCTCTTCCACCCTTTCTCCAGGAAGCAATCCTGTCTTTGGTCTCACATGCCTACATTTTACAGTATAGAAGCCTCCTAGGCCATTGAACCTTAGAGAGAACAAATACATCCTTATTGTCTGGAATCGTCAGGCCAGACATAGTGCCAGTTGGGAGAAGTCAAAGGAATGCGGGGAGGATGGCTGTGATGGCAGAGGAAAGTAGCAAACGCTTCCTAGGCTGACACAGAGTGGTGGGGAGGGCATGCATGACAAATCAACAGGGACATTAGCCTACACCCTGCAATGAACCCATCTGTGCCTCTTCAGGGATGTGGTGGCGCTGTGGGTTAAACTGCAGAAGCCTCTGTGCTGCAAGGCCACAAGAACAGCAGTCATAAGATCGAATCCACGCGACGGAGTGAGCTCCCGTCACTTGTCCCAGCTCCTACCAACCTAGCAGTTTGAAAGCATGTAAAAATGTGAGTAGATTAAAATAGGTACCACTTCGGTGGGAAGGTAATGGTGTTCCGTGTCTAGTCATGCTGGCCACATGACCACGGAAACTGTCTTCAGATAAATTATGGCTTGGAAATGGGGATGAGCACCATGCCCTAGAGTCAGACATGACTGGACTAAATGTCAAGGGGAACCTTTACGCCTCTTTGGTTGTTTCTCCCTCTTACATGCTATGACTTGTTTGCTCAAGATCTTGAAATGAATTATCAAAGAGCTACGCGGATAACATATTTGGGTCCATGTTTCTTGTTGGAGTGTCTTTTCCCTATGTCACCTACCTGCACTACTGTATTAGGTCCGCCAAGGCAACACCCCTCCAGGTGGCCACCTCCAAGGAGGCCAGGAAATCATCTGCCAGGGCCTTCTTTGTGGTGGCACCAACACTCTGGAACCAACTCCAGGTGGAACTCTGCCTGTCTCACTCCCTCCGTTTAAAAAAGGTGCCTAAAAACTCTTTTCAGAGAATGAGGCTGAAGTTAGCTTCTTATTCGGCCAGCTTCTTATTCACTTCTTATTCGACATCCAGCTTCTTATTCACTTCTTATTCGTGTCCCAGCTTCTTATTCAGAACATGTTGTATTTAAACCATTAAACCAAGTTGGATCACTCAAATATCAGGGTATTAATAATAAATCATAACTCTAACACAAATTACAATAGTATTTTGCCTGGCCCAATGCTGTTTTGGGCACGGAATAGGCTGGCAAAGTGGGCGCCGCTGCATATTTTAGCATTTTGAATAAGAAGCTGGGGTTCTGCAAGGGCTAACGAGCCTTGGGCAATAACTTTCACACCAGAAACCGACAGAGGGGCGTCACGTACACATGACCCACTTGTATTTTGCATTGCCCAACGCCGTTTTGGGCACGGAATGGGCTGGCAAAGTGGGCACCGCTGCATATTTTGCCATTTTGAATAAGAAGCTGGAGTGTTGCAAGGGTTAACGAGCCTTGGGCAATAACTTTCACACCAGAAACCGACAGAGGGGGCTCACGTACACATGACCCACTTGTATTTTGCATTGCCCAACGCCGTTTTGGGCACGGAATAGGCTGGCAAAGTGGGCACCGCTGCATATTTTAGCATTTTGAATAAGAAGCTGGGGTTCTGCAAGGGCTAATGAGCCTTGGGCAATAACTTTCACACCAGAAACCGACAGAGGGGGCTCATGTACACATGACCCAATTGTATTTTGCATTGCCCAACGCCGTTTTGGGCACGGAATGGGCTGGCAAAGTGGGCACCGCTGCATATTTTGCCATTTTGAATAAGAAGCTGGAGTGTTGCAAGGGTTAACGAGCCTTGGGCAATAACTTTCACACCAGAAACCGACAGAGGGGGCTCACGTACACATGACCCACTTGTATTTTGCATTGCCCAACACCGTTTTGGGCACGGAATAGGCTGGCAAAGTGGGCACCGCTGCATATTTTGCCATTTTGAATAAGAAGCTGGAGTGTTGCAAGGGTTAACGAGCCTTGGGCAATAACTTTCACACCAGAAACCGACAGAGGGGGCTCACGTACACATGACCCACTTGTATTTTGCATTGCCCAACGCCGTTTTGGGCACGGAATAGGCTGGCAAAGTGGGCACCGCTGCATATTTTAGCATTTTGAATAAGAAGCTGGGGTTCTGCAAGGGCTAATGAGCCTTGGGCAATAACTTTCACACCAGAAACCGACAGAGGGGCGTCACGTACACATGACCCACTTGTATTTTGCATTGCCCAACGCCGTTTTGGGCACGGAATAGGCTGGCAAAGTGGGCACCGCTGCATATTTTGCCATTTTGAATAAGAAGCTGGAGTGTTGCAAGGGTTAACGAGCCTTGGGCAATAACTTTCACACCAGAAACCGACAGAGGGGGCTCACGTACACATGACCCACTTGTATTTTGCATTGCCCAACGCCGTTTTGGGCACGGAATGGGCTGGCAAAGTGGGCACCGCTGCATATTTTAGCATTTTGAATAAGAAGCTGGGGTTCTGCAAGGGCTAATGAGCCTTGGGCAATAACTTTCACACCAGAAACCGACAGAGGGGGCTCATGTACACATGACCCAATTGTATTTTGCATTGCCCAACGCCGTTTTGGGCACGGAATGGGCTGGCAAAGTGGGCACCGCTGCATATTTTGCCATTTTGAATAAGAAGCTGGAGTGTTGCAAGGGTTAACGAGCCTTGGGCAATAACTTTCACACCAGAAACCGACAGAGGGGGCTCACGTACACATGACCCACTTGTATTTTGCATTGCCCAACGCCGTCTTGGGCACGGAATGGGCTGGCAAAGTGGGCACCGCTGCATATTTTGCCATTTTGAATAAGAAGCTGGAGTGTTGCAAGGGTTAACGAGCCTTGGGCAATAACTTTCACACCAGAAACCGACAGAGGGGGCTCACGTACACATGACCCACTTGTATTTTGCATTGCCCAACGCCGTTTTGGGCACGGAATAGGCTGGCAAAGTGGGCACCGCTGCATATTTTGCCATTTTGAATAAGAAGCTGGGGTTACTCAAGGGTTAATGAGCCTTGGGCAATAACTTTCACACCAGAAACCGAAAGAGGGGGCTCACGTACACATGACCCAATTGTATTTTGCATTGCCCAACGCCATTTTGGGCACGGAATAGGCTGGCAAAGTGGGCACCGCTGCATATTTTAGCATTTTGAATAAGAAGCTGGAGTGTTGCAAGGGTTAACAAGCCTTGGGCAATAACTTTCACACCAGAAACCGACAGAGGGGGCTCACGTACACATGACCCACTTGTATTTTGCATTGCCCAACGCCGTTTTGGGCACGGAATAGGCTGGCAAAGTGGGCACCGCTGCATATTTTAGCATTTTGAATAAGAAGCTGGGGTTACTCAAGGGTTAATGAGCCTTGGGCAATAACTTTCACACCAGAAACCGACAGAGGGGGGTCACGTACACATGACCCAATTGTATTTTGCATTGCCCAACGCCGTTTTGGGCACGGAATGGGCTGGCAAAGTGGGCACCGCTGCATATTTTAGCATTTTGAATAAGAAGCTGGGGTTCTGCAAGGGCTAATGAGCCTTGGGCAATAACTTTCACACCAGAAACCGACAGAGGGGGCTCATGTACACATGACCCAATTGTATTTTGCATTGCCCAACGCCGTTTTGGGCACGGAATGGGCTGGCAAAGTGGGCACCGCTGCATATTTTGCCATTTTGAATAAGAAGCTGGAGTGTTGCAAGGGTTAACGAGCCTTGGGCAATAACTTTCACACCAGAAACCGACAGAGGGGGCTCACGTACACATGACCCACTTGTATTTTGCATTGCCCAACGCCGTTTTGGGCACGGAATAGGCTGGCAAAGTGGGCACCGCTGCATATTTTAGCATTTTGAATAAGAAGCTGGGGTTACTCAAGGGTTAATGAGCCTTGGGCAATAACTTTCACACCAGAAACCGAAAGAGGGGGCTCACGTACACATGACCCAATTGTATTTTGCATTGCCCAATGCCATTTTGGGCACGGAATAGGCTGGCAAAGTGGGCACCGCTGCATATTTTAGCATTTTGAATAAGAAGCTGGAGTGTTGCAAGGGTTAACAAGCCTTGGGCAATAACTTTCACACCAGAAACCGACAGAGGGGGCTCACGTACACATGACCCACTTGTATTTTGCATTGCCCAACGCCGTTTTGGGCACGGAATAGGCTGGCAAAGTGGGCACCGCTGCATATTTTAGCATTTTGAATAAGAAGCTGGGGTTACTCAAGGGTTAATGAGCCTTGGGCAATAACTTTCACACCAGAAACCGACAGAGGGGGGTCACGTACACATGACCCAATTGTATTTTGCATTGCCCAACGCCGTTTTGGGCACGGAATGGGCTGGCAAAGTGGGCACCGCTGCATATTTTGCCATTTTGAATAAGAAGCTGGAGTGTTGCAAGGGTTAACAAGCCTTGGGCAATAACTTTCACACCAGAAACCGACAGAGGGGGCTCACGTACACATGACCCACTTGTATTTTGCATTGCCCAACGCCGTTTTGGGCACGGAATAGGCTGGCAAAGTGGGCACCGCTGCATATTTTAGCATTTTGAATAAGAAGCTGGGGTTCTGCAAGGGCTAATGAGCCTTGGGCAATAACTTTCACACCAGAAACCGACAGAGGGGGCTCATGTACACATGACCCACTTGTATTTTGCATTGCCCAACGCCGTTTTGGGCACGGAATGGGCTGGCAAAGTGGGCACCGCTGCATATTTTGCCATTTTGAATAAGAAGCTGGAGTGTTGCAAGGGTTAACGAGACTTGGGCAATAACTTTCACACCAGAAACCGACAGAGGGTGCTCACGTACACATGACCCAATTGTATTTTGCATTGCCCAACGCCGTCTTGGGCACGGAATGGGCTGGCAAAGTGGGCACCGCTGCATATTTTGCCATTTTGAATAAGAAGCTGGAGTGTTGCAAGGGTTAACGAGACTTGGGCAATAACTTTCACACCAGAAACCGACAGAGGGGGCTCACGTACACATGACCCACTTGTATTTTGCATTGCCCAACGCCGTTTTGGGCACGGAATAGGCTGGCAAAGTGGGCACCGCTGCATATTTTAGCATTTTGAATAAGAAGCTGGGGTTACTCAAGGGTTAATGAGCCTTGGGCAATAACTTTCACACCAGAAACCGACAGAGGGGGGTCACGTACACATGACCCAATTGTATTTTGCATTGCCCAACGCCGTTTTGGGCACGGAATGGGCTGGCAAAGTGGGCACCGCTGCATATTTTGCCATTTTGAATAAGAAGCTGGAGTGTTGCAAGGGTTAACAAGCCTTGGGCAATAACTTTCACACCAGAAACCGACAGAGGGGGCTCACGTACACATGACCCACTTGTATTTTGCATTGCCCAACGCCGTTTTGGGCACGGAATAGGCTGGCAAAGTGGGCACCGCTGCATATTTTAGCATTTTGAATAAGAAGCTGGGGTTCTGCAAGGGCTAATGAGCCTTGGGCAATAACTTTCACACCAGAAACCGACAAAGGGGGCTCACGTACACATGACCCACTTGTATTTTGCATTGCCCAACGCCGTTTTGGGCACGGAATGGGCTGGCAAAGTGGGCACCGCTGCATATTTTGCCATTTTGAATAAGAAGCTGGAGTGTTGCAAGGGTTAACGAGACTTGGGCAATAACTTTCACACCAGAAACCGACAGAGGGGGCTCACGTACACATGACCCAATTGTATTTTGCATTGCCCAACGCCGTCTTGGGCACGGAATGGGCTGGCAAAGTGGGCACCGCTGCATATTTTGCCATTTTGAATAAGAAGCTGGGGTTACTCAAGGGTTAATGAGCCTTGGGCAATAACTTTCAAACCAGAAACCGACAGAGGGGGGTCACGTACACATGACCCAATTGTATTTTGCATTGCCCAACGCCGTTTTGGGCACGGAATGGGCTGGCAAAGTGGGCACCGCTGCATATTTTAGCATTTTGAATAAGAAGCTGGGGTTACTCAAGGGTTAACGAGCCTTGGGCAATAACTTTCACACCAGAAACCGACAGAGGGGGCTCACGTACACATGACCCACTTGTATTTTGCATTGCCCAACGCCGTTTTGGGCACGGAATGGGCTGGCAAAGTGGGCACCGCTGCATATTTTGCCATTTTGAATAAGAAGCTGGGGTTACTCAAGGGTTAATGAGCCTTGGGCAGTAACTTTCAAACCAGAAACCGACAGAGGGGGCTCACGTACACATGACCCACTTGTATTTTGCATTGCCCAACGCCGTTTTGGGCACGGAATAGGCTGGCAAAGTGGGCACCGCTGCATATTTTGCCATTTTGAATAAGAAGCTGGAGTGTTGCAAGGGTTAACGAGACTTGGGCAATAACTTTCACACCAGAAACCGACAGAGGGGGCTCACGTACACATGACCCAATTGTATTTTGCATTGCCCAACGCCGTCTTGGGCACGGAATGGGCTGGCAAAGTGGGCACCGCTGCATATTTTGCCATTTTGAATAAGAAGCTGGAGTGTTGCAAGGGTTAACGAGCCTTGGGTCACAAATTGGACAGCAGATTAACCTTCGCTATGGGGAAACATCGCTATACGGATCAAAAAAACCCATTGGGTTTCCAAATGGGCCCAAAACCCACCATTCTGCAATGTTTCCCCATGTTGTCGTGGCCATTTTGGGTGTTCTGGTGGCCATTTTGGGTCTCTCCGGCGGCCATTTTGGGAGTTCCAGTGGCCATTTTGGGTGAGGTCATGTGGCCTGACTGACCTTTCTCAGCATCAGTGATTTTCAGCACGACTGGGTGTATCTTCTTGTGTGAGAAGTAAGATTATTTGTCTCTCAACTGACATGCGCAGAGTTCACTGTCTCAAGACTGGATGGTATTTACGGTTGTGGACTTATTAGAGGTGAAATTTTAATAATATACATCTGGTTTAAGTTGCTGTAAATAGCCCTATTTTTGTACCTAGCTTCTTTAAAACTGCACGATGTCTTGGAGATTGTTTCCTGATCCAAAAGCAGCAGAAAAAAAGATAGTTGAACTATTTTTAAAAAAGCAATTGATTTTAAATCAGGAAAGTTATTTTAGAGAAAACTCTGTATGGGGGGAAATTGCATGTTTGCTATCTGCAAATAATATAGCATCAAGAAAGTGGCTTTATAATATTTGGCATGAAGACCGACGAAAATTGCGTACTAGAGCCTTACAGTTTACCTTAGATGTTTCAACTTATGATGAAATTACCAAAGTTGAGAGTATTGATCAAAGTAGTCAATCAAAATATAGTAATGAATCACCCTTACTTATGGATGCAGAAGCAGAGGATGAGCAACTGTATTGTTTATGTAAACAAAAAAACAACCCTGATGAACCTTATGCACAATGCAGTCAGTGTAAAGACTGGTTTCACCCACTGTGTGTTGGCTACAAAAATATCACTGACATCCAGGTCATTTCACCATGGTTGTGTCCTCGCTGTAAGCCAAAAAAACAAAAAAAAATTAAAAGAATTAAAAAAGCATCTCCAAGAAAAATACTGGACATTTATGACATTAAAACAACTTCTGTAGAAACTGAACAAACCGAAGCTGAAGTTGATATCAATGTAACTAAAAAATCTGATAAGGTTGTATACGTTTCAGTAATAAAAGAGAACAGAATTTTGTCCTTAGAAAATGATCAAAAACTAACTGAATCAATGCAATTACAGCCGGAGGAGGAATGCAGTGATAGAAATAGTGCAATTCCTCAAGAAAAATCATTGTTACACAACATTTTCCAAAAAGACACTATTCAATACATGATTAAAGCCGATCTACAAAATTCTACAAAAGAATTCATTACTGAAACATGTCCATCCAAATTCTCAATTTCTCTATCAATCGAGGAATGGAACAAAATAAAACCAGAACACAGGACGGGTCCGACACAATATGCAATAAAATAAAGAAAATTAATAAGTTCTGTGTTATAACTTTCAAATACAATCGAGTGCGACAATCTCATTCCAGAAAAAGAAATTGTGTATACTGGTGTGCTAGGGGACAGTGCAAGTTTCGTGGATGTACGGAGTTCAATGTTACACTACCCCAAAAACCTAGTAAAAAACATTGTCAAGTGTTAATGTCAGTAGAGGTTAATGGTTCAATAAATCATAATCGAACTGAATCATTCAAAAGGCATACACGTGGGGAAGAGAGGGATAAACTGAAAGCACAGCTAAGAGAAATGAGACCAATGTTACTGCACACCAAGAAGATGGCTAATGCTGATACTGAACAGTTAATTGCAGGAAACATGGATGAAATCAAATCAATTGATGTGCTTCAGAAAATATCAAGTGAAAACAACCTTCAGAATAGGCTTGACACAAATGAATACTTGAATTGTTTGTTAGTCCAAAAAAAAATGGATGAAAAAGAATTAAATCTGATTGCCACAAAGCATGCTTACATACAGCACATAGGCATGAGCCCGTTTGTTATCCATATGTATTCTGAATCACAGTTGCATATGTTGAAGGATTTGCAGGCTGCAGGTCAATGTTTCCTATATCTAGATGCAACTGGCTCTGTAGTAATGAAACAAAAAAACATACAAAATAAATTTTTATATTATACACTTTGTATTTCGTTGACCAGTGAAACAAGGTCCACCATCCCTGTGGCAGAAATGTTGTCCTCCGATTAAAGCACACCAACTATTCAACATTGGCTATCTTGTTTATGTCGAGACTTTTTTAAAGTATGCAAAAGAAAGCTTAGTCCACAAAAGGTTGAGATAGATTTTAGCTGGGCTCTGATTCATGCAGCAACACAGACTTTCAATCAGAATAACATCATGGACTATCTAAAGAAATGTCTTCTTGTTTGTGAAGGAAAAATATTGTGCAATTTTACAATTCTGCATATATGTGCTGCACATATGATGAAACTTATCAGCATCAAGCTCTCAAAAATTAAGGCAAGCAAAGCTACAAAACAATTTTTTCTTTACTCATTTGCATTACTACAGAATGCAGGTAGTCTCAGTGAAATTGAAATTCAACTATTACGCATGACATATGTTTTCACAGTGAAAAAAGGAACTAATGCCTACAAGACACACATTGCAGAATTGAATGAGGCAATCAACATTCAGAAAATAGAAGTGATGGAAAACATTACAGATAGTACAACTGAAGATGTATTGGATAATGACCCCAATGAAGAATGGAACATCAAGAGGGGTTCCCCATTTTCAAAGAAATTTTCTAAATTGTTCACACAAACAAAAACAAAAGCAAATGATGATGATGACGATGATGCAACAACAACTGGTAATTTACTACACTGTCCCGCATTAATAACTCTGCTTCAGTCATACACTGCAACCATCCCATTATGGAGTGGATTAATGTTGAAAAATCTCAGTCTTCTCAAAACCCGGGACACTAATGCAACAGTTGAAAATTGGTTTAGGACTACAAAGAAGGTCATTTTAAATGATAGACTTCATCGAAGGCCAGGAGATTTTCTACAATTAATGTATGAGTTTTTGCAGGGAAGAATGAGAGAAGTTGGTTTACAGTTTTTCAAATCTGCACAAAACTTAGAGAATGAAAAATATTACTTTGATAAACCTCAAGAGGAACATCTTACTCAGTTAGAAAAGTGGCAGAAAAGAAAAAAGGAAGGTAAAAGTAAACAGGCCAAATACTACCAGCCACCCACACCAAAATCTACAAAACTGTTGACTCAGTCAAATTGTCCACCTTGGTCTGGGAAAGGAAAACTTGGGAAAAAGACTATTATCCTACGCAACACCTGTACTATTGACAATTTGCTATTTATAATTCATATGGCAATAAGAAAATATGATTGGATCTTAAAAGAACTAGATAGTCTGAAAACAGAGGATTTAAGTATCGCAATCTTTCTAAAAGTCCATCAGCATTTTCTGAGCAAAGATTGGATAAAAGGAAAAATTGAATGGTTAAAGCACCTAAATAGATTTGAAGGCCGAACTGTGTGGGATGCATATGGAAGTGAAGAAGATTTTGTTGTATGTCGTCTAAATTATCTGCTTACAACCACAGTTGAGTCTATCTGCAATGGTCCTTTTTGCCCTGATCCAGTTACCGTAAGATCCTCCAATCTGATTGAAATTTGGTAAGAAGGCTTTACTTGTTTTTAAATGTGTGTTTGTGGTATGATTTGGCGACAGTAATAATGTTGAAATTGATCATGTCGACATAGCCACAATGTTAAAATTTACCATATTAACTATTTACATGAAGAAAGTTATAAAATGTTGACATATTAAAATGTCAATATAATATCCTTGGTGACCCAGTGGTGACACATCTGCTCCTTGTGGTTGTAGTAACTTGACCACAACAGCCATATGAGTGTGACTTAAATTGCAGTTCCACTGGCTTATGAATAATTGGTTCTACATGTGCAGTGCACTCAGGTCCTTTGGGCCCAACCTGCATACATTTTTACTTACCCTCTGATCCTCCATTGGGACCCCTTCTCTGGCCTGCAGCACTGAGTTACTATCTGAGCTCTGAGGGCACAAACTGTAATTCTCATGCTAAAATTGCTGGGAAAATGCCATGGTGGCCATTTTCCAAGTGTTTTATGTAGATATAGGAAATGACAGATATACAGTGGTGCCCCGTATAGCGAGGTTAATCCATTCCGGATTAACCTTCGCTATACGAAAACATCGCTGTGCGGGTAAGGAAAACCTATTGGAATGCATTAAACTTAGTTTAATGCGTTCCAATAAGCTTTGAAACTTACCCCTCCAGCGTTGTTTTCGCCTCTGGCGGCCATTTTGGAGCCGCCGATCAGCTGATCGGTGGCTCCAAAATGGCCGCCGGATGACCCGAAATGGCCCCTATCAGCGTTTTCGCGCCCTCCCCTTGCTTACGGAGGTCGCGAAAACGCTGCAGGGGGGCATTTCAGGTCATGCGGCGGCCATTTTGGAGCCGCCGATCAGCTGATCGGCGGCTCCAAAATGGCCGCCGGAGCCCCAATCATCGCAAAGCGAGTGCGGCGATTGGGGCTGATCCGTATAGCGATCCCCAAAAAGGGATCGCTATACGGATTTTTCGTTAAACGGTGCACTCGTTAAGCGAGGCACCACTGTAATAGATATAACAGATTATGTGAACAGTCAAACTTAAGTAACTGAGCCATATGAATATTTTCTCTGTATGATTTCATTTAAATAGAAAATGGGATACTTTATATTATTTCATGAAATCTATCATATATAGAGAGATCTGGGACACTGTGTTTACATGCTATTGATAAAGCTTGAGGGTATGTTCACACATTGCGGGTCCACAGAAGTAGATCTGCATGGAAAAATCTGCATCAAAAGTTGCGGATCCTGTTGCAAATTTATTGCAGATTTGAAATCTGCAATAAATTCGCTGAAAAACCAGCACCATTTGATGCAGATTTTTCTGTGCAGATCTACTTCTGTGGACCCACTGTGGGTGACCAGCAGGTGACTCACAATGTATGAACATACCCTTAATGTGGTAACCCAGGAAAATGCATCAATCTATACCACTGTGCAGATTTATGCCACTAGAACACTATAATACAGACTCAGTACTTATGCATCTTTCAGGCCCCCTAGGGTACTTGGCCACTAGGGGGGCGCAATCACTCGAACAGCATTCAGCCATAGAAGTCTATGGCTGAATCCTGTACTATACAGCATTTCCTATTACGCTGGCGGGTGATGCCTGTGATTGACAGCCATCACCCGTCGTGTATTCGCTCTATAAGACCCATGCACTCCCCCCTCCTTTTGGGGGGGAGTGCGTCTTATGGAGCGAAAAATACAGTACTTCCTAAATGGGTAAATGATATGTAATATATTTTATGTATAAAACATTTTCGGTAGAAGTAATTAATAAAGTAAACTGCCCCAATCATTTTCAAGAAAAATGCCAATAATATTCCAAACAATCATTATTCAATAAATATATAGATTTTAAACTGTAGCCATAATTTTTTTAGCAGTAACATTATGATGTCTTTTCCACAGTTGTGAAGACCTTCGGAACATCCAGACTGTACTTAACACTTGGACAGATGGATATGTAGGAAATTGCAAAAGAAAACGGTAAAGAAAAAAATTGTACATTGAAAGTGACATTTTCATTATTGTGTTTTAAGGCAAATTGTTTGCAAATATTAACCACATACTTACTCTACAAAGATATGCACAGTCTGTAATGTATTTATATTCTTCTGGAGTTATGACCTCCATAAGTTATCACAGACAGTATTCCACATAAGCTCATACCTATAACCTATACAGTGATAAATGTATGATGTGATAAATGGACATTTAAAAAAAAACACAGAATAACAGGATGAGCTGGAGAGTAAATCCTTAATTAGTTTACAGATAAGCAGTGTGAACGTTTTATTGTTTCTGGATTGATGTGAGTCCAGAGACCTGATGCCCCCACTATCCCTGCGCATTGGATCGGAGCTGGGGGGACAGATTCAGTCCTGTGTTCAGGGTGCCAAACTTTGTCATAAATTTTTATTCCCTGACCCTCCTGTCTCTTTGTGATTTAAAATTTCCTTTTAATATAATCACCTTTATAAGATCTTCATTGTGTCCTGGGCTGCAGAAATGTTTTGCCACAGGAAAATGTGTCTTTTTCTCACTTAATTCTGTGGTGATGGGACCTCATATATGTGTTTCTTCAGATGCCTTGTTATATCATGGATAATGAAGAGATTTGAGAAGTCTGAAAAGCTTGCTATTTAACATAATTTCTTTTATTTTTGTTGGACATTACAAGGTATCCTATCTGCAAGATTGCTATATTGTTTTTATCACCAAACAATTAAACTTTGATGTGAGCCAGTGTCAAAAAACTCACTAAAGCTGCCCATACACTTGTGAGATATCTGGTACAATAATATAATTTCGATGTATCTGTACCATTTATCTCATGTAAAAAGTGCAAATTTTACATGCCCCACGTACAATTACGATTGAATGTCTCATCTCAAGATCTTGTCTGCTGTAGAGAAGATTTTGATTCCTCACGTGCAATTCTGTAAAATTCTATGAAGATAATATATTTCTTATTGTATGTACAAAAAAGTGAAATCATGCACCAGGACTGCAGGGGGCTGCCGGGGAGTCCAACGGAAATCTGGAGATAAATCTCATGTAATTTCCCACCTCACAAGTGTATGGTCAGCTTAAGGTCTGTACAAGATCCATCTACAACCTCCCCCCCCCTTTATCTGTTACTTTAACCAAAATCAGAAAAGTCACTAAGATTATTGTGACATGATCTCCCACCGGTAAATCCATGCTGCTTTGGATCATGTAAATTGCTATATTAAGATAGTCTGGAATTTCTACTTTTAACAGGGTTTCCATACTAATAATGTAAGGGTCACAGGTTGCCAGCTTCTTTCCTACATTAAGTTTTATGAAGAGGGACTACTAGTTAATTTTGTTAGTTAAATATTATTGTTGACAACAAGCGTATTAAAGATATATATTAAGCAGAATCCATATACAAGAAAATGTTATATTATAAATATATTTTATGTTACCAGCGGAACAATTTCTTGTGATGGCATAAGAAAGTTTTCAAGAAGAGAATTCAGACATGGTTTTCCTTGCATATTGTTTGTTACTGTTGTGAAAACACCAACAGATGATCCTTTGACGTGTCCCTCAAGCTATACTGCACTTCCATCTATTGTTAACGTTTCCGGGAAAAGGTAAGTTACTGTTTACATTGTATAGATTAGTATTCCTTTACATTTGTATTTTATTTGAATGGCTTTGTAAAATTTCCAATTCTCATGTAGTTGTTTTAATTCGTGCAGTCTCCATGGTGCTCCTTTAGGGAGGCATCAGTCCTTTAACAAAATGGCCGCTCTTTGATCTTTTGAACATATGTGTGGCAGCATCTTGCAAGGGCGTGCAGTGAGGTCAGTATCTAGTGAGGCACTGGCTGAGGGGGAGAAGAGCTTGCCTGCCCCTCTGTCAACCCCAGATTCCCTGTCCCTCTGTCACCCCCAGAGAGAAAATACTCACTGTTAGGGACATGCAGTCAATTACTGCTGGCCATAGGCTCCTGCTGGCTCCTTTCAGCCAGCCCTAGAGGGCAAAGTGATGATGTGGTGAGCTGTGATTGCCATCTTACACACAGAGGCATAATAAGTGCCTCCTGACATTAATTATAAGACTTATACACTGCAGTACACACAGGAATCAGCATTTCCTGTGTGCACTGCAAAAAGGCTCATTCTTAATCCAAAATGACGGGGAGGCCCTGCCTCACCTGCTTCCCCTGACTGCAGGTCCCTAATATCTAGTTACTTTTTTCAAACACCACAGTGTGTCACAGATGCACTTAGCTGTAAGAGACATGCATTATTTGTAGGACAAGGGCCATCTTAACATCTGGATACACTGGGCAGCTTCCTCTGAATGCCCCTGAAATCTCTTGGATGGCAGGTAGAGAATGCCGCTAGCATGTTAACATGTGTCCTGCAGCAGAGATGTGGCCACTTGCTAGCATTCGGGCCACGCAGCAGGGAATAGATCAGCAGCCTATACCAGAGCATCTACTCTCCCATGTTCTTAATACTCCCCCTCTTCATTCCTATGGACCACAAGATAACACCAGCTGCCTTTCACATCTGTACTACACCTACAACTGCTGCAGAAAAATGACATCATGATGCTGCCACCTGGGATCTCAAAGGCACTCTGTATCCTCTAAAAGCCAAACATGTGCATAGAAGGAAGAAAACCCTGCAGGTATCTCAAAGACCACTAATACAATAGATTCTGTGACTTCACTGAGGTCTAGGCCATGCAATGGTCAGCATCCATATACAGTAATTCCAGCTAGAGTTGGGAAAATTGCAAAATAAATATGATGAAAAAAGTAATAGAAAAAGAGCATGTGTGACTAAGAGAGAAAAGGCATAACACGCACATGTGCACAAACACTCAGCTATGCACAGGGCAGTTTTCAAGGGCTTAAAAATCAGTATACAGTAGATAAAAAAATTCTTTAATATATGGAACTGCAGGGTTCTATATAACCATTTGTGTATTAAAATTTTTATAGATACCTGTCGTGTGATGGGTATTGTTTGCAACATATTAGCAATTCTGTCCTATTTTTCAATTTTGCCTTAGGGTTTAGAAAAATATTATAAATAAATATTATGTAATATCAGATATATAAACAATCACAATATTCACATCAATAAACTGCACATGTGCCTCACTCACATGGTGCATGCACCAAGGTACTTTTTCAAAGCTGCTTGAATTGAGGATGTTATTGCAGTTTTGTGAGATGTAATGGGGAGTGGAATAAAAAAACAGATGTTATCTCAACTGTTATCGGGTCACGTCTCTGCCAACATTTGCCTAAAAAGCTAAAAAGTCCCCATACAACATTGGAGATATCATACATTCTGTAGTTATTACGGTAGGTACAATGAAAATATTGGAAAAAATACCTCCCAACATTCCTGCCACCAAAATCAAGACACTTCCACCGAAATGGTGGTGTGGCCACAGTAAAAGTGTGTGTGACCATGGTCAAATGGGGCATGGCTATGTGGAAATGCCACAATTATGAGCCACACAGAGCCCCTTATGTGCAAGTGCAAAGCATCTATTCACCAGGGTCACTGCAGCCTCTCAACTGCCTCACCACTGTGTCCCGCTAATGGGACAGCAGGACAGTTTAGGAGGTATGGAATAAAGATTTTTTTATTATTATTATTATTATTATTATTATTATTATTATTATTATTATTATTATTATTATTATTATTATTATTATTATTATTATATATGTGTTATTATTTATTAACACCAGCTCAAAAATTGATAAAAACAACAATTTCATCAATATGTGGCAATACAAATATCAGTAAAGTTTAAACTATTAAATATGTAAAGACATATTCTAAAACTATAATATATCTTCCCTACATAGGTACAAACCAGTAGCAGTAACCTACAATGTAGGAGAACATTTTGTTTGCTTCTTCAACCTAACAGCTGATGATTTATGGCACTACTATGATGGGATAAAAGAATTTAAACATCCTGGAAAAGGAATTCAAGATGCCACTACAGAGCTTACAGAAGAAGTTCTTGTACCAGGAGTCACTGTAGGTCATGTAATCATGATTTGTCTCAAGGATTCTTAATTGAATATTGTGCAGGTAAATTGATATTGGTGGATTTATTTTTTGGGGGGTCTAATCCAGCCCTTCCCAAATTTGACTAATTTTTGCAGACTGTGAATGTGTACATAATTTAGATTGCGATGGCTCCAGTCAATGTTTTTTTTATTTTTGGGTGGCAACAGCAGCTGCTAACATTAGCAGCTCCGTTGCCTAGAATATAGCAATTGATTCAGTACAAATCTGAATTTGGCCCTATGAATGCCCCTTTATCTAGTATGCTGCAACTTTTACACATACCTCAAATATGACAGCTCTGTCTTAAGTCTTTAGCTCCTAAGGAGTGACTTGGTGACAACCACTTTGGCACTGGGGAAAACGTTGTGGCCTCGTGACAAGGGGGGTGCAGCATTGGGAACAAACCCCTGTTTTCACTCCTGCAATATTACAGTGCAGCACTCCGCTCCTGTCACTGAGGAGCTGGCATTTTAGTGTCTTGCAGGGTAATACTAATAAGCGTCCTGTACCCCCTAGTGATGCAACTGACCCACAGCATGTCTGTATTGTTTGATGCATGCTATTTGCTCAAGCCCAAAGGCCCAAATGGGTAGTTAATCTTTAAAAATGTTTTACATGTCCATGATAAAGAAAAAATATTAAACCATTGGACTCTATAAATAGTCAATAATTTAAAAACCAACATCCTCATATTTGTAAAACAACATGTCTTAAAATTGTTTTCTCTTGTACAATCCAACACACTGTTATGGTTCATATGGATAAAAGATTTTGAAAGTTCATATTCAATATTTTTAATTTGTAGGAACCTACAATACTAAATGACATGATGGCTGCACAGAAATGGGTGGAAGACCATAAACATACTTTTGCAGGTCAAGTTTTTATACCATCACTACTATCAATGACAAAATCCGACGCCGAAGAATGCATTAAAAATACCAGAATGATCAGAATTTGGATAATGACATGGATGACTATCATGAGCATTTTGTTTTCACTTTCACGGAGAGAGATGATATGGAAAAATTTCTTAGAGCAACAAGAGACAAACAAAAACTACTTGTACATACCACATTAACGGGGTAATTCAATCAGCTCTATTAATTTACCATCTGTTAACATATTCAATCCACCCCAGAAACAGGATATTATTCAAAGATAACTGCAGCTGGCTGCATTTGGTTCTAACGTAATTGTTTTGAGTGAACAAAGTTTTAGTAAATTAGTCTGTTTCTTATTCAATTTTGATATATTATTGTAAATAGATATTCTTGTTTTGTATAGAATTATTAAACAATCTCATTTATACATTTTTGTGCTCCATTAATATATTAAAGTTTTTTCAGTTATCAGTGACTCTATGACGTAAAAGGTAGACATATTATCAGCGCTTGAAAGATTTAGCAAAAACGGAAAATCAACAATAAAATTATCGTCACTATGAGAATAAAGAAGTTGACCATGACTTGTTAATCCTTCCAACACTCCAGCTTCTTATTCAAAATGGTAAAATATGCAGCGGTGCCCACTTTGCCAGCCCATTCCGTGCCCAAAACGGCGTTGGGCAATGCAAAATACAAGTGGGTCATGTGTACGTGAGCCCCCTCTGTCGGTTTCTGGTGTGAAAGTTATTGCCCAAGGCTCATTAGCTGATGCAGAACCCCAGCTTCTTATTCAAAATGGTAAAATATGCAGCGGTGCCCACTTTGCCAGCCCATTCCGTGCCCAAAACGGCGTTGGGCAATGCAAAATACAATTGGGTCATGTGTACGTGACGCCCCTCTGTCGGTTTCTGGTGTGAAAGTTATTGCCCAAGGCTCATTAGCCCTTGCAGAACCCCAGCTTCTTATTCAAAATGCTAAAATATGCAGCGGTGCCCACTTTGCCAGCCTATTCCGTGCCCAAAACGGCGTTGGGCAATGCAAAATACAAGTGGGTCATGTGTACGTGAGCCCCCTCTGTCGGTTTCTGGTGTGAAAGTTATTGCCCAAGGCTCGTTATCCCTTGCAACACTCCAGCTTCTTATTCAAAATGGCAAAGTATGCAGCGGTGCCCACTTTGCCAGCACATTCCGTGCCCAAAACGGCGTTGGGCAATGCAAAATACAATTGGGTCATGTGTACGTGAGCCCCCTCTGTCGGTTTCTGGTGTGAAAGTTATTGCCCAAGGCTCATTAGCCCTTGCAGAACCCCAGCTTCTTATTCAAAATGCTAAAATATGCAGCGGTGCCCACTTTGCCAGCCCATTCCGTGCCCAAAATGGCATTGGGCAATGCAAAATACAATTGGGTCATGTGTACGTGAGCCCCCTCTGTCGGTTTCTGGTTTGAAAGTTATTGCCCAAGGCTCATTAACCCTTGAGTAACCCCAGCTTCTTATTCAAAATGGCAAAATATGCAGCGGTGCCCACTTTGCCAGCCTATTCCGTGCCCAAGACGGCGTTGGGCAATGCAAAATACAAGTGGGTCATGTGTACGTGAGCCCCCTCTGTCGGTTTCTGGTGTGAAAGTTATTGCCCAAGGCTCGTTAACCCTTGCAGAACCCCAGCTTCTTATTCAAAATGCTAAAATATGCAGCGGTGCCCACTTTGCCAGCCTATTCCGTGCCCAAAACGGCGTTGGGCAATGCAAAATACAAGTGGGTCATGTGTACGTGAGCCCCCTCTGTCGGTTTCTAGTGTGAAAGTTATTGCCCAAGGCTCGTTAACCCTTGCAACACTCCAGCTTCTTATTCAAAATGGCAAAATATGCAGCGGTGCCCACTTTGCCAGCCCATTCCGTGCCCAAAACGGCATTGGGCAATGCAAAATACAAGTGGGTCATGTGTACGTGAGCCCCCTCTGTCGGTTTCTGGTGTGAAAGTTATTGCCCAAGGCTCATTAACCCTTGAGTAACCCCAGCTTCTTATTCAAAATGCTAAAATATGCAGCGGTGCCCACTTTGCCAGCCTATTCCGTGCCCAAAACGGCGTTGGGCAATGCAAAATACAAGTGGGTCATGTGTACGTGAGCCCCCTCTGTCGGTTTCTGGTGTGAAAGTTATTGCCCAAGGCTCGTTAACCCTTGCAACACTCCAGCTTCTTATTCAAAATGGCAAAATATGCAGCGGTGCCCACTTTGCCAGCCCATTCCGTGCCCAAAACGGCGTTGGGCAATGCAAAATACAATTGGGTCATGTGTACATGAGCCCCCTCTGTCGGTTTCTGGTGTGAAAGTTATTGCCCAAGGCTCATTAACCCTTGAGTAACCCCAGCTTCTTATTCAAAATGCTAAAATATGCAGCGGTGCCCACTTTGCCAGCCTATTCCGTGCCCAAAACGGCGTTGGGCAATGCAAAATACAAGTGGGTCATGTGTACGTGAGCCCCCTCTGTCGGTTTCTGGTGTGAAAGTTATTGCCCAAGGCTCGTTAACCCTTGCAACACTCCAGCTTCTTATTCAAAATGGCAAAATATGCAGCGGTGCCCACTTTGCCAGCCCATTCCGTGCCCAAAACGGCGTTGGGCAATGCAAAATACAATTGGGTCATGTGTACGTGACCCCCCTCTGTCGGTTTCTGGTGTGAAAGTTATTGCCCAAGGCTCATTATCCCTTTTAGAACCCCAGCTTCTTATTCAAAATGCTAAAATATGCAGCGGTGCCCACTTTGCCAGCCTATTCCGTGCCCAAAACGGCATTGGGCAATGCAAAATACAATTGGGTCATGTGTACGTGAGCCCCCTCTGTCGGTTTCTGGTGTGAAAGTTATTGCCGAAGGCTCGTTAACCCTTGCAACACTCCAGCTTCTTATTCAAAATGGCAAAATATGCAGCGGTGCCCACTTTGCCAGCCCATTCCGTGCCCAAAATGACGTTGGGCAATGCAAAATACAATTGGGTCATGTGTACGTGACCCCCCTCTGTCGGTTTCTGGTTTGAAAGTTATTGCCCAAGGCTCATTAACCCTTGAGTAACCCCAGCTTCTTATTCAAAATGGCAAAATATGCAGCGGTGCCCACTTTGCCAGCCCATTCCGTGCCCAAGACGGCGTTGGGCAATGCAAAATACAATTGGGTCATGTGTACGTGAGCCCCCTCTGTCGGTTTCTGGTGTGAAAGTTATTGCCCAAGGCTCGTTAACCCTTGAGTAACCCCAGCTTCTTATTCAAAATGGCAAAATATGCAGCGGTGCCCACTTTGCCAGCCTATTCCGTGCCCAAAACGGCGTTGGGCAATGCAAAATACAAGTGGGTCATGTGTACGTGAGCCCCCTCTGTCGGTTTCTGGTGTGAAAGTTATTGCCCAAGTCTCGTTAACCCTTGCAACACTCCAGCTTCTTATTCAAAATGGCAAAATATGCAGCGGTGCCCACTTTGCCAGCCCATTCCATGCCCAAAACGGCGTTGGGCAATGCAAAATACAAGTGGGTCATGTGTACGTGAGCCCCCTCTGTCGGTTTCTGGTGTGAAAGTTATTGCCCAAGGCTCGTTAACCCTTGCAACACTCCAGCTTCTTATTCCTAATGGCAAAATATGCAGCGGTGCCCACTTTGCCAGCCTATTCCGTGCCCAAAACGGCGTTGGGCAATGCAAAATACAAGTGGGTCATGTGTACGTGAGCCCCCTCTGTCGGTTTCTGGTGTGAAAGTTATTGCCCAAGGCTCGTTAACCCTTGCAACACTCCAGCTTCTTATTCAAAATGGCAAAATATGCAGCGGTGCCCACTTTGCCAGCCCATTCCGTGCCCAAAACGGCATTGGGCAATGCAAAATACAAGTGGGTCATGTGTACGTGAGCCCCCTCTGTCGGTTTCTGGTGTGAAAGTTATTGCCCAAGGCTCATTAACCCTTGAGTAACCCCAGCTTCTTATTCAAAATGCTAAAATATGCAGCGGTGCCCACTTTGCCAGCCTATTCCGTGCCCAAAACGGCGTTGGGCAATGCAAAATACAAGTGGGTCATGTGTACGTGAGCCCCCTCTGTCGGTTTCTGGTGTGAAAGTTATTGCCCAAGGCTCGTTAACCCTTGCAACACTCCAGCTTCTTATTCAAAATGGCAAAATATGCAGCGGTGCCCACTTTGCCAGCCCATTCCGTGCCCAAAACGGCGTTGGGCAATGCAAAATACAATTGGGTCATGTGTACATGAGCCCCCTCTGTCGGTTTCTGGTGTGAAAGTTATTGCCCAAGGCTCATTAGCCCTTGCAGAACCCCAGCTTCTTATTCAAAATGCTAAAATATGCAGCGGTGCCCACTTTGCCAGCCTATTCCGTGCCCAAAACGGCGTTGGGCAATGCAAAATACAAGTGGGTCATGTGTACGTGAGCCCCCTCTGTCGGTTTCTGGTGTGAAAGTTATTGCCCAAGGCTCGTTAACCCTTGCAACACTCCAGCTTCTTATTCAAAATGGCAAAATATGCAGCGGTGCCCACTTTGCCAGCCCATTCCGTGCCCAAAACGGCGTTGGGCAATGCAAAATACAATTGGGTCATGTGTACGTGACCCCCCTCTGTCGGTTTCTGGTGTGAAAGTTATTGCCCAAGGCTCATTATCCCTTTTAGAACCCCAGCTTCTTATTCAAAATGCTAAAATATGCAGCGGTGCCCACTTTGCCAGCCTATTCCGTGCCCAAAACGGCGTTGGGCAATGCAAAATACAATTGGGTCATGTGTACGTGAGCCCCCTCTGTCGGTTTCTGGTGTGAAAGTTATTGCCCAAGGCTCGTTAACCCTTGCAACACTCCAGCTTCTTATTCAAAATGGCAAAATATGCAGCGGTGCCCACTTTGCCAGCCTATTCCGTGCCCAAAATGACGTTGGGCAATGCAAAATACAATTGGGTCATGTGTACGTGACCCCCCTCTGTCGGTTTCTGGTTTGAAAGTTATTGCCCAAGGCTCATTAACCCTTGAGTAACCCCAGCTTCTTATTCAAAATGGCAAAATATGCAGCGGTGCCCACTTTGCCAGCCCATTCCGTGCCCAAGACGGCGTTGGGCAATGCAAAATACAATTGGGTCATGTGTACGTGAGCCCCCTCTGTCGGTTTCTGGTGTGAAAGTTATTGCCCAAGGCTCGTTAACCCTTGAGTAACCCCAGCTTCTTATTCAAAATGGCAAAATATGCAGCAGTGCCCACTTTGCCAGCCTATTCCGTGCCCAAAACGGCGTTGGGCAATGCAAAATACAAGTGGGTCATGTGTACGTGAGCCCCCTCTGTCGGTTTCTGGTGTGAAAGTTATTGCCCAAGTCTCGTTAACCCTTGCAACACTCCAGCTTCTTATTCAAAATGGCAAAATATGCAGCGGTGCCCACTTTGCCAGCCCATTCCATGCCCAAAACGGCGTTGGGCAATGCAAAATACAAGTGGGTCATGTGTACGTGAGCCCCCTCTGTCGGTTTCTGGTGTGAAAGTTATTGCCCAAGGCTCGTTAACCCTTGCAACACTCCAGCTTCTTATTCCTAATGGCAAAATATGCAGCGGTGCCCACTTTGCCAGCCTATTCCGTGCCCAAAACGGCGTTGGGCAATGCAAAATACAAGTGGGTCATGTGTACGTGAGCCCCCTCTGTCGATTTCTGGTGTGAAAGTTATTGCCCAAGGCTCATTAGCCCTTGCAGAACCCCAGCTTCTTATTCAAAATGCTAAAATATGCAGCGGTGCCCACTTTGCCAGCCTATTCCGTGCCCAAAACAGCATTGGGCCAGGCAAAATACTATTGTAATTTGTGTTAGAGTTATGATTTATTATTAATACCCTGATATTTGAGTGATCCAACTTGGTTTAATGGTTTAAATACAACATGTTCTGAATAAGAAGCTGGGACACGAATAAGAAGTGAATAAGAAGCTGGATGTCGAATAAGAAGTGAATAAGAAGCTGGCCGAATAAGAAGCTAACTTCAGCCTCGTTTTCAGAGAGGCCTTTCTCAGCTATCCACCTTGATTTGCCAATAGCCTCATGGGCCTGATTGTAAGTTCTAATCTATGCATCTTGTGTTTTTGTTATGTATTTTTAAACTTGATGGTTGTTTATCTTGCTGTAAACTGCCCAGAATAGTGTCTTGCACTACAATGCGAAAAGTGTCAGCTGGCAGCGTTAAGAACCGCTGGGATTAAGATATCCAATTGTTACATCTCGTCCTGGGCTGTGCCATTTCAGCCAGCAAGCAGAACGGGGCACGTTTTGAGTTCCTCTGTGTAGACAAAAGCTCCCTAGCATGGGGCGGGGGGAGAACAAACGCATGACTATGCGATTTTTTAAAAGTAGGAGAGTGTGCACACGTGCTACCATTTTCATATACCCTCATGCTCCGCGGTCTCAGGCGCTACATGGCCCTAAAGCTTCACCCCTTGAGCTTAGTGAAGGTACCAAGCGACAGGTTGATGCGAGCAGACAGCTAACACGGGGGAACGCTACACGCATCATCCCCTTTTCTCCTCAAGTCCTGCCGTCACGAAGGAGCCACATGTGCACCGCGCGAGGGGAAAGAAAGCGCCCGGAGGCCGCGGCCATTTAGCCACTCCCCGCTGGCTTCGTCTCGGCTTGGGTAGGGAAGCCATATCCGGGAAAAGGAGGGGGGAACGAAACCGAGGTAAGGCCGACGAGTTTCGGGGCTGGGTGTTAAACAACAGCTAGGGCGCCTTCCCTTCCCTTTCTGAAACGTCCTTTCTGAGCCCTAGAGACGGACCTGGCCTCTCCCATAGGCCCGCCTCAGGGTCTCCTGCTCCCACGAGCGGTTGGGAAGCGTGGGAGAAAATGGCCACCGCCGCGACTCCTCCTTGGGAACGCTCCCCGAGTCTGAGGGAAGAGGAGGGAGGGAGCGCTCCCCACTGTGGGAAACGCGGAGGACTAACGGCTAGTAACTGTAAACAAGTTAGTGAGCTCTTTCTCTCGTGGGGGTCTGGAGTGTTGTCAGGCGTGCAAAAAACCCAAGTAGACGATCACGCAGCCGAGAAATACGTATGAAAGAGCGTCTCGGGGTGGGTATTGCCCGCTGCTGAGTCATCGTTAGGATTGTCCTGAAGTGCCTCGGAGATGTAACGAAGTGACTTGTTGCTTGCTGCCCTCATTTCCCGTTGTCTGTTTTCTTGCCAATTCCATTCCCGAAGTGCCGAAAGTGAGGAATTGAGAAGCAAACTGCGGGGATGATGTCCCAGGCTGTAAAGCTGGGTTCGAGGGCCAGTTCTCAGGGGATAGATAATAAAAGAGATTTAAATGTAACGCCCAAATAAGCTGTCTGTATCACCCAGTTGTAGAAACGTTTAGATCAGGGATGATGGGTAGCTGTGGCCCTCCAGGTATTTCTGGCCTGCAGTCACCCTCAGAATTGCAGTCCAAAACTATCTGGAGGACTACAGTTCTCAGCCCAGATTTAGAAACTAGAGTAGGTCTTTATGGTTATGTAACACAAATTGGAGCCAAATTATAGGTGTTTGTTTAATTGTTTGAATAGACAATTCAAAGTCCTCTATGATACAGCCATGTTCAGAAGTGCAGGGCAGTCATAAAAAGGAGTTGAACCCTTCTGGTTTCTTGAAGAAAATGCAGCCTTCACATGCTTACCTCCCTAAGTTGCATTCTGATCTTTCTGTGCTGTACCCCTTCCTCTGTTTCTAGACTTCTCAAATATTGGTGTGAAATGCTGCTTTTAACTTTAAAACCCTCTTAGTAGAGACATTGACCTACATGTTTTTTTCCACTCTAAAAACTTCTAACTTATTACCAGCTTCTACACCATGGTGATTTGGGGTTCAGCTTCAAGTCTAACATACTCAAAAAGAACATTAAATTATAGTTTCCTCCCCAGTCTGTCATTTACTGAGTAGTGCACGGAAGTGTCTGTTCTATGCCAGTGATTACAAGCAGACAGCAAAGCAGTCCACTTTGTTCTGATCCAAATGAAATATATGTCAAAGATAAACATAATTTAGAATTAGTGGAGAAATAACAATAGTCCCCTGAGTTCACAAATTAAAATAAAAAAAGTTTGTTTACCCTGCCTTTTTAAAAAGGACTCAAGGCAGCTTACATAATTAAAAGAGTGTATTTAATGCTAAAACAATAAGTATACAAATACTAAAAAGGATCAAGCAGATACCATTCTAAGAAATAATCAAAAGCAATACCAAAAACACATTCAAAGCAGCAAGGTACAACTGTCCATTTAAAAACTTCACTCAGGCAGCCAGTCTCTTAGTGAAAGTTTGTGGAAGAACAGCAAAGATGGGGCCAGTTTGGCCTTCTGTGGGAGGGAGTCTGAAAGCAGCCCTCTCCTGTGTCTTTACTAAACATACCTGTGAAAGTGGTGGGACTAAGAGAAAGGCCTCTCTTGGTTATCTTAATACACAAGTATGTTCATAATGGGAGATGTGGTCACTGAGATAGCTTGGGCCCAAACTGAGATAGTTTAGGGCTTTATAGGTAAGAGAATCTTCTGAATTGCAAGGAATAAGGATAAGGCCCAAACTTTGGTTTAAGAAGAGCAGACATTGTCAGCAGAATCATCCAGATGGTTCTTGCTGAAGTTGACAGAATTATTTAAGAAAAGAGGGAGTTATTGAGAAGTAAAAGATGATTTTTTTCAAATGATATTTTTAGATATTTGATGCTGATCCAATCCAATGAAGAAAAAGGAAGAACTACAGAATGATGAAGGCGCAAATAAGTCTTCACCAACTTTATATAAAGTGTAGTCTTATATGTATCAAGGGGGGGCTTTGTTACAGAGTCCTGGAGGATCTGTCGCATTGGGTCTCTCTCTTTCTACTTGCAAAAAGCTGTTTAGATATTACTTCTAATAAAGCTCTCTGTGCCAGGATAACTTGTCTAAGTGTGTTATTTCTTACTGACATAGGTTAGGACCAGCACTTTGAATTGTGCCCATTAATGGATTGGCAGCCAGTGGAGCTGCTGTAATGGATGGTGGGTGGTTATGTGATTCTTGTAACCAGTCCCAGTCAGTGATCTGTCTGTCACATTTTGGATCCACTGAAGTTTCCATATCCAGAGGCAGCTCCATGTACAAATGTGTTACAATAACCTAGCTGAGATGTAACTAAGGTGAGCACCCCCAAGTTACACATCTGTTTTTTCAGAATTTCAATAGAAATGTTTTCTGTTGTACTTTCCTGCATATCCTTGGCTGACAATATTTTCTTTTGTTTTCAAGAGCCAATTAAAATACAATTTTTGTCATGGTAGATTGGTTTAATTCTTGATTTAAATAATTGAGGAGAAAAGTCCCAGTTAAATAATTAAATAAAAACAGTTTATTGTTTGCATATTTCCAAAATGAATCATGTACTGGTTTCTGGTCTCATAAATGCAACAATCTATGCTCAGGGCATTGATTCTGAGCCATTTGCAGGGATCAGGTAGTTATTGTGACTAAAATTGGAATGAAGGATGATCAGGAGTTATGGGTCAGAAGAGGGCACGCATGTTGACTTTCCTGTCCCATTTCTCATATACTGTATGTACTTGAGTTATTTTACTACATGATCACAGAGCAATATGTTTTTCCCACCTTCCTTTATGAAGAACAGAAAAGCTAGCAGCAACTGGGAATACAATGCCACTGTGTAATTCTGAGTCTTATTTCAGAATCCATGTCGTAACATTACTTTCCTAATTTATATCATTGTGTGTTTTATTTAGCTGATTTCCCCTCATTTTATTATTGGTTTTAACAAGCAATTTGTTTTAACCTGAAATTCCTCACTATCATAAATAATTCAGAGTGATAGTTCTAACCTATAAAGCCCTAAAAGGCTCGGGCCGAAGCCATCTCAAGGACTGCATCTTCCTTTATGAGCCTGCTCAAGTGTTAAGATAATCAGAAAAGGCCTTTCTCTAGGTCCCACTAGCTTCACATGTGTGTTTGGTGGGTATATGGGAGATGATCTTCTCTGTTGCTGCTACCAGACTCTGGAACTCCCTCACACAGAAGGCTAGACTTGTCCATCTTTACTGTTCTTCTGCAAGCAGGTGAAGACTAGAGATGGGGGTATTCGTCTTCCTATGGCTCCGTTGCTCACGATGGATTAGCTACTCTGTGACCTGGCAGAGAGGCTTGTCATCCTGCCTTCTGCCAGGACTGTCTTAATCTAGCATGAGCAACGAAGCCATAGGAAGGCTCTGTGGAGCTCATGGCAGCGGCAAAATTGTGAGTGGTCTGACTGGCCCCAAAGGGCTGGAACCTCATTATCTGCACCTGTGGGGGGATATTCGTATACCTTTCTCTTCAGGCCAGCTTTAGCTGAATAAATGGCTGCCGAGTGGGTTTTGTAAAAATGGATTGTTTTACCTTACTGCATTGAATGTGTTTTGGTATTACAGTACATTTGTTTTTTCGTATTGTATTCATTGATCCTTTTTAGTATTGTGTACCCATTGTTATTTACTTAAATACTATATTTCAATTTTTGTAAGCTGACGGGTCCTTTTCAAGGAGAAAGGTTAAAAATATTTTAAATAAATAAACTTATTTAGGATGGAATTTCTTTAAAAACTCAAAACGCAGATACATATTAGTTTGATTATGTATCTACAGCCAAGTTTAACCCAAGAAGTGGCAGCCAAAACACAGAGAAAGAGCTGTTGCAGGTAATCCATGATTTCACATGGGACGTGGTGGCGCTGCGGGCTAAACCGCAGAAGCCTGTGCTGCAGGGTGAGAAGACCAAGCAGTCGTAAGATCAGATCCACGCGACGGAGTGAGCGCCCGTCGCTTGTCCCAGCTCCCGCCAACCTAGCAGTTCGAAAGCACGCAAATGCAAGTAGATCAATAGGGACCACCTCGGTGGGAAGGTAACAGCGTTCCGTGTCTAAGTCGCACTGGCCATGTGACCACGGAAGATTGTCTTTGGACAAAACACTGGCTCTATGGTTTAGAAACGGGATGAGCACCGCCCCCTAGAGTCGAACACGACTGGACAAAAATTGTCAAGGGGAACCTTTACCCATGAACAGTAACAAATACTTTTAGACCTCCCAGAGAAGCATCAGTCTGTATCAGCAAAAACAACAAGATTTTGTGACATTTTAAGTGGGCTAGTCAAATAAAGTTAATATTTTAAAACACCATAGGACTGTTATCTGAGACATACCTCTCATTTTCCCCCACAAATGGCCAGTTAATTTTGCATTATACAAAAGTCAGTACAGTGGTGCCTCGACTTACGAACTTAATCCCTTCCAAAATTATCGTCGTAACTTGAAATGGTCGTAAGTTGATATGGAACATTTTGCAAGAAATGAGTCAGATTTCCTGGGCAAACGGGTAACTGGTGATGAGACATGGATCTATTGTTATGATCTTGAGACAAAGGAACTGTAAGGAATGGAGACACAGTGATTCCCCCAGGCCAAAGAAGTTCCGAGTGCAAAGGCCGGTGCAGAAGTAAATGGGAACAGTTTTTTGGGGATAAGAAGGGAGTTCTGCTGGTGGACTACCTCCAACAGGGTTCAACCATCGATGCAAAATATTACTGTGCTTTATTGACCAAGTTGAGGCAAAACATCAAGGAAAAACATTGAGGAAAGCTCTCCAAAGGTGTCATCCTGTTGCATGACAAAGCCTCGTCACACACTGGAAGTGAAACAATGGCAAAACTGATGTCCTTAGGTTTTCAAGTGATCCACCCTATTCTCCTGATTTGGCTCCTTCTGACTATTATCTGTTCCCCAAACTCAACAAACACCTGAAGGGACAACGATTTGGGAGTGTTCTGGAGGCAACTAATGCTGCAAATGAGTGGTTACACCAGCAGTTGGAAGAATTTTATTTGCAGGGATTTAAGAAGCTGCAGGACAGATGTCACAAGTGCATCGACTTCTTGGGGAAATATGTAGAATAGTGTGGCAGTTACAGCATCCTAGCTCATTTTTTTCTGGGAAAGGCTCAATACTTATCAGCACACCCTCATATAAATCTTGTGTCTGGATAAAGGAATGGATGAATTTTACAAATAATAGACTACTCAAGCTGGAAGGACATGATCTGATGCTTGATTGGGATGCCTTTTTGTGGTACGAAAAAGCTAAAGACCGTAAATATTTTAATAACCATTTGATAAGATCTGTATTAAGGTCCTGGGACAAGATACGATATCAGATATACAGAAAGATACCAGAATGGATATCTCCATTAGAAGCTTTTACGCAACCCAACCTCATGACTGTAAACAGACTGCTCAGATATAAAGAACTACTAAAAGGAAATTGTGAATTAAAAACAAAAGGTGAGTTAGAAGATAGATAGATAGATAGATAGATAGATAGATAGATAGATAGATTGATTGATTGATTGATTGATTGATTGATTGATTGATTGATTGATTGATTGATTGATTGATGGGCTAGAATAAAACTGGAATCTAGATATGTGAAAGATAAAAAGGAGGGTTTTTATGAAGAGCAAATACACCTGGATAAAATACTATTAGAAACAGATGACAAATTGATTTTAAAAATGGATGAATTGTTATTAGAAATTGATATGGAAGATGAAGTGGTAAAAGATTGTATGACCAAGTGGGCGCAAAATATAGGGCATAATACTGATATTGATGACTGGGAAAAATATGGAAAGTTAATATAAAAATTACAAAATCAGTAAACTTTAAAGAAAATATATGCAAAATATTATACAGATGGTACATGACACCAGATAAGTTGTAAAAAATATATAAAGGTACATCAAATATATGTTGGAAATGTAAATTACAAGAGAGAACCTTGTATCATATGTGGTGGAGATGCAGTGAAGCAAAAAATTATTTGATACTAATACATGAATTTTTACAGAAAATTCTGCCACGTAATATACTATTTAAACCAGAATTATTCTTATTAAATATGTTACCAAAGAGTTTAGATAGGAGAGAGAGCCATTTGGTGATACATATAATAACTGCAGCCAGAGTACTATATGCATGGAAATGGAAGAAAATCAAAATACCAAATCGTAAAGAACTAGTGGAAAAGATTATGGAAGTGGTGGAGAGGGACATATTAACAGAAGCTTTGAAAGACAATTCAATCCAAGAAGCAACTGAAAAATGGGTTCCTATGTATAACTGGGTCTGTTCTATAACCTGAAAGCTAAATGTGATAATTTTAATACAAAATAGTCAGACAACTCTAGTTGGAAGACACAAAAGTCTTCAATGTAAAGACATGTTTCAGTACAGATATGTGATAATGTATTGCATTATATATTCTTTATCCCGAGTTTTTTCCCTTTACCCTTAAAATAAATAAATAAAAATTGAATTGCTTTAGCTCAGTTACATGTTTTGTGAAGGAGTATGTACCTTTCCAGTGGTAATCTTTCCAGGGAACTTGATTACTCTCTTCACAATCTTTTATATATTAGGACCCCCACATCCATGGAAATTGGTTGAAAGCCCCCCCCCGGTGCTGAAAACCATGGAATATTCATATACATCGAATGGTAAAGGGGGGGGGGATCCCAAAATGTATATTTTTACCATGTGTTACCAGAACTGACCACTAGAGGCAGACAAAGACCATGCTGTGTATTCTTCAACAACAAGAATACTGTTTATAAGTCTCTCACCCCTCTAGTGGTCAGTTCTGGTGGATCCATTGTGAAAATACACATTTCTGTGAGGTTTTTAAATGTGCAGTCTTAATTTGATTTAAAAAACAAAATTTATATAAACACTTGCTATTTTATTTTTAATATCCTTCATCATAATTCCTAACTTTGATAAAATCCTATTGCCAGTTTGTGCTTCTGTAAGGAAAAAAAACCATAAGTCTTGGTAGCAAATTGCTGCCAAATTTTTAGGTGCCAGTTTTTTTCTTGGCGTGTGCTCCATTATGCAACCAGCATTTTGTCAATGTACAGGAATATACTGCCAAGATTTATGTGATTTCTCTTATTAGCATCCTTTCACATTCAGTCCTTTTTATTCACTATAGCAGCACAGTGAACAAACAAGTTTCATTAGGCTTATCTCACTCCATGATCTTGAGTAATCAGAGATGACACATGCTTTAGATTTGTTATTCCACTGTGTTCCATTTGCTCTTTTTTACGCTGAATCTCTTCCTTGATTGTGTTGTCCATTCATCCTTTTGAGCAGTCTCTTTTGGGTTCCTGGCTGCCTTCCTGAGATTCTGCCCTGTTGATTAATTAAGCATTGTTGCAAATGCTAGCACAGTGGTGCCCCGCATAGCGACGATAATCCGTTCCGGATAAATCATCGCTATCCCGAAACGTCGCTATACGGGGCAAAAAACACTCTGTTTAATGCGTTCCTGTGGGGACAAAACTCACCACTAAGTGAGTTTCACAGACAGCTGAATCACCACCAGTAAGCGAGGAATCGGCGCGAAAATGCTGCGGGCGGCCATTTTCTTCTTCCGGTGGCCATTTTGGAACCGCTGATCAGCTGTTGGAAAACATCGCAATGCGAAGACCGCCTAGAGTGGTCCTAACAAGACTAGATAGGCAGGATATAAATTTAATAAAACAAACAAATAAATAAATCGCAATGCGATGTTTACCCTATTAAAACATCGCAATGCGATTGGTTTTTCAATCGCAAAATCCGCATCGCTATGTGGATTCGTCATTAAACTGTGCGCTCGTTATGCGAGACACCACTGTACCTCACTATCTACCCACGTATTTGTCACCTGCAACCTTCACAAGTACCAGTGCAGACCTTTTAGGGACCTACTGTTCATTTCCATTTCCGTTGTGAAAATATTCTCTTTGCTCAGTTCTTCTTAGCCTGCTATGTATCCTTGAGAATTTTTCAGAATGAAACATTTTAAGACTGATGGAATTAGGCCCCAGCTGTGATCATACTGTCCCTTTCAGCCAAGTAAACCAACCAATCTCTTAATCAGCATTCCACTGCATGAACAGGTTACTCAGAGTCTTCTGACTCAGATGTGGTTAATAAATTGAATTCTAGTTCTCATTTCTTGTCTTCATATTAGTTTTCTTTTTTATTATTCTCTCTTCTGAAAGATCACCAATGTGTATAATCCAATGTTAATTATGTGCTTGCACTACTCTGTTGTGTTGCTTTGAAGAACAGTTATTACAGTAATTGATTGGCACTAATTTCTCTTTTAAATTGTTTCATTAAAAACATATTGTTACACAGGCATGTTCTTTTCGCTGCAATGCTTCAGATGGCTTGGCATTAGAACATCACTACTGAAGAATACTTACTATTTGAGAAGCCTCAGGTATTCAACTTGTCCAGTATGTATCCAAACTTTTTATAAATCGGGTGATTATGCATGCATCTTATTGTGATTTATTTCTGAGTCACCTATTCCAGTCATCCTGAATGTTGATACCTGATTTTGTTCAGGTTTGTATATTTACTTTCCACAGTAGCCAACACTTTAAAATTAATTTATCTTCTACAATGAGCAGCATAAAGTTTTATTTTCTATTTGCTTTTGTTCTTCTTGTTGAGGTATATAAGAGTGTCAGCAGAGCTGTCATGAGTTCAGCCAAAGATCTGGAATCAGAGGGGTTAAATACAGCTCAGGAAAATGCTGGGCAATTAGTATCACAGACAGCTGAATCACCACCAGATTCTCCTCCCCTACTAGCCAGAGTGAGAGATAAGCTTTGGCAGAGACTCACAACATGGAGGTCTGAGGCTCACATGAATGCTTCTCACAGGAACATCAGGTCGACCAGACCTGAGTTTTAACAGGATGGAATGTTTCTAGGAATCAGGTGATTGTTGCTGCTATATAATTTGTACTCAGAGGCTTGGAAGCTCGTGGAAGTAACAAGTCAATTCCCTGGCTTGCCTCAATGCTTCTGCTTATCTTGAACCTCGTTCTCTTGTCCCTTGGCTTTTGGACTCTGACTTCTGACTACGGTTTGTGTTTTGGCTTTGACAATTTGGCATCTGTTTTTTTATCTCCTGGACTTCTGACATTGGACTGGCTTATTGGACTTTTTCCTACAGAATCCTCTAGGAACGTGACAAGAGCACTGTTAATGTTCGCTAGCAGTTAATCTATAAGTAATAAACAAATATGACTGTCCAATTTCCAGAAACATTATGTTGCCAGAATTCTTTGGCCAAAGTGAGCTCCAATCCATGAAAAGTTATGTCACAATAAAAGTGTTACGTACACTGCCGTGGGAGTCTTATTTGATACTGTTCTGAGAGAGTTCAGTTGGAAACTTGCCTCTGTTGGCAAGGCTTCTGTCACATTCTTTATTGAAGCCAGCCTTAATATAGTATTGTAAGGAGGTATTCAAATTTATTTTTTCAATACAATCTTCATTATTTTTGACATAGAGCTGTACTAGTCTTTGCAGTAAGTGATTCAATGCACTTCTGCATTTCCAGAAAAGTTAAACCCTTGCTTTCTTCCTTCTCTTCATCTTTACTTTCTCTGTTTCATTTTATCCTTTTTTGTTTCTGGTCACGAACTGCCACCCTTTGTGAATCAGTTACCCGGATTGTCTATCCCTACAAAAAAAATTGTACTATTTTTAACTAGGTAAATTTTGTTTATTTAATTCATTAATCTTCACACCTGTGCTTTGAAAATTACTTTTTAAAGCTCCAAGGTGGTTAGTTACTCTTATAGTTACAGTTTAAACCTAACACTTTACAGTATTTCCTATTTTTCAAAGATAAATACATAATTACTTCTTAGTGCCTTAAATAAACAAACTCATTCCTGAATGCTACAAGCTGCAGACTTGTAATAGAATTCACTATGCACTTGTCCACTTTATAAATTGCTCCAATGCCTACGGCAGAGCACTGGACAGGATTACCAGGCACAGCTTGAGTCAGTACTCAAACCATGCGATATTCCTTCTAAACCATTTAGAGAGACTAGAGACCTGTAAGTATATAAGTAACTACACATTTACCATTATATCACAAAAGGAGTACAATTATCTCTAAGTTACAGTCATGATATAATGTAGTGGTACTTTAGTTATGATGGCAAACAACTAATTACAAGGAAAAAGTTATTATAACTAGTTACTACCAAACACTAGGGGCGTGGTGGCACTGCTGGTTAAACCGCAGAAGCCTCTGTGCTGTAAGGTCTATAGATCTGCAGCTGTAAGATCGAATCCACGTGACAGAGTGAGCGCCCCTCCGTGGTCCCAGTTCCTGCCAACCTAGCGGTTTGAAAGCATGCAAATGCAAGTAGATAAATAGGGACCACCTTGGTAGGAAGGTAACAGCGTTCCGTGTTTAAGTCGCACTGGCCATGTGACCACGGAAGATTGTCTTCGGACAAACGCTGGCTCTATGGCTTGGAAATGGGGATGAGCACTGCCCCCTAGAGTTGAACACGACTGGACAAAAATTGTCAAGGGGAACTTTTACCTTTATTTTACCAAACACTGCTTGCCAGCAAAGGTGAATGAGCACTTATCGTTAGTTTAAGAACATGTTTTAGTTCATTAGAAGAAGCTTAAATGCTTAGTTTTGTATTTTTAATTGTTCTGGTTGATCAGTTTCTGTAAATTAGAAGTCAATATTAGAATGATAAAATACACTAGTCAGTAGAGTAGATCTGATTCCTTAAAAGGTGGCTGAAAAAGTCTTATTAAGCTTTGTAGGTTTATTCATAATCAGGGTGTGGAGTGAAAAACCCCAATAATGATGCTAATTGTGCTGATTGAAATGCTGTGGACCAAGTCTTTACTGTATAATACTGGTTTCATCTGTTGCATTCTTAATGCTTGGTGGGCACTGGGACCCAGCAGGGGAAGTAGAAAGAAAAGATAAACACAAATATACAGTTTTTTTCGTTTATAAGACGACCCAATGTATAAGATGACCCCCCCTTTTTTTCTAACTCCAAATTAGAACATTTGATCCCTGTGTCTCCCTTCCTTTTGCTAAGCCATGGAGCTTAGCAAAAGAAAGGGAAAAGCAAGGATCAAAGGGCTCCCTTTGACTGCCACTTTTCCCTTCCTTTTTGTGAAGCCCCTGGGCTTTGCAAAAGGCAGGGAAAAGTAGCTGTCAGAGTGACCGCTGCTTCTCCCTGCCTTTTGCGAAGCCACGGGACTTAGCAAAAAAAGGAAGGGAGAAGTGCCACTTTGCAAAAGGCAGGGAAAAGTGGCTGTCAAAGTGACCCCTGCTTCCCCCTGCCTTTTGCCATGCCCCATGGGTCCGCCTTCTGCTGCTGCTTTCCGTGTATAAAACAACCCTCAATTTTTTCTCTATTTTAGGGGAAAATGTTTTATACACAGAAAACTTTGGTATATTACCTGCTAGGCAAGGAAAGTCACAACTTTATTGTTTATAACAGTAATACCCTGGCTCAGCATTGGGACACAGATCCCAAGGCTTATCCAGATGTGTTCACCATTCCTCGGCTACTGGTTGGGTACAGTGCAGGAATGGCTATTGAGTGGAGACCACATAGGTGCACAGCCCCCACCCAACCACCCACCCAGTGGTTCCCTGTCTTCTGGGGAACCGTGCCTTTATCCTCAGCTCCCTTAGGAGGCATTCTAGAAATCCAGGAGGGCCAGAGTCTGCCTTCCTTGTCCCCCACCCCCAAGTTGCCCAAGGTCGAAAACCATCTATAAAGTTGTGGCAAGAATTAAAATATGGTGTTCTGTGTGGGCCCCAAGCATACAATAAAAAATGATTACCGTATTTTTCTGTTTATAAGATGACCCCCCTTTTCTAACCCCCAAATTAGAAAATTTGCATGGTCGCACCCCTTTGATCCTGAAGCCCTTTCATGGCTGCTCCAGGATCAGAGGGGTGTGATTGTGCAGACCTTTAATGGCTGCTTTACCCGAAGGGAGCTTTCCCTTCCTTTTTGCTAAGCCCTGTGGCTTCGCAAAATGCAGGGAAAGCAGCTGCCTTCCGTGTATAAAATGACCCTCAATTTTTTCACTGAAGTAAAAAGTGTCATTTTATACACGGAAAAATATGGTAATCCACATTGTTGAAACCAATAGTTGTAGTTTATAAATGTCTTTTGGAAAGCACTAAGTTTGATATTAATAAAAGGAGATTGAAATTGAATTGGACTGTCCAGTGCAATGGAAATCTACACTAGCTTCAATGCCTAAGATCTCTGCAGACTTAAAACTACTCTTGTTTTCATAATAACTGATGTTTTGACATATTGTATATCCATTTTGTTTATTTAGAAGAAAACTGGCTACTTCAGTTAAATTTTAGCATTTCAATAGAAGCATTGCTTCTGTGAGGCATATGTTGGTAATGTGTCCAGTGGTAGCTAGTTTTGGTTGTATGTCTTGCAGTAAATTAACATTGTGTTAGGAAAATGGTTTTTATTTGTAGGCATATATGTGTAGTGCTTTTAAACCATATATCTAAAAATTTAAACTTAACTGGTGGTCAGTGTGATTTTATGAGCTCTTACTGTTGCCAAAAGATCTAGTGGAAAGATAAGCATATGCCATGTGTTATTCAGTATTTAGAAAGTCTCACTAATTTAGTATTTGCAAGAACATCTATCATGATGCAAATTCTAAATAAAGACATGTGGTTAGCTTTTATTAATGCATATATGCAGCTAGACCATTGTTATATTCTGTATTTCTCCTCTCTTTCATTTCTTTCTTTTTGTTGGAATAAATAAGTTTTTTTAAAAAATCAGAAAATTAAACATAATAATAGCAGAAGTGACCAACTCATAACCACAGGGAGGGGATGAAGTCTGGCTGAAGTACTAGTTGTTTAGCTGGCTCCCTTTAAAGAGGAAATAGGTAGAAGTACACAGGCATTGGATGAGGCTGTGTTACAACACAAGGAAGCAGACTCTACTGTATGTGTTTGACACCTAGTATCTAGTAAGTATGCAAAGGTTGTAACTTATGTCTCAGAAAGAAAATAGATACATTTAAGATGCTGGTATTTTTTCAACTTTTTCTCTTTTATTCCTGTCAATAGGTCTTCCTTTGTTCCCTCTTTGCACCTATACCTCATCCAAGGTCTGACCCTCACTTTTTCCTTTTCTCTCTCTTGATAACACAGAAGTCTTGATCTGTTAAAGGTGCTGCCAGAAATGGTTGAAAAAGGTCTTTTCTTTTCTTTTTTTGAAGTTAGGCAAAGGCCGAACTCCAAAATGTGATGTTGCGAGGTTTGCTTTGCCCACGCGAAGCTTCAAAAAGAAATCATTCATTCTTTGTCTCTAAGACAGCTATGAAGCAGTCCAAGATTTGGAACTGGGATGCAGCCAGTGGTTGAGAATTAATGTTTTGCAATACACATATTTAGCAAGTGTAATTCAAGGAAAGTAACTTGGACTGTGCTGCTTTTTATTGGCATTGTTTTTCTGTTGCTGAGAGTAGAACATTCACTTTCTCTGCACTCACACCTTCATAGCTCATACAGTATTGGTGTTTCTTTGGGGAATAGTGGAATGAATTTTTATATTGTGATTATACTTTTAGTATTGAGATGAGAGTTTGCTGCTACTTGAAGTATATGTTGGCCAAATCCAGATTTTATAGCAGTGAATAAAACATTAGTTCTTAGCAGGATTCTGGAAAGCAAAGAGAAAGGGAGTAATGACATTTTTTTTTAAAATTGGAAAATTATAAGAAAGCCAATCCAGCTGTTCTTTTTTCAGAGCAGGTTGAGTTGGATGCATTAGACGTTATTCTGGTACCATGACTGTCCCTGAAAAGGAAAAAGAAAGAGAAATGTTTCATTTCTTCACCTCTTATTTTAAAGCAGATGCTAGAAGGTTGTGCATCTGTTGTATATGCTGTCCTTTTTGTATTAGGTTTGAATAGAAATTATGCTGAACTTCGATTGCTATTGTTATTTGTATTATTCTCGACCTCCTCTCCCCCCAGAAATTCAGATTTGTAAGAAATGTTGGTAGAGTTCAACATGGAAGAGTGTGTGCAGGAACTGTCAGTTTATCAGTAATGGTTTGCTTTAGGAAGACATTTAAAGAGAAAAATGTTATGCATTGCCTTGATGTCTTAATAATATATTTTTATTTCTAATAAAAACCCTCTGTTCTTTCAATTTTTGCACATAGACCATGACCTTCAGGCACAGAAATGCAAAACGAATTGAAGGACTCGATAGCAATGTTTGGTAAGTAACAATTATAGCAAACTGTTGAAAGAATAAAGAAAGAAAATATCTGTAAATTTTCTAGATGCTTTTGTATTCTTTTTGTCTATATTCACTGTTGACCATGTGTACCAATGGGGCTAAAGTGAGCTGACTTGCTTCTGTAGGTTTAACATCACTTTGTGATGGAGAAGTCAGTTCAGGGAGGTATTCCTAACATGGAGATATGTAAACATGGAATTTTTCATAGCATGCCTCTGTTAAAAGTGTACATTGGGGTAAAATAAAACTGTTAGCTAATAATCATTATTGAAGATAGTGGTGGAAATCCTGTTCCTTAACGTAGGATGTTGCATTAGAGTAGGCCCATTGAATCAGTGGGGATTTGCTGAATCAACTCCCCTGTCAATGCTGTTGATTCAAATGGGCCTAGTTGTGATTTACTTTAGCATTATAAGTAATAACTAGAGTGGGCCCATTTGAATCAATAGAACCAATGGAGGAGTTAACTCACCAAATTGTCATTGATTGATTTAGTCTACTCTGCTGTGACTTAATACACTGAAATACATGAATTTGATGTGTGGCTGGTCCAGATCAAGATGTGGCTTTCAGAAAGTTCAAGAAGTGGTATTTGGTACAGAAGGTGCTGAATAGTAGTGGGCACTATTGGATTTCAGTGTGTAAAGATCTCAGAGTAAGCCTATTATAATTGCCTTGAATGGCGTCATGGCTGCAGTTTTGCATTTACCTACTGCATGGAACTTGCCAACCCATATTGAAATGTCAAGGTTGAACAAATATGGAGCTTTTCGAAGTTGTACAGTTTTTGAATGCACCTTCTTCCTTTGGTTTTTGTCAGTCTCAGTCTCTTAAACAGGATCTTCCTACCATGTTTAAGAGATACTTTCTCTATTTTATATATACTCCTTGGGAATATTTTGGCAATTAAGCCTCTGGAATACCAGATCAACCCCTCATGGGGTCACTTCTCTCAGAGCTACTTATTCTATGTTGTGATTTGATCTGGAATACTGAGATCAAATCACAACATATTCAAATACAATATCCTTCTCATTGTATACTAACTATGATTGTGGTTATTTTTTTTTACAGGGTAGAATTTACAAAAGTAGCTGCAGATCCTTCCATTGTTAATCTTGGGCAGGGCCTTCCAGATATAAGCCCTCCTAATTATGTGAAAGAGGAGTTAGCAAAAGCATCCTCTGTGGATAGACTGAACCAGTATACACGGGGCTTTGTGAGTATATTTATATACATGAAATTCTTAAAGATACTATTATAAAGCAGTTGTGTAGCCACACTGTTTCTCAATCCCCCTTTCTTAGGTTTTGAATCTTGCACTGAGAAGCAGTGCAGCCTCTAACCATAAAGATTAGAGATGGGGATGAATATAAAAATGGATCAGTTTTTCCAGCAAATATAGCGGATTCATTAAATATTTGTTGATCTGTATTTGTGGGTTCCAGAGACCCTCATGAATACAAAGGGATGAATATTTACCTGTTTTTATTCATCTTTTGTATTAAAAAAAACAAATTTAAAAAAATCATTCTGCCTGTCGGCCACTGATCAGCGGCAGAAAGGCAGCCACCGCCCCACACAGCCACCCAATACTACAGCCTACCCCCACCCCCTCCCTTTCCCTACTTTAGGCCCCCACCCCCTGACACCCTCTTACCTTAATCGCTGCTGCCAAGGTCTTCTGGCCTTGCAGCCATGCATGTAAAAATGGAGACTGGCTGCCCTTTGCAAAGATGGCAGCTGGAGTTTCATTTAGGGTAGAGAAGCTGCAGCTGCCATCTTTGTAAAGGGCTGCCTGGATTCCCTTAGCCTGCCTAATGGAGACCTCAGCAGCAGCTATTAAGGTGTTGGTGGGAGTGGGGTGGGGGTAAAGGTTGGGGAAAGGAAGGGAGTGGGGGGCAGGCTGTTGGGGTGGCTGCCTGTCGGCTTCTGATCAGCTGATCGGTGGCTGGTGGGCAGAATGGGCTTCTGTGCGGTGTGGTAAACTCTCCCGGAGGGACCCAATTCATGAGTGAATAACTTGGGGTTCCGATATGCAATCTTCACCAAAGTTGGCAGGCGTGTTGGGGAAAGACATAGGAAGCTCCGTCATGATTCCAGAGTCTCTTAAGTACTTGGGGGAGCTTTCCTGGGGGGTCCTTTTGTGACTGTATAACCCAGGGGTCCATCATCCAAAGCTCACCAAACTTTCAAGACTTGTAGAAACGTGTCTGAGGAAGCCTCCCTGCAAATCTGGTGTCTCTAGGTGGTTGGGGGCCAGTGTTATAGCCATTTAAAGTGCAGACAAATCTACGGATCAATCAGTCAATTTGTCGAAGAATATTTGTATATTTGTATTTATTGATCCGTTAACCTTGATGAATAATTGGTCAAAATGAATCACCATTTTTTAAATTTGTCCCCATCTCTAATAAAGATGCAAACAGTTGTTAATGTAAGTGTGAATCTAAAGAGGTCTGTGCACAGACTTAAGTAAAGAATAGGATGACTGTTTCCTGTAGCATATAAGCTATAAGTTCATTCCTGTTTCAGCTAAAGCTTACAAGATGATCTCAAATTTTGAGTAATGTGTAATCATGTTTTAGCATTATGAGGATAAGCGACAATTAATGTTGGTGTACCACACTCCTACACTCGTTGTGATAACCTTGAGGTAGGGTTCAAAATTTTTCACTTTTCTAGATTAACTGAATCTTGAGATCTGAGCTGGTTGAATCTTGTAATTCAGAAACTAGTAGTGGTTAATCTAAATCAGAAGCAGAAATCTATGATCCCCTTCCAGCAGCTGCATGGCGGTAAGGGAAGCACATGCAATGGGGCTTACTATTGCTTCTCCTAAGTAAACCATGGTACAGTAGGACTGCAGAATCCATGGGGGATTGGTTCCAAGCTCCCCTTGTGGGTGCCAAAAACCATGGATAATAGTGAACCCTGATATATAGCATTGTCTTTGTTTTCTTCTAGTGCCCAGTTCTTGTTTTTTTTATTCAATGCTTTTAAACAAGGCTGTTGGATTCCTTGCTGCTATGTCTTTTAAATCTGGATATGATACTTAAAAAGAGAAATCTGATCCAGTTTTGATTGTTCTCTAATTCTTTATATTTTAAGGATTCATATTGGAAGTTTAAGATATGATCCACTCAGCAGTGCAGATTCCTGGAGTGGATCTGTAATAGTTAAGAAATTTTTATAGACAACAAAGAATTACAGATTTTTGAGAACTCCTTTAGAGGCTACTCACTCTTTCCATTTGCCTTACATTTACTTGTTTATGTTAGTTCACAATCCAGCTCTTGCTTCAGTTTTGACTGCAGTGTTCATACTTACTGTGTCCTTAATACTTTGCAATCTAACTATATTTTTACATTGCCACATAATATAATTGGAAAGGCATCATTGTATCAATTAGGTTTGCACTAAAACTCCCATGTGAGGAATCACATGGGAACAGCAGGGGAAAAGAAGTTAGAAAGTACAGACGCAGTATATGGTTATATTTATTTCCACTTCCTAGTTCAGCAATGGTGAACCATGCGGAGCCCTTTCTGCCGGCACACGAGCCATAAGTCGCTGAATCGCTCCTCCGCCACCCCGCAGCCAAACCTGAGAAGGTGGCTGCAGCCGTGGTACTGGCACTTCAGCAGGTGGATCTAGAGCAGCTGGCGCTGGCAGTGGATCTAGAGCGGGGTCTTGAGGCACCTCCGTGCCGGGATTCCCCCTTTTGCTGCCACTTCCGTTTCTGCTGCTGCCACTTCTGGTTCCACCGCTACCATGGCATGACGCCTGCTATCTCCCCCCCACCCCCCCGGTTTGGGCATGCAAGCCCAAAAAGGTTTGCCACCACTGTCCTAGTTTATTGCTTTGGATGTCTTATTCCTGCTTAGATCACCCATGAATTACTGTACAACTTCTTTCTGGAATGAAATGCAATTTGTAGGCTTTATCAACTCTTTTGTTTCCAGATTGTTATCTCTTTCTCTTAAAAGGGATACTCTCATAGATTTCAGTCTTACTAATTCTGACCGCAGTTCATAGCTTGTGTTCTCACACAAAGACTCCTGTTCAGTGGAATCCAAGCTGTACAAAAGAGACACTGTGTGGATTGTGCCCTGATTTGGGTTTTTTTCCATTTTAGTATTCTTGGCTCTAGATTATGATTGTATCTGAATCTTCGTCTTAACCATATTATTCTAACAATTTACCCCTTGGCTCCTGTGTGCTTTGTGTATCGGTCATAGTGTATGTGGCTGATAAATCACACTTTATTATATTTTTTTTTGTTATTCATCATCAAGCAAAAACTAACTGTGTATTTTCTTATGAAAAAATACGCAGGGGCATCCATTGTTGGTGAAAGTCTTGTCCCAGTTGTATGAAAAAGTTTGTGGAAGAAAGATTGACCCCTACACTGACATTCTGGTAACAGTAGGAGGATATGGATCTCTTTTTAGTGCAGTACAAGGACTCATTGAAGTAGAAGATGAAGTAAGTTTTTTAACAAAAAAAATGTAAAAAGGCATGTGATCCTTTTACACAATACATAAACAGGGGGCTGGCCAAGTTTCTGATTATGTTCTATTAAAAACTGTTTATTTGCTTCATTTTATTAGCAAAATCAAAATAGCATTGGAAATTCTATTAGTAAATCCACACTAACATTTAATTTCTTGGTGAATCCAATGGATGATAGGCCTGGATTTTCTTGATTTTTGTGGCATAAGAAATCAAAATCAGACTAGATCTGCTATCTTTCTTTTAAAAAGAAAACTGTCCTGACTCCTGTGCATTTCACAGCAAGATGACATACATTGATTTAGAAAATGAAAGATTTTGTGGCATGAGGATGAAGGGATCTTAAGCAAGGTCAGTCACTTAATTAAGTATCAAGTTGCTACTGGAGGTACAAAAGCAGGGCTGTTCTGAAAACTAGCAGTGACATTCTTTACATTGGTTTCCCGGCCTTCCAGTTTTTATCTTTGTGACAAATTCTCTTCCTTGGCTACTCCCAACAGGACTGGAAAATTCCTAGATGTCTGGTAATTTAGATACCAAAGAAGTCAGTGCTGAGCCCTCAGAACATGAAATATATTTTGAACATTTTCCTTGAGCATTTTATCTAAGATTCTGTCAGTCTGTCAATAATGGGAATTTCTCTCAGTCTTTGTAGAATCAGGAACATTGCTGATGTTAAGTGTGTAGAATAATGTGAGTCCTCAATCAAATAAACCACTTTATTTGGGATAAAATTGGTAATGAATTTGTAGTTACATTTTTCTTTTACGTTTTGCTTTTCACCTTGTCTCACTCTGTTTAGTAGTGTTTATTGTAAATTTTGTCTTCCTTACTCTTATCTCCTAGTACACAGAATGCAGTCATTGTCCTGTGCTTTCTTTTCTCTCTTACTTACTGCACCTTTTTCTTCTGCCATATCCCATTGTAATAAGACAGTGTCAGTGGCTGTAGTAGTCAGTCAGTCAGTCAGAAACCTTTATTGGCATACTGAGTACAGTAAAACAGACAAATACAATAACATACAACTAAAATGTTCACTGGGTAACGGGTAGGAAGGGCCAGCCAAGAGCATATTTAGGGCTCTTCATTCTGCGAGACCGTGCTACGACGTCTCTGCATGATGGCATATACGTATCTGGCAGTTGACAGGGTAAGTTCCTTAATATTGCCACTTAGAAGATGCTGCATTTTCCTCATATCATCCTATCCGGAATGGGAGGAGAGAAAAGCGCACAGATGGGACAGGCGAATATCCTTGTACAGAGTACAATAAAATAGCATGTGCTGCGGGGATTCAACCACTCCCTGACCACACGGGCAGAGTCTCAGTTCTATTGGTAAACCCTTGTACCTGCCCTGCGCTATGCTCGATGGTACTATATTGCATCTGGCAAGGGTAAATGGCCATCGTTCTTGTGGCTGTTCTAAGTAACAAAACTTATAGGACACCTTAGATCTGGTAAGGCTCCGGGTCCCGATGCCCTTCCTCCGGAACTGCTTAAGGCCTACCCCGACTGGTGGGTGCCTGTGCTTGCTACTTTATTTACTACCGTTAATCGATCTGGTATTATGCCTAGGTCTTGGACTCAAGCCATAGTGATTCCCATTTATAAGAAGGGTGATAAGAAATCCCCTGCAAATTACAGACCAATTAGCCTTCTCGCTATCACTGGGAAGATGTACGCCAGTTATCTACTCTACAAATTACAAGACTGGCTATTAGATCAAGATTTTCTGGGACCTGAACAAGCGGGTTTTAAGGCAGGAAAGTCTACATTAGACCACTGCCTGATTTTATCCCATCTGATTTCTAAATATACCTCTCAGCGCAATACTCGCTTGTATGCAGCCTTCCTAGATCTAAAAGGGGCCTTTGATTCCATCGATAGAGATATCCTATGGCTAAAGCTCGCCAGGCTGGGTATTGATAGGAGGCTCCTCTTCTTAATCCAAAAACTCCATGAGGGCTCTACATGTCGCATAAAAACGTCGATGCTGGGGGCCCTTTCCAATCAGATCTTTTCCAACAGAGGAGTGAAGCAAGGCTGCGTTCTGGCACCAACTCTGTTCAATCTATTTATTAATGACCTCGCCCCACTCCTACATAATATCAATGGTCATAGCCCCAAATTGGGCCATATACAGATTCCAGTTCTATTATATGCGGACGACATGGTTATCCTCTCCCGCACAAGGGTTGGCCTAAAGCGGTTAGTTATCGGTTGCTATGACTATCTGATACGCAATAATCTCCAGTTAAACTTTGAGAAATCTAAAATTATAGCGTTTGGCAAAGCTTGGAAATCCTTCTCGTGGTCTTTCAATGGCAACCATATTCAGCAGGTTAGAGAGTTTAAGTACCTGGGTGTCTTTTTTCATTATCGACACTCCTGGACAACTCACCAACGGGCAGCGATTAAGTCCAGTGGCTGTAGTACTTAGTCTACAGCTCAATACAATGCATAGGTTGGAGAATACCAATATCTGAAGTACTATGTACCGCAACTCGCTGCTGAAGAAGTGCTATTTTGAATTCATTGTGCTATGAACTTCTCAGATTGTTTGCTGTATCAGTGAGATGACATTGTGGCTCTGTCTCTGAAGGAAAACTTAGGTCATTCATACATTTCTTATCCATAGTGCTTACTGATATGTGTATTTCAGGTGATAATAATAGAGCCCTTCTTTGATTGTTACGAGCCTATGGTGAGGATGGCAGGGGCAAAACCTGTCTTTATATCTTTGAGATACGTGAGTATGTTTGTAAAGTTATAACATTCAGAAATTTTATCAGAAGTAATCAAAGGAAGAGGAATTCACATTTTGAATGCATTTGTAATGGAAATTCTTATTTTCTTATTTTCCCTCCACTTAATTGCCTTAATTTGCAATCTGTGTTAAGTGAAAATAGAACATGTTCAGTAAAAACATTAGTAACAAGAGATATGGGTTTTAAAAAAAACACAGGCTGTGTCCGCTTGCTATAGGGTTAAACTGTGGTGTCACATGATGTAAATGAGCACAGACATGCCTTGGACTAATTTGGTATCTCCTGGTGTGTAGTATGTCTGGTTTATTTGATACATGTTTATATGTAAATTTATGAAAAGATTAGAGATGGAAGGATTTAAGCTTATTGAAGTTGTGATGCTAGACATTTTCTGCATATTAATTCTAGGAAGATTGGCAGTCATGTGAAAGGTGCCATAGAACTACAAGATAAAGAGCATTTTCATAGGGTTGGTGCTTTATGTAACATTAACTGTTCGTTATTGAATCTCTTGGTTGGAAGGAGTCTCGGCATGGAGGCTAACAATTCCGGAGATCTCTTATTGGGAAGTGGCATATGATGTTGCCCATGTTAGTATTCTTGTATTAGTAATTACAGTATGCTATTTACACATATGCCCTACATAATATAATAAATCTTACAATTAAACTGCAGATGAAACATGTTCAAGATCAGTGTGTTTCACCTAAATAAAATATACTTCTCTATTTCCTAGAAACCTGCAGCTAGAGATGTTCCATCAAGTGCTGACTGGGTATTAGATCCCACTGAACTTGCAAGTAAATTTAATTCCAAGACAAAAGCTATTATATTGAATACCCCACATAATCCTATAGGAAAGGTGAGACTCCTGTTTTTATATCTCTCTGCTAGATGTAATAACCACATGGATTTAGATTATAGTGATCAAGTGACCATATCTCCTTCTTCTTCCTCCTCCTTCTCCTCCTCCTTTTTGTTCTTCTTCTAGGTTTATACAAAAGAAGAGCTCCAGATAATCGCTGATCTCTGTATTAAATATGACACCCTGTGTATCAGTGATGAAGTCTATGAGTGGCTGGTATATACTGGGAATAAACACATTAAAATAGGTACTGAAAAACATGAAACTGTACAGAGGATTGTTGATGGGAAGCTTAAATGTTTTATGTCAATTTTATCGAATGTTCTCTTGCTAAAGATTAAAAAAAAGGTTATTGATTTATCAGTAAACTTTATATCAAATTATTTTGATTATGCAATATTATGTAGCTGATGAATAATAGAAATGAAACATGGTGGTGTTAGGTCCCTATCTGCTTGGGAATGGTTACCAATATTTATATGATGGAATACCGTATCTTTTGCTCCATAAGACGCAGTCCCCCCAAAAATGTGCGAAGGCAGCAATTTCGTCCCCGCTGGCCCCATGGGGGGGAGCGTCTCAAGGGTCCGGGTGAGCCTTCCAGGACCCTTGCGACGCTCCCCCCACCCCCGACGGGGCCAGCGTGGGCGAAATCGCCAGCTTCCAGGTGGGGGGAGCATTGCAAGGGTTCTGGAAGGCTCACTCGGACCCTTGCGACGCTTCTCCCACCCCCGCACGGGGTCAGCGCCGGGGAAATCGCCAGTTTCTGGGAGTCTTTTGAGGCTTTGGAAGCCTCTGAAGACTCCCAGAAGCTGGCAATTTAACCCCTCCTGGCCCCATGGGGGGTGTGGGGGAGCATTGTAAGGGTCTGAGGGAGCCTTCTAGGACCCTTGCGATGGTCCCCCCACCCCCTGGTGGGGCCAGCGCCGGCAAAATCACCAGTTTGTGGGAGTTTTTTGAGGCTTGGGAAGCCTCTGAAGAGTCCCAGAAGGTGGCGATTTTGTCCCCTCTGACCCCGGGGGGGGCAGGGTGAGTCCCTAAAGGGTCCTAGAACACACCCTAGGACCCCTTGGAGGCTCATCCTGCCCCCCCGCTGGGCCAGAGGGGGGCTTCTGGGACTCTTCTGAAGCTTTGCGAGCCTCAAGAATCCCAGAAGGTGGCGATTTCATTCCCTCTGATGCCCAGGGGGAGCAGGGTGAGTCTCTAAAGGGTCCTAGGATGTGTTCCAGGACCCTCTGGAGACTCACCCTGCCCCCCCGGGGTCAGAGGGGGCGCAATTGCCAACTTCTGGGACTCTTTTGAGGCTTGGGAAGCTTCGGAAGAGTCGCAGAAGCTCGCAATTTTGGCCCCTCTAACCCCTGGGGGGGCAGCGTGAGTCTCTAAAAAGTCCTGGAACACACCCTAGGACCCTTTGGAGGCTCACCCTCCCTCCCCCGCCGGGCCAGAGGGGGCAAAATTGCCACTGATAGAAAAGTGTTTTTTAGAGACTCACCCTGCCCCCCCGGAGGTCAGAGGGGGCGCAATTGCCACCTTCTGGGACTCCTTTGAGGCTTGGGAAGCTTCAGAAGAGTCCCAGAAGGTGGCGATTTTGCCCCCTCTAACCCCGGGGGGGCAGGGTGAACCTCCAAAGGGTCCTAGGGTGTGTTCCATAAGATGGACCTCTCCATAAGGCTCATCAATTTTTAGGAGAAGAAAACAGATTTTTTTTTCCCTGTTTTCTTCTAAAAATATGGTGCGTCTTGTGGAGAGGTGCGTCTTATGGAGCAAAAAATATGGTAGTATTTCTTAGTATAGCCAGCCATTTATTCTCAACCTTTTTATGGCCATGCGTATAAACAAAATATGAATTAAATACAGGCCGGATCAGAATTGTATAAGTTGCATAACCTTTATATAATTATCTACTGGAGGGTCTGAGCAGTTTTATTTCCAATAAGTATTTTTTCTCCTGAGGTCTTCAGAAGTACCTTAAAACTGTGTTCTTACTTGAAATAAGACACATGGGGAAATACATGGTTTGCTTTAAAGGAGGAATATCCAGAATTGTAATTCTTTTTTAAAATAAGGTTATTTGAGTTTTATTCATATTTTAAGTCATCTGGGGTTGTGTATTTCTCATGAATGAATACTCTTTTTATTGTACAGCAAATAATGTGTACAAAATTCAAGTTAAAAACATACAAACCATAAAACCTGTATGTAAGTGGCAATTATTTTTAGAAACTCACCTTCCCTGAAATCTTTATTTCACTAGCTTGTATGTAAAGATTTTTGCTAGGAAGAGAACACAGATCCACTCATTGCTGGCAGACAGATTATATTAAACATCATACATTCCATCAACTGAAGTGACACTTTGGTTGTGAAAAATGTGAAATGAACATTGCATCTGTCTACAACATCTGGTGATGGTTTTTTAATGCTTACCTAATAGGAGTTGCCAATTAGGCATCCTTCAGTCTCGAGAGACTATGGTAACGTGCTCTTTATGGAGAACTTGGAACAGTGTCTAGTGTGGCCAATTCAAGAAGGCCAATTCGAGAATGACAATCCCTTCCACACTGAAGACAAATACAATCTGTCCCCTGTCCAGCTCCCTAATTTTTAACTATGCTGATTTTGTGATAGATTACTGGCAACTCCTTAACTCCAGCAAAATCAGGAGTTGCCAGTAATCTATTGCAAAATCAGCATAGTTTTTGTTCAGTTACATTAGCAGTTTCCTCTAGTCATGTATAACATTTCATTATGTCTGCTCTCTGGCTTGGGCAAAAATGTACAGTAGTTTGGTATGACTAACAATTAAGAACTCCACTGAAAGTTTAAAAAGCTGCATATTTCAGGCAAAGATTTCTTCTGGCATCTCAATGAGGATAGTGCCAATTTGGGCAATACATGTATATGTGTGTCTTGCCTCCCTAATTGTTCTTGGCACCTGCTTGAGTATAAGAAAGCTATCAACTCCACTGTAGCATTATAAAATGGCAGTGCTCATTGCGATTTTAAATGTACTGGTAAGAAGAAAACAACAGGATGTCCAAATACGCTGGCCGCACCACTGTTATGAATCTTTGGAGTACTGTACATCTGTTCTTTGCCCCCAGATTTAGATTCCTTGAATGTGTGGCATAATAATTCTTATCACATTTAGTTGACAGTGTGACTAGTTAACCATTGCAGTCTTCTTAAATTGTGCTTGTTAGCTGTTTGCTCTGCACGTGGATATCTTGCTTTGCTTTAAATTTGGTAAAGATGATGTGGATTTCAACCTGTGTGTGAAAGTATTCCTTTCTTTCCTATCCACTTAGCAGTAGTCATTCCCCACCAAGTCAGGATTTCATAGGATAGAACACTTTTCTATCAGTGTCATCTAATGATGTGAAGTGAGGCTCCCAAAACATGTCACACCATGAGAATGTGCTGCCATATGTTCTTTTTGTCACCTGTTACATGTAATTCGACCCTAATTTGATAAGGGCAGGAGTAGATTTTGTTTGCTGCACCTCTGCATGGAGGCTAAGAGAATTTTATTATTTCAGATCATTAGTTTTGGTTCTGTTCCTGTAAGGGAGAGTTTGTCCGATCCATAAAGATCTATATCATTTTTCCTATAGGCATACTATCATGCACCATGAAATTTATAGATATGATAAAATAAATGAGAAACTCATTTGCTCATAAAGCTTCATATTTATAAAACATATGTATTGCTTTGTATCTAATATTGTTTTTCTCAATAGTTTAGCAAAGCATGTATGTTCTAGTATCTTAATTATTATTATTTCTCTATATGTTTTTAAATAAACAGCTACTTTGCCTGGAATGTGGGAAAGAACAGTAACTATAGGAAGTGCTGGGAAAACATACAGTGTAACTGGCTGGAAGGTAAAGAGAACACAGTTAAGATGTGACTTGAATGAATACTGTATAATAATTGAGGAGCCTCGTGGTGCAGTGGTTAAACTGCAATACTGCAGTCAAGACTCTGCTCATGACCTGAGTTTGATGGGCTCAGGAAGCCATCTTGAGATTGATTCAGCCTTCCATCTTTCTGGGTAAATTGAGTACCCAGCTCAGGTGTGGGGCAATGCATGAATAAATTGTAAACCACCCAGAGAGTGCTTTAAGCATGATGAAGTGATATATAAGCAGCACATTTTGTTTTGGTTTTAGTCCGAGCTGGAGTAGACCCCCTGAATCAGTGGGATTTACATATAGTAAATTACTGTTCAGCAACTGACTGCTTTCTAGTTTAAACTAGTAGTAGGATACTGATCATTGTGAGGGATTTCATCCATTAAAACTGGCACAGTTCACATGTATGCTGATATATTCTGGAACTCTGCATACATATGTGTTTCTACATGCTTTAATTTCAATATTGTGTTTTTTGTTGATTTCTATAAATACACTATATTATCTCCATCCCTCTCTATAGATATAGAAATATAAACACAAGTAAATTAATGCACGTGCATTTAACTTTCATATGTGTTTATATATTATGTTTGTTAGTACTTTTATAGAATATAACTAATTCTATAATTGTGGTGAAAATTGTTTCCATTTTTCTTGATAAGATTTAAAAAATTAAAGTATTTTAGAATAAATCCACCTGGTTGTCTCTGATGAGTAATAGTCCCTTCCAGGAGACCAACCAGGACTCTTGGATAGGGCAGGAGAGTTAGTTTTTTTCTGTCTTGTAAGGAACACACACGACTGATGGGTTATATTCAACCAAGGAAACATTTTGTGGTTAAATATTTGTTTGACCTTACCTGCAAAGTACATAGCACTGATTAAAAACATGTTCACTTTTATGTTTATAAGTTGTTAATATTTTGTGACTGTTAAATCAAAAACCAGATAATTATTACAGTTTATGTCATTTTGTTTAAGCTTGGTTGGTCTGTTGGTCCCGAGCATCTGATAAAGCATTTGCAAGTTGTTCAGCAAAATACAATCTATACGTGCCCAACTCCATTACAGGTTGGTACAAAATACATACAAAGCAAATGTAACATAATGCTAAGAGAGTGATCCCTTCTTAGCACAGTTGTATTGGATAACACCATTATGAAAGTGCTTGTGCAACAAAACCTGTATCTCAAAATGTGCCACTATAGTCACAAGAGGCCTTTTACTATGAGCACGGCAACATTGTTGGATAAAGGCCAATGTGTTGTATAAAAAGTTTGACACAGTCAAGGATGTTGATGCCACCGAATAGCATGAGGAGTTAATGCAATAGGGGAAGTATTAGTAGGAATTATAAATGAAATGAACTCTTGAGCATGTGCTAGATAGAATATGAATTTGGAAATTCTTTTAGGTAGTCAGGAATAGGTGAGAATTGAGGCAGATTACTGTTTTCCAGTACATCCTACCATGTATTTGTTGTGGAGGATATTTTTTATCCCATGGCCAAATAGTAAAGATAACTTGCTTACACAGTGGTTGTATGGATGCTGTGAAAAATTGCCACTTGGCAGCTGATAATCTGTATGCTTTTCTAAACTTCATTTTGGCTGTGCCGTGCCCATGTGTTTAAAATTAGGGTGTAAGTTTTGTAAAGATTGAAAACTTAGCTTTCGGCATAAGTGGGGTGGGACACTAGTAAATTTATTTTACTGAGCATAAACTCCTTCTGGAAAAATGGACCATTGGATTTTTAAGATCTGAAAAGTGTACCGTACTAGTTCTGTGTACTGGCTGCCTCTTTTGCTAATTGATTTTCTTTCTTTTCTGATTTAAATTTTCAGGAGGCAGTGGCACAAGCATTTTTAATTGACTTGAAACGCATGGATGACCCAAACTGTTACTTCTACTCTCTGCCCAGAGAATTGGAGGAGAAGCGGAATCGAATGGCTCAGATGCTCCTGGAAGCTGGGCTGAAACCTATTGTTCCAGAGGGAGGATATTTCATGATTGTTGATGTATCCACACTAAGTTAGTGAAAGTATTACCCTGTGGCAATTATTAATCTATAATAGCAGGAATATGGAGGTGGGGGTGTAATTTCTGTATACTGAAGCCTGCATCAGATCTGAATTAAGAACAAAGGTCTGCAGCATTCTGTTGCTTTCTTTGTCAGTATTTAACATACGCATTGTGAGAAACACAATGGATGACATGGTGCAGCTATTCTTAAAGTAGATGGTGCAGAAAAATTCAGTTTTTGCTGTTGCCAAAAATATTGGTTTAAAATTCTGATGTTACTTCACAGTCCGGCCCTCTACCCGTGTTTCTGGCAGTCATGATACAGAGCTGGGATTGGGAAAATGGACACTGAGATAACTTCGGGATTTGAATAACTTACTCAGAAAGGAATACGGAGTGAACATGACTCAGGGCTGCCATCTTTGGCCATCGCCATTTATCATGACCTTATAACTCTTCGAAGTTAGCATCATGGAAAGAGAAATAGAGTGCAGTATAATGGTATTCAAACCAACAGTGTGCATTCCCAGCTCAGATTGTTGTCCCAGATCTTTCTCTTCTACTCTTTTTGGGGGGAAAGGGAAGAATTGTCAATAGTTTATAAAAATAAGCCCCTCATAATAGGAGTATTTCATTTTTCTGCTTTTTTTAAAAGGTGTAGATCTGTCTGACATGGGAAAAGATAATCCTTATGACTATAATTTTGTGAAATGGATGATAAAAGCTAAGGTAAGGATTTGCTTTGTTTCTTCAAATGAACATAACCTACTAGAACGCTAAGTGCATCTGGTCTAGGGAACTTTGAGCAGAAGAAAAAAAGCACATGGCCATTGCTAGATGTCCAGAACAATTTCCCCACTTCAGTGAAGATAACTGACCTCTTGCCCCGGCACTTACATGAACCTGCAATCATTTACTACTGTCTATGAGCTGGACAAAACCAGTTCTTTTCTTTCAAAAGTCTTTTGATAGGTGGGCGGTTCTGGGCAAACACTTGGTTACAGTCTGCATTTTCCAGATACTGTATAAATATGCTTTTAAAAAGAAGAGTACTACTAATCTATAAAACAGAACTGTAGATTTTTTTTGTTCCTTTTATATTGTACAAATTATTTGGACTTTTACTGTAAATAAAGAAATTCAGTTTGATATAGAAAACATTTCTCTGCCAAAGGCAATGAAGAAAATGTGCATTGTGTGTTCAGGTGGATTGGGGCTTCCCAGGCTGGGCACACAAAGAATACATAAACAACTAAAAACCAGCAGTGGTTCTCAAATGCAAGTCCGCAGATGTTATTTGGCCAAGTTCCAAAATCTCTAGCCACCTGTAGCCAGTGGTCAGTGATTCTAGGTTTTATAATCTAGCACGACTTCAGATTGGGTAACACAGCTTTAAACTTTCACAAGCATCTGGTTGACTCCCAAGCTGATTTTACAGTACAGTCCAATACATATTTACTCAAAAGCAGGTCCTGCTTAATCCCAGGTAAGAGTGCACAGGCTTACACACTTTGTGTGTACATATTAATATGATTCATATATTATGTGAGCGCATCATTACATTTTGTCATTTCAGAAACTGTCAGCTATTCCTCTTTCCTCATTTTGCGGTTTGGAAGCAAAGGGTCAGTTTGAGAAATACATACGGTTTTGCTTCATCAAAGTAAGTTCTACAATCAGCACTTCAGTGATATTTTAAAAAATTAGCAATCCTGTTGGCTAATATCTCTGTGTGTTATGTGCAATCAAGTTGGAAGCAGTGTATCATGACTCCAACATTGTTTCAAGGTAAACAAAATATTTTAAGAGTGATTTTACCAATTCCACTCCATCACTCAGTTTCCATGGCCAAGCAAGGATTTGAACCCAGGTCCCCTGAGTCTTAGTCTAAAACCCTGTTACTACCTCATAGTTTTAGTGTGTATCCTGTTATTTGTTAATATTTAAAGTATTCTTCTCCTTTATTAATTTAAATTAATATTACTATTAATATTACTATTAATAATTTTCTTGGGCATGATCTTTTTTTGCTCTAAATCAACCAGAGTTGTGGGGAGAGGATTGTGAGAACTGGAGAAGGAACACAAAGGTGATGAGCTCATATTGCTTAGGGCCAATTTAAGAACCAGGGTTTGATTGGGCCATATGTTCCTCAGACATTTCCTGCTAAACATTTCCTGCTAAACATACTATGCATTGTAATTATAGAGCTCAGCAATCGCATATGCTCTGACTTGCCACTTCAGTACCAAAACATATTAGCCTGGCATTTTAATTGGGAGGCAGGGTAAGTTTACAGTGCCTGACAAAACTGTCCCAACACTTCATTTGCTGCTTCCAACACTCTGTTACCTGCCTTGTTGAGTCTAATAGTAGGGCCAGGGTAGATGGCGTGCTATCTGGAGAAAAGCAATGGTTAATGTTTTATTTGGGTTCATTTCAACTTGCTCTATTAAAATTGTGTTAGAGGCTATTTGTTTCTGTATTTCACTTTCCCCTAAGATTAGAAACAGATCTAATCCATGTTCCAGTATTACCTGGATAAAATTGGTAAGGGTAGCCAGGATAGCTACCAAAGTTATTTTTTGAATTTTAACTCCCAGATTCCCAGAATCAGCTGGGAGTGAGCCCCCCGCCCCAAATAACTTTTTCAGGATGTAGAAAAATACAAAACAGCTTTAAGTAACTCAGTGGTCTCACAGTTTTTTGAAGAATAATAACGGTTGATCTGAAAAGTGAAATTACAATATTCAAATGAGTGCCCCAAAAGTTATAATCATATAATAACTGAGTTAGAAAGAGCCTGTGAGATCATCGGGTCCAACCCCCTGTTCAGTGCAGAAATCCAAATCAAAGTAGATCTGTCAGTGGGTTGTCCAATTTTCTCTTGAATGTCTACAGCGCTAGAGTACTTACCATCTCCCGAAATAATTGATTCACAAGTTTTTCCTGATATTCAGCTGAAATCTGGCTTCCTGTAACTTGAGCCTATTATGCATTCTGGGGTGCAGATCACAGATCTTGCCCTTCCTTCCTCGTATGTATGACAGTATTTGGAAGGTGGTATAATATCTTCCCTCAGTCTTCTTTTCTCAAGGCTTAACACGCCAAGTTCTCCCAGTCTTTCCTAATAAGGCATGGTTTCCAGTCCCCTGATCATCCTTGTTGTCCTCCTCTTAATTTGTTCCAGTTTGTCATCCTCCTTCTTAAAATTTGGTATCTAGAAATGGACAGAGTACTCTAGATCAGTGGTTCTTAACATGGGCGATAATGCCCCCCAGGGGGCGATTTCATTTTTCAGGGGGGCGGTAGAATGAAAAGGGGCGACGTGGGGGCGCTGGAGCAGAAGGGGGGCGGTAGGGGGGCACTGGAGCAAGCCAAACCTGTGAAGATGGCTGCAGCCTTTTTACAGTGTGCATAAATATATATTTTTCTCCAATTTTAATTTAGTTTCAGACTTTTTGTCTTGAAATTTTTAGTTCCTGCATTTGTTTTTATGCCCTTGCAACTAAATCATTAAATGTTACTTTTTGGGGAGCATTTCATTTTCTTGGAATTTAATTTTGTTTTCAGGGGTCATTGGATTTAAGTGTCTTAAATAAATAAATAAATAAATAAATAAATAAATAAATAAATAAATAAATAAATAAATAAATAAATAAATAAATAAATAAATAAATAAATAAATAAGATATCATCACCGTGGGGAGGGGGGCGATGATAACTTCCTCAATGGCTCAAGGGGGCGTTTCTTTCAAAAAGGTTAAGAACCACTGCTCTAGATGAGGCTGTTAAGGTATCTAGATGAAATGTTAAGTTTCTTCTGACTGCTGCTGACCTTTTCCAGGATATTTCTCTAGTCCCTAAATGTATAGGCATCCTACACATAGTTTGACTAAATAGTGTTTCACTTTCTTTAGATGTGTTCCTCTATGAATTAGTCTCACTTTTTATGCTGTTGTGGTATTTTGTGTTGATAGAAAGACAGCACATTGGATGCAGCAGAAGTGATCCTGAAAAACTGGAAGAAACATTAAATAAGAAGCTAATATTTCCTGTCACTTAAGAAGAAACCATTCTTATGAACAATTGTACATTTAAAATCAGGCCCGGAGTTTCATGTAAAATATTAATTTGTTTAAGTTGCACTGTGCTGCCATCTGCTGGATGTTCAGTATTCATATGTTTTTAAATACCCTCCAAATCATTGACTGTTTTCTAAAACATTGGGAACCCTTCCCTCGCCATGACTTTTTAATCTACTCAAATAGAAGATATACACTAGAATTCAATTTGATGAATTTTACAGCTGTACAATTTTGGTTTCTTTTTGTTAAAATACGCTTTTCTGTTCCAAGTGAAATACTACCCCTATGCCGACGTTCGAACTGCTCATGTGAAAGCTGAAGGTGGAGCAGGGCAGTGTAAACAAGCCCAGCTGCCAACATCTCAAGATGCTTGGCTCTTCTAATATGCCTACTTCTTTGCAATATATGATAAGGGAATATGCAGCTTGAAACAAATCTTTAGCTTTACTGTGAAAGACTGGAGATTGTATTAGTAAAAAATAAAATAAATAATACCGCAGCTGCATTTATCCAAAGAACCAATAATAGAAATACATATTTTAATAGCAAATTGTTTGTAATTTTGTTGGATAGGAAGTATGGACTCCTAGTTTCCTGCTCAATGAACCTCAGCAGCATAGTGCAGGTAATTCTTGAAATGAGGAAAGCCTTTTTATGATACAGTATATTTTGAGCAACTAACACAATTGTTTGCTCATCCCAGCGACAGAGATACTGTATACACAAATGTTTCTTTGGGCAACAAAAATTGATATCTGAAACTTTGCACATATAATTACTAAGTAAGGAGATATGATGCACAATGTTTTTGCGTAGATTTTACTGATTCCATGGGGAAATGGCTACGGAAAAGAACATGTTGATTGAGAGCCTGGGTTTGCCATTTTCCTATGCTATGTAAATTACTTTTCTTACTGACTCAATGAGGTGTGTCATCTCACATATTAGAAGGGATTTTTGTTCCCTCCAAATCTACAATAATAATCCTTGATGATGTGCTACATGGTATCTGTTAATTTTTTGAAGCCGAAAGTTGATTTAACAAATAATAAAAAATGAACAGTTGCCATACATATTTCCTGACTACTTGTTTTCATTTATGATATATGCATGCACAATATTTGAGGAAAGTGAAGATTATAAACATCTATTTAAAATTTATAAACTGATCCTATGAGGATCTTTCTCTGTAGTAATTGTGCATTAGGATGGGAAGTCTTCTATACTAGTACATATGCGTATCTGCTTAGAGGAAAGCCCTTTGTGTTCTACATAGCTTACTGTGAGATTAATTGGGTTGCACTCTCACAGAATACTGCTATATGTTCTTGCTTATCCTGGATTTTTAAAAAGATCTTAATGTATGTTTCATTGTTTTATAAATGTGATATTTATTTAGTGTTTTAAAATTTCTTATTTTATATGTTGTGAGCCACCTTGGATCTCCAAGAGGGAGAAAAGCAGCCTATAAATACCATATTTGCCAGCGTATAAGACGACTAGGCATATAAGACTACCCCCTCTTCCGCATGTGTGATTTTGCTTTGGCTGCATCATGGGAAGAGTTCGTTTTGCTGTTTTTGGTTCCTTTCGCTGGGAGAGAGCGAGGGTTTGCTGAAAGAAGGACAGCATCAGCGCCGAACAGCTGACTGTCGGGAACCAGCAGAGGCGACAGCCATTTTGAGAGGCAGCAGCCATGTGGTCGCATCTCAAAATGGCTGTCGCCTCTCTGCTGGTTCCCGACAGTCAGCTGTTCAGCGCTAGAGTCCAGCTGTTCCGAGGCTACGAAGGAGGAGCGGGGCTTGGTCTACTCGGTCTTATTACCAGGTAAGTGACTTTGCTGAGAGAGAGTGAGGGTTTGCTGGAAGTGCACCCGGCATATAAGATGACCCCCCCCCCCACTTGGAGGCATGTTTTTCAGGGCAAAAAAGTTATCTTATTGGATTCCAGGGTGCCATGCGTGGGATTCCGATTTACCTGGCTGGCGCTCCTGTTGAGGCCCTGGTGGATGGCTGGTATGCCACCACTGCCAGGGCTGTAGACACTATAACTCTTAAGCGCCCTCTCAGCTGCAGAGCCTGACCAGCACCTTGGTTTAACCAGCAGCTGCGGGCTATGAAGTGGAATAGGAGAAGGCTAGAGAGCGTCTGGAGGCAGAACCTGATAGAAAATAACTTAAAAGCTGCCAAGGTCACACCTAACCACTATCTTGCTAAGGTAGAGGCTGCTAGAAAAGCCTGATTCGCTGTCTGGATAAGCGAAGCATCCAATCAGCAGGCAGAACTTTTCTGTATAGTACCTGGTTTTCTCCACTGAGCAGAGAGTGTGGCCCAATGGTGAGTGACCTTCGGTTGGTCCCCAACCTATACGGAATTGGCCACAATGATTGGCCTCCATCTAGCATTTCTTGTGACCAATTTGCAGCATTTTTTAAATCAGAAGTGGAGGCCATCCGCCGGGATCTTGCACCCTATTTGAAAACAGTGGATCGAGCTGAGACATCCAGTGCAGTGCCTTGTCAGTTGAAAATTACTCAGTTTCAACCTGTGATGTCCGCAGAGGTGGACAAGGTCCTTGATCACTGCCCAGCCACCACCTCCTCCCTTGACCCTTGCCCAGCCTGGCTAATCAAAGCTGCCAGGCCAGTGATAACTGAATGGGCCACTGAAATAATAAATGGTTCTCTTCTTGAGAGCAAGGTTCCTTTTGGCCTTAAAGAAACACTCATTAGGCCCATTAGAAAGAAACCGTGCTTGGCAGCAGACAACATTGGTAATTATAGGCCCGTTGCCAATGTTTCTTTTCTTAGCAAGGTAGTTGAGATGGTGGTGGCCGACCGGCTTCAGGGTCTCTTGAATGAAACCGATGCCCTGGATCTGTTTCAGTCAGGCTTCAGGCTGCGCCACAGCAGGGAAACAGCACTGGTCACCCTGCTGGATTGACCTACTTAGGGAGGCCAACGGACAAAATGCCCTTGCTTGTCCACCTTTTATATCTCAGCCGCCTTTGAGACCATTGTTGCACACCCCCAGCTCCCCTGTTTGTTTTCCCTAACACCCAGGTTTGCCTTTGGGCACGACTTTTTCTTTTCTTCCTTTTTATGCTGCCACCAGAGGATATTCTCCTCACTGTATCAAATATGAACAATGGATCAATGATGTCAAATATAACTATGTTTATAGGTTAATAGGTAAATCACATAAGGAAACTCATGGATGGTCTTGTATTATTCATTCATTAAACGTGCTTTGGACTTTAGATTTACTTATATAGATTATATAGATTCACTTTAATCACGGTGTTACAATATTCCAACAGTTTATTTTATTTCTTATTACTTTTAATTCCTTCAGTTCTCAAATACACTAACTTTTCAAGTTCTTGTCTTGCTCCTAACCTAACTGTCTATCTCAACATTTTCAATCCCTCTATATTTCTCTGTCTCTTCTTCTCTCTCTCTCCAACTGCCCTAACTGTCCCAAACTCTTTTTTTCCTTTTAGTTCCGTTGGTTCCGCCCCTCCAGTCCTGTCATAGGCTCCCACACCAGAGCTCTAACCTGACGGACAGGAGTGACGTGTGAGCTGTCCGTCACAACTGTTAACCACGGTATCCTCCTGGGGAGGCGCTCCGAGTTGGGGATTGGTGGATGTGACGTTTAACACGTAACCCATTTGTTTTCTCAACCAAAAGGCTCATGTGATGTCTCCCCACCAGCAGATAACAATTGGGACCGTTCCCCCTTTTTCTCACTGCCACCAGTGGATTTCCTTTATCCACAATACAGTATATAAAGATTTATTCAGACACGTGTCAGGTTGCTGCCAACAGAACTTATTTATTGAAAGGTATTAACTTTTATTATAATCACAGATGTTCTTTATTCAAAACATATAATCAAATCATTTGGATATATCATATATCTTGCCACCTTCACCACCTGCTCTATTTATTTATCTTGACCAGCTTGTCTTTATTATTTCTCGCTATCTCCTTGACTATCTCTCTCTGCTTCCTATTCTATTTCTCCCTGCCACCTTCTTATATTCTGCTGACTCCGCCCCCTCCACTCCTCATAGGCTCATGCAAATGAGACCCAGACTGTGAGTGACAGAAGTGACATGGGGCAACCATAACAGTGGCCTTGCTCTCGCTTGGCTATGGTCCTTCTTGGATAGCCATCCCCAGAGAGTGCAGCTTGGGGAGAATGTATCGGCCCCGTGGTCCCTCAGTTGTGGGGCCCCACAGGGTTCAATCATCTCCCCAGTGCTGTTTAATATCTATATAAGGCCGTTGGGAGGGGTCATCTGGGGATGTGGAGCTTCGTGTCGCCAATATGCTGATGACACCCAGCTCTACATTTACTTTTTTCCATCTGCAGTGGATACCATTCTGTCCCTTGGGCGCTGCCTGGAGGCCGTTCTGCAATGGATGCAGTCGAATGGACTAAAGTTGAACCCTCTGGGTGGGGAGCCCCAATGTCAATGGTTTGGGGAACTCCCTCTCTTTTGGGGGGCGTGACTCTCACCACAAAGAATGCGGTTCACAGTCCGGGGGTCCATCTTGACCTGGCGCTTACCATGGAGACCCAGGTAGCGTCTGTGGTTCGGTCTGCCCACTTACATCTTCTGCAGATTGCCCAGCTGAGTCCCTATCTAGACATGGGGGCGCTCATCACACTGGTCCATGCGCTCGTAGTCTCAAGAATAGACTACTGTAACACTCTCTACGTGGGGCTTCCTTTGAGACTGATGTGGAAGATTCAGATGGTCCAGAACATGACAGCCAGGCTATTAACTGGGATGAAAAGATTTCACCATATTTCCCCCACTTTGGCCACCTTACACTGGCTACCTATCCACTTCCACATGGATTTCAAGGTGTTAACCATTACATATAAAGCCCTTAACGGTTTAAGATCTTGATACCTGACACAGTGCCTTCTTCTGCCCAGTTCTACCAGTATCAACCGCTCCAGTCAGGCTGGGCAGCTGAGGGGCCTAACGCCAAGAGAGGCCCGGTGGGAAAAATCCAGAAACTGGGCCTTCTCAGCAATGGCCCCTCGCCTTTGGAATAACTTACCTGTTGAGATCCACCTGGCTCCCTCGCTGAGGGTCTTCAAGACTAACTTGAAAACATGGCTATACAGGCAGGCCTTCCCTACAGCCACAACCTAGCCCATCTCCATTTTTCTTCGTCTTCTTTTCTCTCCTCCTTCTTCCTCTTATTTTTTTCCTTTTCCATCTTGGATTAATCTGGATTTTATCTTAGCTTATTTTAATATTATTTTATATTATATTAGATGTAAACCGCCCAGAGTAGACCCGTTCTATGAATCTAACAAATAAATAAATAAAATGAAATAAAATGAAATAAAGGAACTTAAGGCAGCTCACAGAAATGGAAACCCAAGTTAAAAAGACAATAACTGTACGATTTTGAAAAGGCAAATTAAAAAGCAATCATATTTTAAAAATAAGGTAGTGAAGACTTCAGCTGATAGAATGCTTTGCGCCACTTCAAATTGCAGGTGCCATTCAGCTCTGTAACAGCCCTGGCAGTGTTTCTTACTGCCCTGCAAAACAGAGAGCAATCGGGGCAGTGGTGGGATTCAAATAAATTAACAACCGGTTCTATGTCCTAATGATTGATCGATAAATAAATAAATAAATAAATAAATAAATAAATAAATAAATAAATAAGTAAGTAAGTAAGTAAGTAAGTAAGTTAAGTAAGTAAGTAAGTAAGTAAGTAAGTAAGTAAGTAAGTAAGTAAGTAAGTAAGTAAGTAAGTAAATAAATAAATAAATAAATAAATAAATAAATAAATAAATAAATAAATAAATAAATAAATAAATAAATAAATAAATAAATAAATAAATGCCCAGGACAGTGGGATCTGATGAGGGTTTCTTCCATAGTGGTCTCCCTACTGCCTATTATCACAACTACCTCTCACATGATTAAGACATCTGGATAACTGTACTGTATCTCTTTGGGCATACCACTGCTGTTACCCTCACCATGGGCTTGTGCCAAAAACGCACACACAAACACACACACCTCACAGTGAGTGCTTATGACCAAGTTTGACAGAGAACTGACACATCTTTCCTTTACCTCCAATTTCGCCCTATAGCTCACCAGTAAAAATTACTTCCCTCCCCTTTCCTGCTCCTGAAATGACTGATAGCTCAGTTTGTTGTTAACTGGAGGCCAGCTTTGCACACCTGCAGAAGTTGCTGCTGACAAATCCATTAAAGCTGTTAATCAAATTTCTATTCCAAAGAACTCGACCTCTCCATTTCTCCCCATATCAAAAATCAAGGAACTGTCATACCCTAGTGACAAACCCTGTCACATCTGCTCTGTGGATCTCTGTACTTCTACTGCAACACACAAAGGAATTTGACCAGAAATTTAAAACTTCAGAAGATTCCTGGTGAAAAGAATGTGAACAACTGCTCTTCCAGGTGTAGGGATTTACTTTTATTTTATTTATTTATTTATTTATTTATTCAATTTCTACCCCTGCCCCTCTAGACAACGTCTACTCGGGGCGGCTTACAAACATTACCTTACAAAATATCTACAGGGCCCTTTGGCATTACTGAGCATGCGCGCGCGCACACACACACACACAAAATAACTCTTTTTGAAAACCAGAATTAGAATTCTAGCCGCTTTGGGAAGAAGAAGGAGGTGGACTTTGCAACTTACAGACTTTGCGGCAAAAATTGAGACCAGGGGCAACAGACGTTGCTCACCCCTGCTGTACATAGATATTATATTTAAATTATTCAAGAGAATTATGCTTCTCATAAGTTTCCTTAAACTGCTGTTGTGCTACACAAAACTTTAATTTGCTAAAACCCAGTCTGTGTCTAAAATATAGAAAATTAGACACATTTTTCTCCCCATATCTGCACACATGGGAAAATAGTAAAAGCGCATAAGAACCTAAGAGGAGCCCTGCTGGATTAGGCCAAGGGCCCATCTCAGTCCAGCATCCTGGATCTCTCAGTGGCCCCATCAGATGCCTCTGGGAGCAAAGAGACAACTAGACGCCTGTCTCCTGATCCCCCCTCCCTGCATCTGGAATTTGAAGGGACCTTCCTTTTAAGCCTGGAGACCTCAGCAACCACTGCCTCAGGGTCAAGCCTGTAGTTATGCAGAGTGTGACAACTACCTCATGTCATGAAATAGCAGGAAATTATTAGTAACTTAGGGTTACTTGTTGTAGCACAAGCAAGAGAGGGCTGCCACCCTGGGATTTGGAACTGGTCTCTGAACAACGTCACAATCATTTAATCCCTCCCCATTCCAGGTTCTGCAGAAAAGCTGGAGGCAACAGGAAAAGAGGAAAACCAAATGTGAGATGGATTGACACCATCAGAGAACCCACAGGGTTGAGTTTGCAGCAGCTGTGCAGGGCTGTTGAGGACAGCACAAAGGGGCAATGTTGATAGCATGTAACAACAACAGAAGCTTAAAACAGCTTGCTGACACAAAGAGGACTGTCCCAATTAACAAAATTACGATCATCTTTGCAGACACCCTTGGCCTGATCAGATCGTATGGCAGATACTCTGGACTGCCAAAAAAGATGAGTAAGTGGGTTCTCGATCCAATTAAGCCTAAATTATCTCCAGAGGCAAAAAGAAAAAAACACACAAACAAACAAACAAACCTGAGGCTGTCCTACTTCGGGCACATCATGAGAAGGCAGGCATAGATTGAAAAAGACCATAATATTTGGAAAGGTGGAAGGCAGCAGGAAAAGAGGAAGGCTAAATGCAAGATAGACCTACTCCCTAAGGAAACCACAAGCTTGAGTTTGCAACAGATGGGCAGGGCTGTTGAGGCCAGGCCATGTTGGAGATTGCTCATTCCTGGGGTCACCCTAAGTAGAAATCACAGGCTTTGTATGGATTCCCTGCATCTAACTGCCAATTCCAAAAAAGTTGAAAGGTTATTCCCTTAATTGGTTGTTGTGAGTTTTTCGGGCTCTTTGGCCATGTTCTGAAGGTTGCTCTTCCCGAAAAACCCACAACAACCATCAGATCCCGGCCATGAAAGCCTTTGCAAATAAATGTCCTTACCAGCTTTTAAATTTTTTAATCATCATCATAATAAAATATAATACCATCCCCTCCTCCTGACCAAGCCTGGTTCCCTATTAGTTTTTCCATAGATCCTAAATACTAGATTTCTGCATACCAATGAAAAAAGTGGCATGTTATGCCCTCCCTCCCTGAAAATCTAAACATAGTGGCCTATATCATAAATGTTCATTTTCCCTTGAAAGGACATCACTGGAGGGAGGCAAATTAACTTCATGTTAAAAAGCATTAACTCATGGTGGCAAAATTTGGTTATGTTTCTTGGGGCACCTGATGAACACAATTAAACTTAAGCATGTGTTAATCACAAATACAGGAATAGTCTGGCATATTAGGACTCTGGAGACCAGGGTTCAAATCCTCACTCAGCCATGGAAATTCACTAGGAGTGGAAATTGTAAAATCACTCTTTAAAAACATATACTTTCTTTGAAAACCTAGTTGCTGTAAGTTAATTTTGCATAACTAATTAATCACCAACAGGCTTCTGAGCGTTTTTCTCCAAAGTTCAGGTATTTATTTATTTCAAAAAATAGAAGTATCAAATTTTCTAAACTCAAACACAATAACAATTACATAAATGCTAAAAGGTCCTAAAGGGAATCCTGTTGAAATAATTTTCAAAATATATTTTACATGATAAAATACCATTTCATTTTCCTCCTTCCATTTCTCAAGACTGCATGGCAAACAGCTAAGGCAGGGAAATATTTAATGAAAAGCGGCTTTATGCTCAGACATAGAAATGTATTATACTTACCTACTTACTTGAATAATCTTAAAAATGAAAGCTTGTGAAAGCAAGTTTGAACAGTCCTCTGAAGATGCTGGTCACAGAGACAAATGCAGCATGCATGCTTGAATTAACATGCTCTGTGTGCCCTTTCCTCCTCTTCCTCTCAGTCCCTCCGGCCCCCACCCCCACCCCCACCCCCAGCCTGAAGGTCTGGATCTGGATAGTTCAGATTTCCCTTTGATATGTTGATCTGCTCTGCTTTAACCCTGGCCTGGTGGTAAATCTTACTAGTGTTAAAAAGCTGATAGCTGTCTTCCTGTTTTTGAGTGAGGATCAATGTGTGCCATTTGTCTCCACAAATTGTCAGAGCAACAGCCTTAGTTACGTTTAACTTGGGAAAAAAAAACATAGCCCCCCTCCCCCCCCTCCTCGCTGGTCACCTGGCCCTCCTTCATTCATCAGTTTAGGAAACGGTTCGGCGAACTATTATTAGATTTAGGAAACGGATCGTGGGAACCGGTGCGAACCTGCTGAATCCCACCTCTGAATCGGGGCCAGAGCCTTTTCCACCTTGTCTTCCTCCCTTTCCGGATCTAGCTTAAAGACAGGAGAACATTAAAAAATTGACCGAGTTCGAAAACAGTGAGAGTTGCAATCATTTCTATTTCCTAAGTGCAGACGAGACCAAAGGCTACGTTCAGTTATCCGTAATTACTGGCGCACCCTGTCCTGTGTGTGCTTAAGCACGTTTGCTCAATAGGAAATTCTACGGAGTTGCAACAGTCTTACTTGGCAACAAACTTCTCCAGGACTGAAGAACGACGCCCCTTCTTCCACCCCACGCTCAGTAGGGACATAGAAAATTGAAAGAGAAATAGACGGATCATTTTTGCCCCGCGCGGCTACCCGTAGCGGCGTCTTCGTTTAACTCCGCCCATCGGAGCGTAAAGCTTAAAAGGGAGTCGGCCGACCCGCTCGCTCGACCCTGCGCAGACGCCACTGCGGAGGGGAAGCAAGATGGCGTCCACTAGCCGGTCAGTCGGGGAGCTTGGCGGGTGCTGAGGGTCTGCCTGTTTCTCCGGCGCTTTTAGAACCGTCCTGGAAAGGGTGCGGTCGCGGAAAAAAAGAAGGAAAAGAAAGAGACGCCGGGGAAGCCGTTGTCCCGGCCGCTGCCTGAGCTTGACTTTAGTGCTTTTAGGCCCGTCTCGCCCTTTGCCTTCCCTTCTCCCGGGCTGTCCGTCGTTTGGACGCCCGCCGTGCGTTTTTGCCTTCGTAATCCGCTTCCCGGCCCCATCCCAGGGGTGCTTTCTGGGTGGTTTTTCGTCGCCCTTTCTCGTTTCCCACTCCCCGCGAGTTCAAGGCTTCGAAACCGAGCCAAGGGTTCTTCCCCCCCCCCCGCGCCCCAAAGGGAAGCTTGTAATAAGGCGTTTTGGGGATGGAGCCCCCCTCGCCAATGCTTGCGCCTTCCCAGACCCCTTCCTTTTTGCAATGGTGCCTCTTTCCAATCCGGTTTTTCCCCCCTCTCCCGAGTTGTGTGATGCGTCATCTTTCGGGGAAAGAGATGCTCTGGGCAGGTGTCGGGAACCATTGCATGAAACTGTTTGACCGGCTGGGACATGCTGGGTGTGTAAGGAGGGGGGAAATAAAATATGAAGCCCTTGGGAGGTGTGGGGATGCCCTTGGGCTGGCGGGGTAAATAAAGAGGGGGGGGCTCAAGGTGCCATGGGGTGGAGGCCGAGAACAACTTCTACAGTTCGGGCGAACTTTCAAACAGCAGAAGCGAAAGGGAAGCTTTTCGTGGCCTAAAAGATGTTTCAGGATCAGATTAGGATCCAAGCATAGCAGCAGTCGTTAGTTGAAAAGATGGCAACCGTGCTTGCCGGTATGACCGCACATGTTTGGAATTGCGGGTTTCGTGACTCCGCCTGTGGTTTTTGTTTTTTACTGCCCTGCCTCAGAGAAGTTGTCGAGTGTATATGGCATGTACTCTTTGGTAGAGCTGGGAATTCACTTGCTCTTAGTTATTTCTGTAAATGTTTGTCTTACCTATAGTAGCTGAAAAATCTCTTGTACCTCTTAAAGGTCTAGTTCAGGTGGTGCATGTGTACAGGAAAAAAATATATATTGGTTCTGTCAGCAAACATACTGTTTCAGATGAGCTACTGGAAGAGATGTCTATATTACTGTAACAATGTTCTGGATTTTTTTGTCTTCTGTTGGGCAAGACTTCTGGATAGGACAGAAGATGAGATTGCTTTTTTATGTGGTTAAGACTTTTTTAACCAGTTTGTTCAGTATTGTACTGAGGTTGGTACTGGGAAATAAACATTAAGAAATTTGTATGTCCCGTGGTATATAGTGAGAGTTAAACAGGACAAGCAGAACTTCCATATTGGCAGTGTTTCCTCCATGATGCATTTTTGAACAAACACTCTATATGGTTATTTGAGAATTTTCGAAGTGAGGTCATCCCACATAAGCAGCCCAATGAAATATATTTAGAAGGATCTGTGTGGCTTGTGTCAATCCTCTTCAGTATAAACAAAGAAATTTTAAAGTTCCAGACCCATAAAATTCAGTGTTGGGCAACATTTTGGTTGTTCTAACTTTACTTTATTGTGACCACATAGCTGGTAGTTTGTGCTAGACAGTAATGTGAAACAGATTGTCTTCTAATTTTATTTACTTTTGTGACACCAGCTGCAAAAAAAGTGGCTAAATGCTATGGCCAAAACCTCCACATCTCATTTCACAGTAAGAGGTTGGGTTGATTCTTTGGAATTATTTCCAGGATGTTGGCAGGGCAGTAGAATGAGACCTACTTTTTCTGTCAGTTGATCTGCAATTTTACCCACTGATGTGTATCTAATTTGTACTTATAAAGCTTAGAAATGTGCTTTTTTGACAGACTTCAGAGTGTGGTGAATGAGAGTAAGATGTACATAATCAGAAAGGGGAAAAAAGTAATATTCCCTTTTAAAGAAACTACAGGGTGGGACTGGATTACATTTCCATGGTTTTATTTTACTGTAATGCTCTCTGTGTGGGACTGCTGATGAAAAGTGTCAAGAAACTTCAGCTGGTTCAAAATGCAGCAGCCAGATTGCTGACTTGGGCTGGTTAAAGGGATCACACACACCCCCCCCCCCCCATTACAGCAGATCAGCTGGCTACTGATCCCATTCTGGGCATAATTCAAAGTGCTGATTTTAACCTATAAAGCCCTAAATGGCCTGGTTGTAAGCTATCATAAAGACTGTGTCTGTGAGCCTGCTTGAGTGTTAAGATCATCAGGAGAGCTGTTCCTCTTGGTCCCACCACCTTCATAGATACTGTTCATCTAAGGGAGACTTTGGAACTCCCTCCCACAGGAAACCAGATTGGCCCCATCTTTGCTGTCCTTCTGCAAGCAGGCAAAGACCTTTCTCTCCGTGACTGGGTACATGAATGGCTGGCTACATATGGCTAGATAAATTGAGTGACTATTAAAAGGATTGTCATGCATTACTCCTCTGTTTGGGCCTTTACTGCTACTTGTGTTTACCATTCCTACAGTAATATTTGCTCCTTTTTAGTATTTACATACTTAGTGTTTTAGCTTTAATATTCTCTTTTATTGATGTAAGATACCTTTATATATACAGTATATTCATTGTTTTCAGATTTGTATTGTTTTTAATTATGTAAACCACTGCTGTATACTCATTGTTTAGCTGTAAATATTGCCTTTCATTTACGCAAGCTGCCTGGGCTCTTTTTAAAGGAAAAATGTGGGGTAAAAATACTTTAAATTAATAAATAAATTTTGCTAAGAGGGATGTAAATATGTAGAACACAGTTTAGGATCTTTTTTGCATCCAGACAAGCATGTACAGCCACTATCTAGATTGCAATGATGATACAAAAATGGATTTTTAACCCGTTAATCTCAACTGGTTATTATATCTGAATTGTGTCTCTGTCTCTTGGTGTTAATGTATTTTCTTTTCTTTTTCGGCTTATGCATTATAGAGGGAGGGAGGGTTTCTTAAATCAAACGAACTGTCAGGAGGATTAAACATTACCACATTGACAAATTACAGTGGTGCCTCGATTTACGAAATTAATTGGTCTTAGAGCAGTGGCCGCAACTCGAAATTTTCGAAGCACCATTTCCCATAGGAATGGATTGAAAACCGATTAATCCGTTCCGGCTGAAGAAAAAAATTCCAAAGAAAAAGAATAAACAGCAAGTCCCATGCTCGGATTGCCAAAATAAATTAAAAAATTAAAAATTAAAATCCAGAAATAAACATTGAAGCAAGTCCCACGCTGGGGCTGCCAAAAAAAAAAAAAAAACCCACACCAAAAAACAAAACAACACAGAAACATAACCTCCCCAGCCCAAACCTACCCTCCAAAACCCACCCAGAACAACTTTTTTAAAAGGAAAAAGCAGTATCTTACCAGTCTGTAGCCTCTTCAGCCTCCCGGGCTTCCACCGCTGCTGTGACTGCTGCCACTGCGGGGGCTTGAGTCTGGCAGGGGTGCCTCAGCCACTCGCCTCCCAGCTTGCTCCCCGCCACACTCCGCAGGCCAATGACAGGAAATTCAAATGGCGGAGGGCAGGGAGGAGCAAGTGGGAGGAGAGCCAGGGGTGAGTGGTCGAAGAAACACAGCCAGCTCAAGCCTTCCGGGGCTGGGTCACTGCTGCCTCCGCGGTTGCAGCGGCGGGGAAGCCAGGGAGGCCTCTGGCGGCAGCAGTCACGGTGGCGCTGGAGGACTGGGAGGCTGAGCCCAGCTGGGATCGTCCGGCGGCTCGCCTCCCGCTGGCGGCAGCGGCAGGGGTGAAAGAGCTACAAAGAAGCAGCCTCTTTGCCACCAACGGTTTGAATTTCTTGCCCTTTCCCCCTGCCTTTTTTCTTTTGTAGGTCGAAAATATTTCTTCGACTTGTGGCCGGAGCTTTTTGGAAGTCGAAATTTCCATTAGTCAGGATGCCTGTAAGTCGAGGCACCACTGTAAAAAATCACCGTTTGTTTGTTTGTTTGTTTGTTTGTTTATTTATTTATTTATTTATTTATTTATTTATTTGATTTTTTACCCCGCCCCTCTAGACCATGTCTACCATCTGGATCATAGTGGAGCATGCTTATTTGAATGTATATAAAAAAGTGATTTTAAACATTGGTGAAGTGTGGATTTCATCTAAATTGATTTAAAACTTCAGGAAGGCCTGATTTCATGTAATTCCCCCCCCCCCCACACACACATAAAGTGCTCTCACTGTTGCTATAATCTTAATACATATATTTCATAATCTTTTAGCCCAACTCATCCCCATTTCCAGTACTCCTCTCTACTGTATAGTCTGAAAATTTGTACTTTAGACAGAAAGGTGAGGGGTTAATTTTATTTGCACAGAGTTGCAGAGGGGCAGTTGCATGGTAAATAAATAAGCAGGAAATTATAAAAAACAATTCAGGAAATTATCAAACAATTTTGATAGGCCTTCCTAGATTTTCCAACATTGTTATGCCAAGGGGAAAAATACTCCATGACTGATTTCAGTTAGAACTGGAATACAAGGTTGAGCAGATTTGTTACTTACTAAATGTTTTATTTATAAACTTTTAAGAAAAGATTACATGAATGCAGTGGCTGAAATCCTGTTGCTTATTGTAGTAAGTTGCAACTAGAGTAGGCTGATTTGAATTAATAGAACTGATGGAGTTGATTCACCAAATCTCCACTGATTCAATGGGCCTACACTGGTGTGACTACTGTACACTAAGCAACAGAATTTCAGCCATTGCCTCATCATATAGAATTAGAATTTATAATCATTATTTCATAATGAGATCTTTTAGCTATAATCCAGTGTAGATTAAAAATGTTACCATAAATATTTTTTTAATTTTTAAAAAATTATTTAAAAGAATTCACTTTAAACTCTGCTTTTTTTTCAATTACCCATTGTTTTGTGCTACTTAATTTAACATGGAATGTAATTTAGCTCTAGCTATTATCTAGTGCTTCTGCACAATTCTAGCTCCTCAGTTGTGTGCAAAATGAAACCACACAAAGATGCATGGGCAGCAAGGAGCAGGGTGACTAAAAACCAGTGATTTTAAAAAATCATTTTAAATAAAGATTTAAATCCTGATTTAAACGAAATCCATCCTGCAAGGAGTAACTGTTTTGGATTATTAGGTATGTACAGTAGTATTTCTGGAACTGGAGCAAGCCATGATTGACACAGTACAGGTGTTTAGGAGGAATAGAGATGAAACAGTAGCAGCACTAGAAATAACACGATATTATATATATACCCTCAGGATAGAGTATCTTTCTAAGACATTATTCATGTATCATATTAGTTAAAGAATCAGTTAACATACACAATTGTTTAGGAAATACCCATGAGTAGTTTTGTAAATCTAAGGGGGGTATAACTGACTAGCAGAGAAAACAGCTGTACTCTTCTCCCTTCAACAACAGTGCAGTTAGGGGTGTCAGACCCCTAATTCAGAACCCCCGTGTAATTCAGAATTCATGTATAACTCTAATGCCCCCCAAATGTAACTGCAAAGCATAAACAGTTTATTAACACACACAAATACACAGAACAATTCCCTCTATCAGAATTCTCTTCTATAGCATTGACAATCCTTTCCATGCAGTACCATGTGGAATGAGCCTTAAAGGTCCTTATGACCCCCCACCCCGATCTAGAGGCTGAATTGGAGGTGTGTTTGTGGGCACATAAACCACTTTAATGCCTTCTGTGTGGAACTAACTCATGGATGTTTAGGTGGCCAGGAACACAGTATTTATTTTGCATTTATTTATTGAAAAAAATCTATGTGTATCTAAAACTGCTATTCAGACCTGTGCAATTCAAGGGAGTTTATTCAGTGATTCTGAAATGTAGAATAATGCACATAATTATAAGGAGGAGACTAACTCCATCATGCAAATGAGGAGATCATACACATGTGTAAGCTATACTCATGAACAGGAAACCAGATTTTCCCAATTTTTTTCCATGTACAGTCTACACATTAATTGGAATTTTTCTCTCTTCATACATGTTACTGCTGGCATGGGTAAAGCATTAAGGGAGAGAATGTATCCAGTGTCTCACTTGTAACTGTTCAAAATTCTGCATTTCAGAATGACTGAACAGGTCTAGAATTTTGCAAGGAAAAGGGTCCAGACTGTGTCTATCTCCACACGGGCTCAGGAAGACTTCCTCTGCCATACAATGTAATGATAAATCAGATAATCAGTTCCTAAGCTGTAATAGCAGTCATTAGGACAGACAATCTAACAGCAAGAGTACTTAAAATGTGTATTAAAACTGCCATCAGGAAAACTGTCACCTACTGAAGCCTACCAAAATTTTCTCTTAAATGTTCTGGCAGAATATACAGAGAGGAACCATGGCAGATTTTAATGTAGAACATTGCAGAGTTGTGCCACTGCCACAAAAAAGGCTCTGTCTCCAGATTCATCAAGATGATTTCTGACTCTTGCAAGCATGGTAAATAAAAATCAATGAATTTTTTAAAGTTAGTCTAAATCACAATTTAAATCATTATTAATTAAATCAATTTTTTAAAAGTTCTCAAAGTTGGATTTTTAAAATTTGAATTGCAATTTAGATTGATATAGAAGTCCTCTGACATTGACCTTAATTTGTACATGGAATCAATCGATCCTTAGTACAATCTAGCCTTAAACTGTATACACAGTTTTAAAGGCTAAAAGCAATATTTTAAATTGAACTTCAGAAGAAATAAGCCAGTGGCACTGACATAAAATTAGAATGATATGCTCTTATGTGTGAGTGTGAGAGAAGGTTGATGCCTGCATTAACAAGCTATCTGCTATTTCGGGGAACTGATAGCCCTCTCCAGAACAGATTGCTTCATCAAAATTGCTGTTTGTTCTTGACTAATGGGACCACCATCTTCTCTGGTTTATAATTTAGCTTGTTGACCACATCTGCTTCCAAGGTGGTTTATAGTTTCAGTTGTCTCCCTGGGATTAATCGATAGAAGTGGGGGTAGACCTGGGCAATATCCAGTTCATGTGACATCTCTGCCCAAGCCTCCAGAGGACTTCCCCATGTAGTTTCGTGTGGAATTTTAACAGCATGAAAATATAAAGTGGAAATTCTTGATAACCCATGGCCAAAGCATCATCTTTAGATCTGGCTTTTTGAGTAGAAATGGAACCATTCTTCCATCCTGGGTGGCCAGGAAAGTTATGGTTGATCACATCAAAAGCTTCTACAAAATCAAATATCATTCTGGTTGTGCTCCCCATGCATGTTACCATGCAAGTCATCTACCAGAACTATGAAGGTGATTTCTGTGTCCAAACAAAATTTAATGAATTTAATGCTGGAGTGGAATGGATCCAACCAATCAGTTTTAATCACAGCACACTGGAACAAAGATTTAACAACTGAAGTATCAAAACTGGCATCAGATCAGCACTTGTACTGTTCACTTAATTATTGATCAGAATCAATCCATTCAAGACTTATTCAGTGGTATTGATTGTTTGCCTTGTCTGAAGTCTGTCCAGGAAGTCATAAGAGTTTGAAGAGTGCTTGCAAGCTTTCTAGTCACGAGCCCGCCTCCCAAAGTATAGGAAATCCCCCACATAAATTTGTCTGTCCTGCCTGCCAATAGGAAATTTTATACTGTAGTAATAACTGCCAAGAATGCAATTTTCAAAAGAAAACTCTGAAATGCTGAGTATTTTCTATTTTTTTAAAGACCAAAAGTTATTTGTATAAAGACTGTACATTTGCCGACAGGTGTGTGTCGATGAGGCAGAAAGGAAATGGGAGTATTAAACTCTTAGCCTGAAGCATTTACCGTCAAGGTTTTATGTTTTTTGTTCTTAATAAACCAATTAGCTCAAATGTTTTGTAGTGTACCATTCTGGAAGGAGAATACTTTTTCTCCTTTAGGAATCTTCTCACTTAATCTCATCTTGTCAGGTAAATATACTGATAAGCCACAGCAATAAAACCAGCTGCCCAAGATCATTGCAGGTCCCCCTTGCACTGCCAAAACAGCTCTGATGCATCTAGACATGGACGCCGCAAGACCTTCGAACATGTCTTGTGATATCTGGCACCAAGACATTAGCAATAGGTTCTTTAAATCCTGCAAATTGCAAGGTGGGGCCTTCATGGATCAGTTTTGGTGTTCCAGCACAACCCATAGATGCTCAGTCGGATTGAGATCTGGGGAATTTGGAGGCCAAGGCAACACCTTGGAGTCTTTGTCATGTTCCTCAAACCATTCCTGAACAGATTTTGCAGTGTGGCAAGGCTGTCTTATCCTACTGAAAGAGACCACTGGCATTGGGGAATACCATTGCCATAAAGGGGTGTATGTGATCTGCAGCAATCTCTAGCTGGGTGGTATATGGCCAAGTAACATCCACATGAATGCCGGGACCCACATTTTCCCATCAGAATGTTGCCCAGAGTATAACACTGCCTCCACCGGCCTGCCTTCTTCCCCTAGTGCATCCTGCTGCCATCTCTTCCCCAGATATATGATGCTCACAGCCCTGGCCATCCACCTGATCTAGAAGAAAATGTGATTCATAATATCAGGCAATCTTCTTCCATTGCTCCATGGTCTAGTTCTGATGGTCACGTCCCTGTTGTAGGCGCTTTTGGGGCTGGACAGGGGTCATCATGGACACTCTGAGGAGTCTGTGGCTGTGCAGCCCTATATGCAGCAACGTGCAATGCACTGTGCATTCTGATACTTCTGTTATGACCAGCATTACGTTTTTCATCATTTTTTGAGCTACAGTAGCTCTTCTGCATGATTGGGCCATATGGGGTAGCCTCACTCCCCAGATGCGTCAGTGAGCTTTGGGCACCTGCAACCCTGATACTGGTTCACTCGTTGTCCTTTCTTGCACCACTTTTGGTAGGTAGTAACCACCACAAACCGGGAACACCCACAAGACTTGCTGTTTTGGAGTTGCTCTGGCCCAGTCATCTAGCCATCACTATTTGGCCTTCACAAAAGTCACTCTGATCTTTTTGTTTGCCCATATTTTTTGCTTCCAATTCATGAAATTCAAGAACTGACTGTTCACTTGCTGCCTAATATATCTCACTCCTTGACAGGTGCCATTGTAGGGATATAATCAATGTTGTTCACCTCACCTGTCAGCGTTTTTAATGTTATTAATCAATTTATAATAGTTTATATATCAAGTTATATCCTGTGTTGTTGGTCTTGGATTTTATCTGAACAAATCTGTCAACACTACCAACAGTAAACAAATGAATATGGATATGTTAAGGTTGCATGTATACCACCTATCAATGATTCTGTAGTTCTCTGCTTTATTGAAATTGAAAATAATGGTTTATTAATAATATCTGATGTCTGTTTGGTATTTCCCACAGAACTGTGCTTTGTTTTCTGACATTCATAAATAGGTATAGTAAGATTTCCACATTCACATGTGTATGAATTTCTATTGATGTGAACAATATGTTTATAGATATTTTAAAAATAAAGCACTGACCTGAAACAGTATTTTATTTGGAAATCTATCTCCCATATCCCTTCAGAGTGTTCAGTTATTTTGGAATTGTATTTTTAATATAAATTGTCATACAATACTAAAATACATAATTTATTCCCTAGCTTGGATGTGCTGCCGAGAGTGACATGTCCAAACCATCCAGATTCCATCTTGGTGGAAGATTACAGAGCTGGAGACATGATCTGCCCAGAATGTGGACTAGTAGTAGGTAAGTAAGTTTATTAATTTTATGACATCTCAGTCTTTCGGGTAAATTCAAGTGTAACCATTTTAGTTGATTCTATGCTTGTTTGTTTTCTTAAAATTTGAAGGTTTTTTTCTTCAATTAATTGTGTTTGAGAGCTTTATTCATCGCATCAGTGTACTTTCAAAAGTAGTAATCTTTGATGTATGATAAACTCTCTTCTAGTTGTACAGTTCAAAGGGTTGTCTGGTACAGGCCCCCCTTCTAGCACAGCACAATAGAATGCAGGAAATCTATAGCTCCCCCCCCCACCAAGAAATGCCCATCTAACCTTTGTTTAAAAACACACAGCAAAGGACAACCCACCACTCTTTTCAGACAATATGTTTCTCTGTTGGTCGGCTCTTGCCGTTGGAAAACTCTTCTTAGTGTACATTATTAATTGCCTTCCTGATAATTTGAATCCATTTGTTAGGATTCTGCTGTCTGAATCAGGGTAAGACAAGTTTGCTTGTTCCAGGTGACAGCCATTTTAAATTTATGGAGAGTGCTATCATATCAACTCTCAGTATTCTTTAGTGCAGGGGTGTCCAACCTTTCACCTTCCCTGGGCCACATTAGAAGATGAAAATTTGGTTTGGGCCGCACATACATTTGGTTTGGGCCACACATACATTTGGTTTGGGCCGCATGGGGGGGGCAGCCCTAGCCGTCCTCCGCAGCCCCGCTCCAAGTGCGCTTACTGACAGCTGCGATCTCAGACAGCAGAGGCTGCCAGCTTCAACTCCGGCGGCTTTATGGGGCCGGGAGGGGGTCCACCTATTGACGGGGATGGCGCAATGCAGTCACACAGCCCCCCTGTCCCCTCCCTTCCCACTCCTTCCTTCCTTCCCTCTCTGCCCCTCTACTGTTGTGACATGCCCTGGCCACATTCCGGCCACAAGCGCCGGCAGTGTAACTTGAAACTTTGGAATGTCTTTAAAAATAAAAAAAATCACTGGGCCGCATTATGAGCTGACCTGGGCCGCATGCAGCCCTCGGGCTGCAGGTTGGACAAGCCTGCTTTAGTGTATATGTATCCACTTCAGTCAGCTGATCCTCTATATGAGGTGTCTGCTTACCGAACTGCAGATACAGTATTTATATGTGTGAGTGATGTTACTGAGTTGGATATTCTAGAGAACTTTGTTGTCAGATTTTCTTTGGAACATCCCAATAGAAAAAGGATGGCAGGCCTTTGGGCCTTCTCTGTGCTTCACTCATCTGCCATATCTTGCCCATTAGTTCAAAAATAAACGAGCTACAAATGGTTCTTGCCTGTTCTACTGACAGTAGAACTACAGTGCTCAGAAAACACTGCAACAGTGTCCATTTTTGTCCATTAACTACAGGAAGTAGGCCTGAGACTTGGAGACAGGCTCTGCTCCAGGTGAGCAAAATATGTGTCGGAATGTATATCGGCATGGGTCTGTGTGCTGGAACTACCAGAATTCTGCATGGAGAATTCTTGAAAGATTCTGGGAGCTGGAGACCAAAAAATCAAAATGACACGCCCTTATTTGCTATTGGGAGTCACTGTCTCAAGACACTTTGATAGCCTGAATATAACCCATAGAAACTGCTTCTTTTCGGAATGATGGATGACAGGCAGATGAAGTGTGCCCTGTTGGTTGTCACAATCCCAATACAAAATTGGTTATCTTTAAATGACAGCCCCCAGAGCTTCTCCCTTCCTACTCATTGCTGAGTCTCATTCCAGTTTTCTGGAGAACTCCCTAATCAAAGGCAGCAAATGGTCATATGCTCAGGCTTGCCCACAGCTCAAATTGTCTTACTGCCCTTTGCTGTCCAGCTTTCTGTCTGCAGTTTGAGTTCTGTGATATGAGAACTAACAGGTGGCTACCAAGGAGAGGGCCTTCTCAATGATCATCACCATCATCTTAGAACCAGATCTGGAAGAGGGAGCCCATGGATCATCAAGTCCAGCCTATGTCAGGGAGGCACAGTGGGAACCGAAGTCACAACTCTGGCTCCTCAGCAGATACCTAAACCATTGAGCTATCCAGCAATCCTGCCCCAGCTCTGGAACTGCTAGGGGTTGAATAATAAGAGGTCAACTCAGCCAGACCTGTTAGAGAGTAGGCAGCTTTTGTAATTGATTGTCTGGCCTGGATATAATAGCATAAGAAGGAGGGTTATAAAATACTAGTCACACAGATGCCACCTCAGTAGCCATCTCAGTCTGGCAAGGAGATAGTTATGTGCCGTCAAGTTACTTGTAGTGACCCAAATAGGGCTTTCAAGGTAACTGATATATTTAAGGAGTGGTTTTGCCAGTCCCACTCTCCTAATGAGTTTCCATGTCTGAGCAGGGATTTAAACCCTGTTCTCCAGAGTCCTAGTCCGTCATTCTATCCCCTACACCACACTTCCAGGCTATAGGTGAAGACACTTAAAATGTCATTAGTCATAAAACAAAGTTTAGTAATTGATGTGATAAGTATTGGGTGGGTTGCAAATGCACAACAGTTACAGTTAGGTCTGGAAAGAATTGGACACTGAGACAAGTTTTGTTACTTTGGTTGTTTATGAAAATAAATTCAAATTACAGTTAAATGATGGATATAGGCTTAAGAATGTAGTCTCTCAGCTTTAATTTAAGGATATATATATTCAAATTGGAGGAAGGCTTTAGGAGTTACAGCTCTTTAATATGTAGCCCCCTCTTTTTCAGGGGACCATAAATAATTGGGCAGTTGACTCAAAAGCTGTTTCATGGACAGGTGCGGGCTATTCCTTCGTTATTTCATCAGTTAAACAGGTAGGAGGTCTGAAGTTGATTCCAGGTGTGGCATTTGCATTTGAAAGCTGTCAACACATAACATGTATTCAAAGGAGCTCTCAATGCAAGTGAAACAGGCCATCCTTAGGTTGCAAAAAAAGGAGGAAATCAATCAGAGAGATAGCAGGAACATTAGGAGTGGCCAAATTGGCAGTTTGGTACATTCTGAGAGAAAAAGAATGCATTGGTGAATTCTGTAACACAAAAAGGCCTGGACATCCACGTAAGACAGCAGTGATGGGTGATCATAGGATACTTTCCATGGTAAAGAAAAACCCCTTTGCAACATCCAGCCAAGTGGTGAACACTCTCCAGAAGATAGGCATATCATTATCCAGGTCTATCATAAAGAGAAGACTTCACAAGAGCAAATACACCACAAGGGTACACCACAAGGTGCAAACCATTCATCAGCCTCAGGAATAGAAAGGGCTGAGTAGACTTTGCCAAAGAATACAGTGCAGTTCTGGAACAGTATTCTTTGGACAGATGGAACTAGGATCAACCAGTAAAAGAATGATGGGAAGAAGAAAGTATGGAGAAGGCTTGGAATGGCTCATTATCTGAAGCTTACCATGTGGTCTGTAAAACATGGTGGAGGCAGTGTGATGGCATGGGCATGCCTGGCTTCCAGTGGCACTGGGTCACCAGTATTTATTGATGGTGTGACAGAAGGCAGAATCAGCTGGATGAATGCTGACATGTATAGGGATATATTGTCTGCTCAGGTTCAGCCAAATTCAGCAGAGTTGATTAGACAGTGTTTCTCTTTACAAATGGACAATGACCCAAAACATACTGCGAAAGCAACCCAAGGGTTTTAGGGTAAAGAAGTTGAATATTCTGCAGTGGCTGAGTCAATCACCTGATCTCAACCTGATTGAGCATGCATTTCACTTGCTGAAGGCAAAACTTAAAGCAGAAAGACTCACAAACAACTGAAGCTGCAGTAAAGGCCTTGTAAAGCATCACAAAGAAGGAGACCCAGCATTTAGTGATGTCCATGCATTCCAGACTTCAAACAATTATTGTCTGCAAAGGATTCTTGACAAAGAATCAAAAATGAACATTTTATTTAATTTGTCCAATTGCATTTGAGGCACTGAAATACGGGGACTGTGTATGAAAATGGTTGCAATTCCTAAAAGTTTCATACAATATTTTTGTTCAACTTCTTGAATTAAATATGAAAGTCTGCACTTCAATTGCTTCTTAGTTGTTTTGTTTCAAATCCATTATAGTGGCGTACGGAACCAGAATTATGAAAGTTGTGTCAGTGTCCCATTATTTCCGGACCTAACTGTATATGAGAGGATCAAAATACTGATATCCTGAAAAAATAATTCAGCTATAATCATGTGTTGAATATCAAAATTCCTTCAGTGTGTCTGAAAGCTACGTCCCATGCGTCACTAGCTCTTTACTACTTAAGACATAGTTCAGCCTAAATAAATCTATTGAATATTTTGAAGTCAAATTCAAAGACTATTTTTTTCAAATCCTCTGTCTCTGCTGCTATGTGTTTTATACTGTGATTGTTTTTTCTTGTTTACACCAGCTTGTCAACTCTAGTTGTTTAGAAGCATAGAAATATCTTGAGCAAATAAACAACCCTGCCATTCTTTTTTCCCCCCAGGTAGTTTTGGACACACATCCAGGTGGGTGGGAGCTCTTGAGGCAGGAAAACACTTTAGATACCAAGAGTGTGCTGCTCCTGTTGGGCAACATTGTGGGTTAGAAGATAATTTCGTAAATCAATTTAAAACAAAAACAGAGATGGTGTGAGGGTGTGTGGATGTGTGTGTGTGTTGGTGATTCTAGGAGTAGCCTGGGGTTCCTTAGAGACATTTAAATTCAGGGTGGAGCACTTGCTTCCTTGGCCTGAAAGGAGTAACTTTTACTAGTTTGAACAATTGATTACTTTAGGTGAAGAATATTTGCATTGCAGAATTTCTACAGATGGGAAAAGTGCTTGATTTTCATATAATAGAGTTGGGAGCTGTGAAGGAATGGAGGATGGGAGTGTGCCGTCCCTAGCTGTAAAGGATGTAGGAAGCGAAGGAAAGCCAAGTGAAAAGGATCATCCAACTGACCTGATGACAGTAACTGAAAAGGCGGGAGAATTAAACCTGAAGGACAGGGCGGGGAAAGATGGAGGTTTGCTTAGTGGAAGGGGAGTGGGCGGAGCAGGAGGTATCGTTTTGGAGGAAGATATAAATGAGGAGGTTGTTAGGTGGTTCAGTTTGGTTGTAGAGGATTATGAGAAGAAAAGACAGTAGGAACACAGGAAAGCTTTCGAGAAGATTCGCACCCAGAGCCTCATGAGAGATTTCCCGAATCTGAAAGGGGGGGGGACTGCTGCCAGAGCCGGAGATAGCCAAAGAGAGGGCAAGCCGATACGTGACAAAAGAATGGACTGTGATCGTGGCGCCCAGAGAAGTTGAGCTGCAGCATGAGTGGGAAGCTTCGTGACACCCTTTTCCTGAAGGACCTGACGAGAGTGGGTGGGTCCGTCACACATGTTGTGGGACAATTTGTGCAACTCGGAGTTACCCCTCCAGAACCCTGAGCACAGGGAATGGCGTGGGGAGTCCTGCCGTTGAGCCCTTGGGATTATAACAATAGTTATATTTCTGACCGTTGTAGCCTGTTGCCCAAGTTAAAACCGTTAGAACCTGTAAGTGATGTGCTGGTGGATGTAGGAGAAAATAAAGAAGATACATTGAAAGTTATTAAGACTACTCCTTTATTATTTCCCGCCGAAATTGAGGGGCTGTCCCGGAGAGGAGAAGAACCTGTTCACAGGAGCATGAAAATAACAGTTTCTGTTTCAAGAACTGGGGATGGCAGGGAGTGAGAGAGAATGAATTGGAGGCAGGAACTATTATGGGTTGGCCACTGTCTCTGCAGTCTCTCCACACTACCCCAAGCACTGTGCCCTTGATACACAAAAAGTTTCTTAGCTGTTCTTTAGATGGTATTTAAACCAGAATATAATTAAACAAATCACTGCAAATTAATGATAGCATCACAACAGTAGAAATATCAATTTACATGATTTAATGAATCAGTAGAAGAAACATACCCATTTTGAAGAACCAAGATGTTTTCAGAGGCATTATTTCACCCTAGTATTTTGTGAAAAACCATACTTAATTTTCAGGATAAACTTTTCCAGTTTGCATGGATCGGGAGTGTCTAAATCTTCTGAATTCTATAGAAAGAGGAGAATGGTAGACGAATGGCATGTGGTGAAAGTTGAAATAGTCAAAGTCCGTACTTTCTCCCTTGTATAAAATATTGGTTACTTTGGAGATGTCTAACCTCTGAATATCTCTCATCCAAGAGAAGGGAAATTGTATTCTTGAAGGCTTTCATGGCTGGGATCCGATGGTTGTTGTAGGTGTTTTGGGCTGTCTGGCTGTGTTCTTGAGGTTTTTCTTCCTAACATTTCGTCAGCCTCTGTTGCTGGCATTTTCAGAGGACGGGAGTTTGTATAATACTGATTATGTGTTAGGTCCACAGCCAGGAACTTCAACACACTAAGCCATGATATATTGAAGCGGTGACACTGTTGTGTGTTCAGGGTTTTCTTTTGAAGCAGAAAAAACAATAAAAATGGCTGTGGGTTGATGTGTTGCGTAGATGCTATAGGGGAAAGTGAAATAGATTTGGCAAGCCTGAGGTCTGCCCACTATTTTTTAAAAACACAATAATCAGATGTCGATTGTGTGAATGTTCAATAATTGTATCACCACTGGCTTAGTTTAAAGTCTGTCAGTAATCATTGGTGGGCCTTTCTTTAAGTGTGATGGCAATTATCTGGCTGTACAAGTTGTGTTTTTTGTAGGATTAACTGTGGTTTTCATATTTAAATATCACTTCCTCTGTCAACATCTGTTCAGCTTATTATCAGAATGAGAAAACTGACGCTGCCAAATAATGCTTCCTCTTCTAATCCTGGCCCGAAATTACCGACTAATGAAACTGGCAGGTTTTAGCTATGCTCCCTTTTCATGCTTATTTTATTATCATTTCTGTTTGCTTCTCAGACAATTGTTTCCCAGAGAAACTCAGTCAGTTAGAAAGAGAGAGAGAGAGACTTTAATCTCAGTGCTTACTAATTTATTTATTTATTTATTTATTAAATTTATACCCTGCCCCTCTAGACCATGTCTACTCGGGGCAGCTAATAAGATAAGAAGTGCAAAAAAAGAATGCCTCTGTCCTCCTGTGTTTTACTAGAGCACAATAATGTGCAGAAGCCAGGGCATATTTCTCCCTTTTCATAGAATCATAAAATAATGGAGTTGGAAGGGACCTATAAGGCCTCTTAGCCAACCCCTTGCTTAAGGCAGGAATCCAAATCAAAGTACATCTGACAGATGTTTTTTTAATTTTGAAGTATTTGAAAAGTGCTATGATATCTTCCCTCAGTCTTCTTTTCTTGAGGAAAAACATGCCCAGTTCTTCCAGTCTTTCCTCATGGGGCTTGGTTTCCAGTTCCCTGATCATCTTTCCCTCCTCTGAACTTGTTCCAGTTTATCAGCATTCTTCTTGAAGAGCCATTTGCATTAGTAACATAGCAGTACACATAGTTTTCACTTGTATGTGTGTCGAACATAGTTGGCATGCTCACTAGCAAAGAACTGGTCTTTTGTCAGATAAGACAATAAAGATCTATGGCAGTGTTTAGAATGCATGCTTTCTATATAGAAAGTTAGGAGTTCATTCCTTACTTTGTCCTCTCTTCTAAGGAGATGAAGAAGACCTTGGAGAATCATTTCCAGTTGGATTAGAGAATTCTGTGTTTGATGTTGGCATGGTCTGAGTCAGTAGAGGGCAGCCTTAAATGTACAATGAAGCAACAAAAGACAACCAGATTGATAGATGCTTAAACATTGATCCATTTTGGGCTTTAATAATCATAATCTTAAAACTTCAAATCCTGGTTTTTGATACCATCTTTCTTCTTTCATTTCTCAGAGAAAACCTAGGTACTATTCTAGTTTAACAGCATACTCTCCTTTTGTTAATTAAAAGACGCCTGCTTATTGGGAGGAAAGGAATGACAAACCTAGGCAACATCTTAAAAAGCAGAGACATCACCTTGCCGACAAAGGTCCACATAGTTAAAGCTAGGGTTTTTCCAGTAGCGACGTATGGAAGTAAGAGCTGGACTGTAAAGAAGGCTGCCTGCCGAAGAATTGATGCTTTTGAATTGTGCTGGAGGAGACTCTTGAGAGTCCCCTGGACTGCAAGGAGATCGAACCTACCTGTTCTGAAGGAAATCAACCCTGAGTGCTCACTGGAAGGACAGATTCTGAAGCTGAGGCTCTAATACTTTGGCCATCTCATGAGAAGAGAAGACTCCCTGGAAAATACCCTGATGTTGGGAAGGTATGAAGGCAAGAGGAGAAGGGAACGACCGAGGACAAGATGGTTGGACAGTGTCATCGAAGTTACCAACATGAATTTGACCCAACTCCAGGAGGCAGTGGAAGACAGGAGGGCCTGGCGTGATCTGGTCCATGGGGTCACAAAGAGTCGGACACGACTTAACGACTAAACAACACATGTGTCTTCTCCATTAGTTTTATTGAGGTTGCTTTTAATTTTGCTTTGTAAAGTTGGTGCCTTACAATTTTTACTTTACAGAGAAGATCATTTCACTAGTCACTGGATGGCTGCACATTCCATAATTAATAATTTGTACCAGCTTCAGGGAATTGTGTGCTTCTGTCTAATGTCCCAGAACTAGTTGTCATCTTTATATAATAAAGAATAAAGTGAATACTTGCTTGCTGGATAGCTCAGTGAGTTAGGTATCTGACTGAGGAGCTATAGACTGGGATTCAGTTCCCCACTGTGAATCCCAGAAGAACCAGCCTATGTGACTTTGGGCAAACTCCACAGTTCCAGGGAGCCCCAGAAAAGGGTTGCCACATGTCAGAATTGACTTGACAGTACAGTTATTATTATAAAAGCAGATACTGGACATATCCCTAATATTGGATGCTAATGTAGCGGCTTCAAGATCTACTCAAATTTCATACTTGTTTCACTGAGTTTGCAATAATGGTTGGGAAGGGGTGGGGTAATTGACTATCCAGGACATACTGTTACTTGCAGTATTTCTGATCAGTGATAATTAATTGGTTTATTATGTGACTTGAACTGTCAATCCCCATGCAGTAGAATGAGCTGATTTTGCAGGTAAGTTTTGCTTCTACATTTTGGCTAGAGCATTTGTGCACATCATAATACAGTCACCTCCTTTTTCTTCTGTCCCATATCTGTAGGAGAGGTTGGCGGGCTTATTCAAGACATAATCGTAAGCCTTTTCACACATGGTATTGGTTAATTTCTGTGGATGTTGACATTGGTCCTAGTCAGCCATAGATTCTGAAAGTTTGTAATCATGGGGAGGGGCAGAGGCATACATGTAGGCTCCACCCACTTCCTAATCCTACCTCAAGGTATTCACTGTGAAAGTCTGCAGAAGCTCTTAGAATGGTTCTGTAATTGGAACAAGGAAAGATCTGCCTGACTTCCAGATGGATGAGGACTTGGGATCAAGTCTTATCTTCGTGCCCACTTCACTACCATGTATTTAGCCCAGTACTTTGAAGCCCAGTGTTTAGTAGGGTCATTGTGTTGTAATACTATAGGTTTTCATAGCTAGATTTGCCTTCTATGGGACACCTTTTGTGCTATTTTGGTGTTTCCAGCTTTGAGCTTAAGAGTCTGGGTTTTTATTCCAAGTGTATTTATAAAACAATCACACATTTTCAGTTTTGTGGGAATCTTTTAAATATTCCCTTTATTGTTGTATTCAAATACTCACTGCATTTTGGTGTAGGAAAACCTGATGAGTACAACTAATACTCAGTTGTAGACTGAAAATGAGCTGTTTATGGCCTGGTGGAATTAATGCAGTAGAAAGAGAAGACATAGAGTGGAGTTGTAAATTTTCTGGAAAATTTGGGGCCATGAGAAAAAATGATGTGGAAAACTATGGAAAAAAATAAACCTAAACTTATTCAAGTACTTTTTCTTTCTAGCCTTCACACTTTTAGGAGAAGCAATGTATCATATAATAACAAGTTCTACGTTTAACCCTCTTTAATAGTATGAATTGAAGGCTTTAAAAAATATGCAAATGTACATATATCTCTGAAGTTACGGTTCTGTGTGTGCAAAAAAGTTGGAAAATTGCACACACTAGATGTTAGATTTAAAGCAATATACAGTGGTGCCTCACATAGCGATCGCTCCATATAGCGATGAAATTGCTTTGTGATGGACTTTTTGCCATTGCAAGAGCGATCGCTTTGCGATGGCCCCTATGGGGAAATTTTGCTTTGCAATGATCGCAGGGAAGCGATCATCGCAAAGCCCCCATTTTCGGCCAGCTGATTGGCGGTTCCAAAATGGCCGCCGGGTAAACAAAATAGTTGCCCGCTGTTTTGACTCACTTTAGAGGCATGGAAAATGGCTGCCACAATCGAGGATTTTCACATAAGGTTAGTTTTTAAGCCCATAGGAACGCATTAATCACGTTCTAGTGCGTTTCTATGGGCTTTTAAAAATCGCTTAGCGATGAAATCGCTTAGCAGCGATTTTTGCTGCACCGATTAACATTGCTAAGCGAGGCACCACTGTATTGTTATTTTTTGAAATGCTAGAAATAATTCCAAAGAGGGTTACTGTTTTATTTTGTTTGAAACATTTAGCATTATGAATAGCACTATACAGTGGTCAGAATGGATCAATCATCTACTTACCTCAACAAAGAATATGAACTAGGAACAACGGGCTGCAATGAAGTATAAGGGAATTGGTCTCCATGTCAGTGGAGGAAGCCAATAATTCAGAGTAAATCAACAGCAACAATAGAATATTAGAAAGCTAGGCACAGTAATGTGTTAAACATCTAACATTAGGTGTGTTAGTGTATGTTTACACTTTGTGTACTGAAGAGATTGCAATGGTCATTGTATTTGTTCTTGATACTACTAGATTTCAATCCTCAGGTACTTGAAGGAGGTAAATGAAAGGACAATTGCATAAGAAGCTCTCTGTCCTGGAATATTATCCAGCTCTTACAGAGCAAAATCTTGATTTAAAGCTGCCAAGGATACTTCATCTTTCACATAATTGTTTCAGTATTTCAGGTTTAAAAATCTTAAAAATAAAATGTTTTGAATATTTCAAAATATTCAAAGCCGCCTAGAGTGGTCACTGCGACCAGATAGGCGGGATATAAATAGAATGAATGAATGAATGAATGAGTAAGTAAATATTTTCCAGCACCCTAGCTCCTCCCTCTTAACTGCACTGCCTTTTCATATTCTTACAGTCTTTACTTCTAATGTGGTCATTTCCCCTTCTGATTTAACTATTGCTATTTTCTGTTTTCTGGTCTCCATTATTACACACCAGTTGCTTCACTGCTGTCCAATGTCCAAATCTGCTGTCTTGGCCAGTGTACCGAGAGCCTGACAGTTCCATTGATACTGTATTTCCAAACAAAGCTCTTCATTGCATTGCAGTTACAACCCATCATTGCTTCTTTTTCTGTTCTTTTCACTTTTTTGTTTTGTCTCATTTATATTGAGGTTGAAACTTCAAATATACAGCCATTCTTCTCTTATATCTCCAAACCTTCCTCAAAGCAACAATGGTTGTTTAAAACAATGGTTTTATAATACAGCAGTTGCCCCATAACTGCCAGGGATCAATTCCACAAACACACACCCCACAGATTCCAAAAACTATGGATAATAGCAAACCCTATACATAGCATGGTTTCTGGTTCTGTCTAGTGGCCAGTTCTGGTAAATATATTGTGGAAATATATATTTCTGGTTTTTTCTTTTCATATTTTTAATATTTTCAGACGGTGAAGTGAAACTGCAGATACTGATCCCATAGATATGGGGGTCATACTGTACTGTTATGACCAACAAGTTGGCTTTGGCGTGTGCATCTGTGGACAACACACTGATTGTGGCTAATATTTAGTTTATGCTGTATGTGGCAATTAGGAATTGTGTATCCTGTTTCAATCTTTAAACTAAATTCTGATAGGGAAAAAAAATTATTAATACAGTGGTGCCCCGCTTGATGACGATAATCCGTTCCAGCAAAATCGCTGTAGAATGAAATCGTTGTCAAGCGAAAGTAAAAAGCCCATTGAAATGCATTAAAAATGGTTAATGTGTTCTAGTGGGCGAAATACCTCAGCGTCCAGCGAAGATCCTCCATAGGGCGGCCATTTTCTGGTGCCTGTAATGCGAGCAATCCGTCTTAAAACACAGCGGGAAGCCATTTTGAAACCCCGACGATCAGCTGTTTTGATCGCCGTTAAGTGAAAAATCGGTTCCCAAAGCAGTGATTGTCGTTAAATGAAATAAACCCATACAAACATTGTTTTGTGATCGCTATAGCGATTGCAAAATACTCATCGTTAGGCAATTTCCTCATCTAACGAAGCAATAGTCAAGCGGGGCACCACTGTAGTTTGATACAGAAGCAAGTAAGAGGCCCTGAAAAGTTAGTGTCTAACTGTTCAGTTCGCTATATTAATATATATTAATGATGGACAAGCTTTTCATATTCTCAGCAATTTTGAAAAAGGAGTCATGTGACATATAAAACATATCTTCCAACTGTCTTTTCTCTATTCATGGAAAGCCAGGTTACATTCCTTGCAACTAATATATTGTTTTTTAAAAAACGTTAAGTCACAGTATTTCTGATCTGGTCACATCATAATAGAATGAATTGCTCATTTTTTTCTCTAGCTATTCTCTTCCCAGTTCTTACTCTTTATTATGCCAAGTAAGATGAACCTTCAGCTCTGTTCTTGTTCCTTGTCTTCTTGAGATGTAGGTTTTCAGTTAAGACTGCCTTTCTATTTTTATTTTTTTATTTTTGTCTCCCTCCCTGTCTAGTTTTATATTGCAAGTTGCTCCTCAGAGTTCACCTCTGGAGCACTTATGAATGTTGATGTAGTGTTCCAGCATTAATTACTACATTGCTGACTTACAAAGTAGAAGTAAACTTGATAAACATGAGATACAGAATAGTTACCCCTCTAAATCTGAAAAAATCTTGCAGATCTATTTGTAAAGCAAATATATATTTGAAAATTCATAACAGCTCCAGATTGAAGAAGGCAGACTAGAAAGATGGCCTGAAGGGCATCTGAAACATTTGAAACCCACAGCTAGCACATGAAAAGCCAGCAAAAGCAGTTCTAGGCATATGGGTGTGCTATCTTATAACCTATTTCTCCTGCTAGACACTTTGGCTTGCTTTCAGTCACTTACTGGAACAAAAGGAATGGAGCTTGGCAGAAGTTTTCTCAGTGCCAAATTCAGGACTGTGATAATACAACCTCAGGGATCACCATGGTAGTTTCCTTTTTTGTGCAGAAAATGAGGTCTGAGGCAGCCATGGAACTAGGAGATACACTACCTCCAATTTACTTGTTGTGGTCCACTTTTTCCGGGAATAGGGATTGTAAATACTGCATGTTCCTTTTTTTGTAAGGAGATTGCAGGACCCATAGTGATCAGCTGTAGCTCTTAGACCATCCTGAGGCTGTTGTTTCATCTCTTAAGGGGAAGCCTTTTCTGAGTCATAATTGAAAAAATGCTCCTACTTCGTTATACCAGTTGTTTTGGCACATTTGTGTCTCATGAAATCATGACTATATCTGGATTCTTTTCTAATGACTGATTATTTCCTTTTGCCCAAGTCTTGACAACAAGCCGGCAGCTGAATATCTGAGTACACTTCATTAGCAGCAAATCAGCCCTTGCAGTTTATGCTAAGTAGATTTTTTTCAATATATGGGGAATTTGTTGCTCTGCCAACACATTCTCTACTTGCATCCACAGTCTTTACTTGAATATATTTAGGAATGGAACTGCTGAAGAATTTCTTTTAAACTGGTTTAACATGAAGTTGTCATTGTCAGTAGCAGACTGACACTAATTAAGGAGTTTTTCAGTTTTGGGATCTGTATGATTCATTTTGTATCGGCTTAAAAGTAAATATTCTGTGTCCTTTCAATTTTGGAATAAAAGTTTACTTTGTTGGTTGTATGCATCGTTGTGGGAAAATCTATTATATGGTTGTTGTGGGTTTTTTGGGGCTCTTTGGCCATGTTCTGAAGGTTGTTCTTCCTGATGTTTCACCAGTCTCTGGCTGGCATCTTCAGAGGACAGCACTCTGTGCTCTGGTGCAGTTCGTTTGGGAGTTGAGTATGGCTGTGAGATCAGCTTTTGTCCTTTTCAGGAGATAGGTGATTATGGTAGATCAGTGTGTTTTTGTTGTGGGTGTATTGTTGTGATGATGAGGAGAGATTATCTGTCACTGTGACTGATGGGTGTCGTTAGCTGGTCTTTTTTGTGTAGCGATCACCGGTCCTTGTGGCTGTGTAGAGTTCGTTGACCTTTTGCACGCTGTATTTTTCAGTGCTGGTAGCCAAGTTTTGTTGAGTTTCAAATTTTCTTTCTTGTTGAAGTTCTGCTGGTGTTTGTGGATTTCAGTGGCTTCTCTGTGCAGTCTAACGTAATGATTGCTGGTGTTGTCCAGTTTTTCAGTATTTTGAAATAGAATTTCATGTCTAGCTTGTTTTAGGGCATGTTCCGCTACTGCCAATTTTTCTGGTTGTTTTAGTCTGCAGTGTCTGCAGTGTGTGGGTGGGTTTTCTGTAGACCTTGTGTCCCTATAGGAGGTCAGTTTTGTGTACGACCATGACATCTAAGAACGGGAGTTGGCCCTTTATTTCTTTTTCCATGGTGAATTGTATATTTGGATGGATGCTGTTGAAATGGTTTAGAAATTCTTCCAATTTTTCTTCACCGTGGTTCCAAATTGCGAAGGTGTCATCCACATATTGGAATCAGACTGTGGGTGTGAAGGGTGCTGAAGCCAGGGCCAGTTTTTCGAAATGCTCCATGTAGAAGTTTGCTATAACCAGGCTGAGGGGGCTCTGCAAAAGAAATAAGAGGTGAAGTGACTAGGATCCTGCGAAAAGCAAAACCCCCAAAAAGCAACATAACAAGAAAGGAGAGAAATGCCATCAATCCCTGAACTCAGACTGGGACATCTTCATCCTGTCAGCAGACAAAGGCAATGCCACAGTAATCATGGAAATAGAAGAATACAAGGACAAAATCAGGGAACCTCTAGACCCCACCACCTACAGAAAACTAAATGGGGCTCAACCAACAAAATCACAAAAAAAACATGCTGATCAGGAGTTCCTCCCTGCACTCCAACGTCTTTCAACGAATCTGCAAGACAGAAGCTCTCCCACCAAGACTATATGGATTCCCCAAAATCCACAAGGACTCAATCCCACTCAGGCCCATTGTAAGTGCCATCGGCTCCCCAACATATGAATTAGCCAAATACCTAGTGATCCTCCTACAGACCCACATTGGACAAACCTCATCCTACATCAAAGACTCAGGACATTTCATAAGCAAGATCAGCACCCTAAAACTCAACCCTGGGGACAGACTGATCAGCTTTGACGTAGTATCCCCGTTCACTAAGTTACTGATAAAGGACACCCTGACACTCACCCAACAGACCTTTCCAGAAGACATCAAGGGCCTTTTCCAACACTGCCTAACGACCAGCTATTTTCAGTGGGATAATGAATTCTATGAACAGACAGATGGAGTGGCCATGGGGAGCCCCCTCAGCCTGGTTATAGCAAACTTCTACATGGAACATTTGGAAAAGAATGAAACAGACGAACCTTTCCTGAACACTTTTCTGGCATTGACCAGTGTCTGGCTTCTGTTGTATCTTTATTTCTGTGTGCTTTAGAATTGTGCCAAATATTTCCTCTAGTGTGATAATAAAAAGTGGAGGAGACAATGTACTGGTTAAGTATATTGCACTAAATAGCTTTCTGTTTGTTAATTAAGTCCACTGTTGTATTTTTGCTAAAGCTGGCAGTGATGGGACAGCATGAATGCAGGACTGAAGCAAAACTCCACAGAGGGCAGATCCCTCTTGTGAATCTTACAGGTCATTCCCACTTCTGTGGAAAAATATTACATCATTGCTGTACTCAGTATTCTATTTATACGATTGCAGAATTTCAAGTACATTTTCTTTTTTTAGCTGCAGTAAACAGTAATGGGAGTTTGTCTCGAAATGAAGTTGCTGCTAGGCCTTAGAAGGAACAATGCTTAGTCAAATATTTACACAGGGGCCAGTATCCAGCAGAGGAGGGGAGAGGCACATGTTTCTTAATATAAGTTGGGAAAGGAACTGGAGGACACTGAAAAGAAGGGCTCTTTACTCTCCTCCCACGTATGCTTTAAAAGGAGAAAGTGTTAATAACTGAACAAATTTAAAATAATATAGTTGAAACCTTAAAAAACCTATTATTGTATTTGTTTTAATAAAATAATCTCAAATATAGATGTGCGGATTTGTGTTTTTGGCTACAACTCCCAGAATAACTAGCTAGGGAATTCTGAAAGTTGTAAACCAGAAACACAAATCTGCATACCTCTAATTTAAAAGTACGGCTCAGTAATTGCAATGTCTCATCCCCAGTTCCTAAAAAATACCATCTTAATCTCTCTTTACATTAATCTGAATGTCTTATGCTTCTGAAAATATGTCAGATCATTAATGATGATGATGATGATGATGATGATCCACTTCCATGCTGTGTAATGTATTGGGTAGCAAGGATTCTCCAGCTCATTTGGTCTTCTGTGAGTGTTTCAGCATCCTCCCGTGTGATGTGTAGTGTCTGCAGATCATTAAAGAACTTTATTTTAATTCAGTATTTAGTTAGCATGAAATGTATTCAAATGTAAAGTGTATGTTTGAAGTACTTGAAGACATAGGCCAACAGTCTAATAAACAAATATACCATGCATTATTTTCCTGTCACTACCTAAATATCGTCAAAAATTAAATTTCTCCGTTTCGGCCACTGCCTAAAATGCTGTCTTGTATTGTTCAGTTTTGGGGTACGACTTTAATGTAAATAATATGTTTGCCATCTGAAAGGTTTGTGACAATGAAATACTCAGTTCATTTGTTTAATTGTACGGGTTTTCAATATATAAAATATTTAGTAGTGGTTACATTCCCCCTTTCTGCTCAGTATTAACAAGAGTTAGTTTTTTTTTAAATAAAATAAGTCATCTGCCACAGACTCCTAGTGCTCTATAGTAGCTTCTCCTCACACTTACTCCACCACCTATTACCACTGGAGCTATCAGTTCTCTTCTGCTTGTGAGGTTGTTCCAGCGAATGGCTGCTTCTTAGTCTAGCGTCTCAGCTTTGACCATTCTGCCTTGAATGGTCCTGCTTGGAATCTAGACTTGTAACAGAGTCTAGCTGCCTGATGTTGTAGCTCACAGCTTCCCAGATCCCTCTCCACATTAAGTTCTGTATCCAAGAGAAGAACTGAATAACTCAAATACCATGTAAGGAAAATATCTGCATGAATAAAGGTAGCTGACTCTGAACCAGAAGAAATGTGGATTGAAATCAGTGGTTTTAACAGGGAGGAACACTAGTAGGTTATTCTTATTGTCAAAAGAAAATAACTAAGGAAGATCTTGAAGCAGTCAATGACAGATGAAAAGCAAAACGGAAGAAGAGAGAGATCAGAACGCTAAATCCAGCGTTTCAGTGACTTACATTCTAAGGACAAAGAGAATGATTATAGTAATCAGTGCAAAGAAATAGAAGAGGACAATGATAAAAAATGAGGAAAAACATATCTCTTTCATGAGATTTTTAAAAACTAAACAGCATTTTTAAACTAGGTTAGAAATGTTTGAAAGGGTAACAAGGCAAGATGGAAGTAGCATACTGAAAAACAGTGCAGAAGAGATGCAAGGATGACAGAGTCCTTCAAAGCAAAATGTTCTGCTGAGGAAGTTTGTGGAAAATTGGTAATTTCCTTTTATTAGCAGTGTATCAGCTACAGACTACAAATGCACAGAGAAAGTGTAAGAGAATAGCTCAAGTCCCAGAGCCATCTTCCCTTTACAATAACTAGCACTTTATATGTTAAAAATTACAGTGGTGCCTCGCATAACGTTTTTAATTGGTTCCAAAAAAAAACCTTATGCGAAAAAAACTTTATGCGAAACACCATTTCCCATAGGAAGGCATTGGAAACCGGTTAATCCGTTCCAGTAGGCACGGATTGCCGTCCTTAAGCGAAAAAACCCATAGGAAACCCATAGGAAACATTGTTAAACGATATAATGTTTCCTCCATTGGAATGTATTGAAGCCGACTCAGTACATTTCAATGGCTTTGCGAAGTCAATTTTTGCAAATTTAAGTGTGTCATAAAAGGGTCAAAAATGGTTTTAAATGCTTGGATTAGCTTCTGCACCCTCTAAAACAGATGCAAAAGTTAATTTGGCTTTGATCTGACTTTTCGTTAATTTATGGTGAATTTTTTCCCCCCAACTTTTGACAGCTGTCAAAATCTGACAGCTCCATTGTTTCCTATGGGGGAGAAAAAAATTCACAAAAAATTAACGAAAAGTCAGATCAACGCCAAATTAAGTATGCACACATTTTAGAAGGTGCACTAACGATTCCAAGCATTTAAAACCGTTTTTCAACATGTTAAGACACTTTTGTAATTGAAAAAATGAACATCGTTAAGTGAAGCAGGGGACCTAAAACCAAAAACGTTAAGCGAAGCATGGTCCCAAAATCGCTATGTGAAAATCGCCCATAGGGAAAAACGTTATACGAAGCACAATCTGACTCTGAAAAAATAAACGTTAAGCGAAAAAAACGTTAAACGAAGCAAACGTTATGCGAGGCACCACTGTACTTTGGAGGCATTTTAGGTAGAAAAAGAGAAAAAAGTAAGGAATTACAGTTGCACACAGCAGTTGCAAACAGAAGAATAAAAGGAAGGTTGCAGTCCCCGCACATGGGATAAACTGCCTCCATTTAACTCATGGTCGAAAGAGTGAGAGGAAGAGAGAGCAAACAAAACACGGGAAGAGGACAGAAGCGCTGGGGCTTGCCTCAATGCCAGAGATGGGAAAAGATAAATAAGTGGATTCCAGATCAAATCAAGTCTCAACTCTCACTGAAGTGAAAATGGCTAAACTAAGGATATTTTAATGTAGGCACATCATGAGAAGTCATCACTGGAAAAGGTGGTAATACAAATGTTGAAAGCAGTGGGGGAAAAGGAAGATTGACACGAGATGGGATTGATTCAGTAAAGGAAGCCTTTTGTGTTTTCAGGAGCTGATCAGGGTTGTTAACAATAGAATCTTTTGGAGGTATAACGATGCACAGGCTTGCCATAAGTCTCAGGTGATTTGATGACACATTATAGATTAATTTGGTTTTGTGGAAATCAGATAAGCAGATGAGCTATATTGTACTTCCCATGATATGTTTCTGAAGTATCCCCCGTTTCAGCTTAAATGGAATTAAATAGTTTACCAGAGAATCTGCTAAACACTGTGTTCTGTATTGATTTCACAAAGCAAGATTTGCATGTTGGCAGTGATGTGTAAATTGTGATACAAGCTTCCAGATGTGCATGAAGTTGCTGTAACTGGCATGGGGCCTGGTGTAATACTTAGAGGATTTTAGTTTTTAATTTAATTTTACTTTTATATTTTAATCATACACCCCTTCCTATCTAGTTGTGTTGTCTCTAGGCTGCTCGTTGCATGAAGGGTGGAGAGTGAGCTACAGGAAAAGGAGGCAGGAGCATAGTCATAATAAGGCCCGCAAGACTTTCATTGCCTTCTTTTGTAGTGACACAAAAGGTCTTGCCACTTGCAGCACCTGTGTTACAAGGTTGCTTGACCATGCTTGAATCAGGCTCGATCACTTCCAAAGAATATCTTTGAGTGAAAGTTGGTGCCATTCTGAACTCATGGAGGGACTTTTATTGATCTCTGTCAATAAGTGCAGTGCCATCTGTATTCCTAGCATAGAGATTGTCCTACTGAATTTCTTTGACACTTGCTCTTCATCCATGCTTTTTACATATTCAGGTGACAGAGTCATAGATGTAGGGTCAGAATGGCGAACATTCAGCAATGACAAAGCAACCAAAGATCCATCGCGAGTCGGAGACACCCAGAATCCTCTCCTAAGTGATGGAGATTTAACTACAATGATTGGCAAGGTAATCTCTTTTTTTTTAAAAAATAGTAACAATTGTGACAGTTGTATTATGAAGAACCAGATCTACAGCGTAGATATGTAAAGATCTGGAAAAAAATCTGTATTTAATAGACACAGAAGTACTGTATAGTGTTGAGCAAAAATTCTTGATACTTCAGTATGGCTTCAGGTCTAGCTAACATAATGGAGTATGATTCCTTCTTACGATTGTAGACTGTAATAGAGAAAATAATGTATCATCTAACATTGAAGAGTGGCTTTTCCCACCTTTATGAAAAATACCGTAAGTAGAGAAAATGCTTTGTTCAGATAAAATGCTCTGGACATTTTTTGCTGGTTTTTCTTGCTCTCCTGTTTGACTTTGATCCTGTATCAAAAGTAACATTTCTGTTTTCTTTATGTGCTGTTCTTTAAGGATATCCAAAATCACTCTTAACTGCCTCAGAACGGATCTGTATGGAGTGGTTTCTTGACATGCACACTCTGATAACGTTGATTTTACATACAAATATGCTTTATGGACCTAAGTATGAATCTGATATATCTGATCTGAACTTATGAAACCGAACCAAATGTGTGTCATGAAAGAAGAGGAGGTTTTCTCAGTCTGAGCATGCTTTCTGTTGGTAGGGTATTTGTTACTACTATTTTCAGGGCTGGTGACTAGTTTTTCCTTCCAGAATCATGGATATTTTAAGTAATAGGAAGAACAAATGTGATCTGGAAATGGAATATAAAAATAGTATATTATTCTGTTACTCATTGTATAGGTGCATTTCTGTAGAAAAAGTGTGTTTATCCGTTGGTTTTAATTCCCCCCCCCCCGAGATATTTTGAGCATGAGAATTCTTGATAAGCTGTGGGTGCTTTGCTAATAGGTCCATTTGTTCAGGAGAGCAGGTAGGCTGAAGACCATGATACCTATGTGTCACACATTGGCTCAAATCTTGTTGCCAATGATGTCATCAGCAGAGATTTTTTTTTTTTTAATTTCAGCATTTCTGATTTTTCTCCTGAAGCTCCTGTGTAATTTTTCATTGTTGGAAAGCTGTGGGAGCCATGGTACTGGAGGGGGAAGTCTTTAATTATCAAAATTTGACAATTCCAGGATGACTTTACTGGTAGGGAATAAGAATGGAACTTTCAGAGTTTTTTCACTGTAATCCCCCAAATTTGCCAGATATTCCCCAGACAGAATTCTGGAAATCTAAGTCCACATAGAAGTTTTTCATCCCTCCCATGAGCTTTGGTAAAATTCTGCATTGGGAACCATTTGCCTCTGAAGACAGAAGAAATGTCTGGGAATGTTTGCAGGTTCAGGGCACTTCAAAGGATTATGGAACTGGTATTATTTAGAGGTGCTCTTAACAGATCTTAATCGGCAGAGACTATTAGTCCCACAGTCCCTTGCAGGGCACTTGGAGTTTAGCCGCTCCTAGCCGTTTCCTCCTTCAAAGGCAAATGGTTTTTGAAGAGTCTTACCAAAGCTCATACAGTGGTGCCTCGCTTAGCGATTGCTTCGTTGAACAATGTTCTCTATGGGGGATTTTCACTTAATGATGTCCGTTTTTGCTCATTTTTAAGTGTCTTAAAACGTTTGAAACCTGTTTTAAATGCTTGGAATCGGTAGTCCACCTTGTGAAACATGTGCAAACTTAATTTGGCTCTGTTCTGAGTCTTCGTTAATTTTTGGTGATTTTTTGTTTTTCCCCTTTAAATACATTGAACGGACAGTTCAATGGATTTAAATGGGGAAAACAAAAAATCACCAAATATTAACAAAGACTCAGAACAGAGCCAAATTAAGTTTGCATAGGTTTCACAAGGTGCATTGGAACGGATTAACCGGTTTTCAGTGCATTCCTATGGGAAATGGTGTTTCGCTTAACGATGTTTTCCCATAGCGATAGTTTTTTTGGAACCAATTAACATCGTTAAGCGAGGCACCACTGTATATAATTAAAAAAACAGACTTTTACATTTATGTGGGGAACGAACACACACACACACACACACACACACACACACACACACACACACACACACACACACAGAGTGAATCTCCCTTTTATTTTATTTTCACATTTTTTTCACCAGCTACTGAAAGAGAACTTAAACACAAATGATTCTTATGAATGAAAGAAGAATACATTACAGTTCGTGGTTTTTTTGTATTTCCATCTTTTTCTTTCTTTTTTTTTTTTTTTTTGGTGGCTTTCCCCCTGTTTCTTCTGATTATAGTTGCTGCTGCTGCCGCCAGGCAGCCTGCCTGTGCCAACATGCCTCGTTGGGATTATTTTTTAGACTTTCTCCTCCCTGATTTCTTTGGGAATTCCCCTCTTGATCCTTTATTGCATTTTTTTTGTGGCTAGCCGGCCTGCCTGCTAGAGAAGAGAAGGCATCGAGTGCTGTCAGGGGTGGCGAGAAATCTCTAAGTATTCTAGTATTTTGGGGGAGAATGGTTGATTGTATTTTCTTGCTTTTATTTCCTTGCTTGCTTTTCTTGGTTTTTGGGAGGGGGACTGTTTTTATTTTGCTGGTTTTTCTCTGTTGGATTGGTTGAATGGGTATGTGCTTTCTCTGTTAGCCTGTTTTTTCTAAATTATAGAGTGGCTGCTTTTCTGTTTATTCTGTTAAGAGTATATTTAGTGGGAATTTGCATTCTTTAGTTTATTTCCGGGAGGGTGGGGTTGCCTAACCTCTGCTTTTTTGAAGTAGGGTTTTGTTTTTTTTTTGGTTCTTTAGGGTTTTCTTGGACTATTACAAGAAAACACAAATAAGGAAAAATGAAAGGAAGGGACCCAAAAGAGGCGGTCCTTCCATATAAAGCAGGGGTCAGGGAACTTTTTTACCTTTTAAACCCCCCCCCCCAAATTTATATACGCCGACATTACCCCCTTGATTCGAAAGGAAGGAAATCATATATTATTGAATCTACACAGGCTGTGTACCGAACTAGCAGGATGCACCAAATTTGATAAAGATGTGCACTATTTTTGCTGGAACACATTGCACTCCAGCCATGGTGTGGTATAGGGAGTAGTAAGGTGTCCAACGTGCCTAGCAAGTTGCATTAAATTTTTGCTAGCTTGCAGAGGATTTAATCATCATCAGTGGCTCCCAGAGTGGTCCTAGCAATGACATGCTTGCTAGAGACAGCCAGCGCAGAATTGGGGGGTGGGCTTTCCCTACCACTTTAATCATTCTATGTGTGGTGTGCAAAAGGGAACAAACCATGATAAAGGTCATGTCATACACCCTGTCATACAGCCCAATATCAAAGGACCAGTGTGCTTTTTTATCATCATCAGTGGAAAACTCAGCAGTGGCCAGAGGGTTGGAAAAGATCAGTCTACATCCCAATCCCAAAGAAGGAAAGTGCCAAAGAATGCTCCAACTACCATACAATTGCACTCATTTCACACGCTAGCAAGGTTATGCTCAAAATCCTACAAGGCAGGCTTAAGCAGTATGTGGACCAAGAACTCCCACAAGTACAAGCTGGATTTCGAAGGGGCAGAAGAACTAGAGACCAAATTGCTAACATGTGCTGGATTATGGAGAAAGCCAGAGAGTTCCGGAAAAACATCTACTTCTGCTTCATTGACTGTGCAAAAGCATGGCAGAAAGTGAGGACTTAAAGAACCTCTTAATGAGGGTGAAAGAGGAGAATGCAAAAAATGGTCTGAAGCTGAACATTAAAAAAAACTAAGTTCATGGCCACTAGCCCCATCACCTCCTGGCAAATAGAAGGGGAAGATATGGAGGCAGTGACAGATTTTACTTTCTTGGGGTCCATGATCACTGCAGAGGGTGACAGCAGCCACAAAATTCAAAGATGCCTGCTTCTTGGAAGGAAAGCAATGATAAACCCAGACAGCACCTTAAAAAGCCACCCTTCTCCCCCGCCTTAATTCAGTTTCTCTTTTGCTTGACTGCCTGTTCATTTTCAGTTCTGAGTCAGTCTCTCTCTCTCTCTCTCTCTCTCTCTCTGTCTCTGTCTCTCTCTCTCTCTCTCTCTCTCACACACACACACACACACACACACACACGGACACACACGGACACACACACACTCCATTTCCTCCCGCCCTCCATTTTCTACAATTACATACATTTAAATAAGCCTGATGAAGTCCTCGGTCTCTCGCACCTTCCCTCCTTCCCTTGCTTGCTCCTTTCCCGCTTTCTGCTTGCTCGCATTCGTTTCCGGAGGAAGCAGTCATTCAGAAGCCCCAGATTGATTGCCCTGGGCTAATCCCCACCTGTAACCAATTAGGGAGGCTTATCTCTCCGATCTACTGAAAGAACGGAGCATTTAGAAGTGCTCTGCTGCAACGAAGGAAGTAACAGAGAGAGGTGCTTACAATTTGAGGTTTGGCTGCAGAGGGTGGGGGTGGTAGGGAGGGAGGGGGGTAGCACTGTGCTCATTACCCCCAGGATTTTCACTTTTACCCCATTTGGGGTAATTGCCCCTGTTCCCCGACCTATGATATAAAGTGAGAGGACTGGTGCATGAAAAACATGAAAATGAAAGAAACAGGCCTGAAGAAAGCTGAAATGAAACAAATAGGAAAAATGTTGCCATATACATCCCGAGAAACCACTTGGAACAGCCATGCTGTGTCCATTCTTCATCACATTACTACAAGGAATTTTAAGTTTATATTTTTATTATTTTTAAAACAGAAAACAAATACAAAAATACAAATAATAGTTCTTACTGCACACTAAATTCCATCGTGCACCCCATACCGACGGGACCCCATTGAACAATATTTTTATTATAAACTTCCTTTCCAAAATTGCATAGATTGTTGTTTAAACTTTCCCCTTTCCTTTCACTAATACAAATCCAACAAATCTACCCCAAATAGCATAAAAAATTGGAACTTATTTCCCCTCTTTTCATCTTGAGTTCAGTAGTCAATTTATCATTTAATGCAATGTCCCATACTTCACCATACCAGTCTTCTAATTTAATGTCATTTTTGTCTTTCCAATACCGAGCTATTAATATTCTAGCACTTGTCATAAAGTTAGAAATCAATTCCTTCGAATAATAATTAAGATCTATCTTATAAAAATTGACAACAAAGCAATTTTAGAGTTAAGTTTAGTATCTTTCACAAATATATCACGTATTTCCTTAAAAATCAGTTTCCAAAATTTCTTAACCAATTTACAATCCCATCACATATAATACATGCCAATTTCTTCATCACATTTCCAACAAGCTTTAGAATAATCTGACTTTATTATATTCAGTTTCACAGGAGTCAAATACCACCTTAAACAGAATTTTTAAAAGATTTCCTTTATTCTTATCGACATTAACCTTAAAACTCTCATCCTTCACATTTTTATCCAATCCTCTGTTTTAATTTCTGTCCTTAAATCATTTCCCCAAATTAATTTCAAACCTTCTGTTCTCCTCTCTTTTTCCTCTTGTTCCAAAATTATATTATATATTCTACTTACTACTCCCTTCATCAAAGCATCTTTCTGCATATCTTCATGAGATGATAGAAATTGTTTGTACTTAGTGCATTTTCTACATTTACCATTAGTTTTCAACCAATCATTTGTCCATGTGTCTAACTGAATATAATTATACCATGATGGTTTATTATTTTGAAGTTTAACCATAACCAATTCCTTTGATATCATTTTACTCATCCAATCCTTCAATCTTACAACACTTTTATCCTTGAACAAATCAACTAAGCCCTTTAGGTTTGTAGGAAGATTTTCTATTTCACTCACTAATTTTAATGGTGAAGTTGAGGGACAGCTTCTTTTATATCTATTCCATATATTTAACATATTTCTTTAAAAAGGGTTTTTCATCTGATTTATTGTATTTCTTTTTACAATAAAACAAGTATTTTTCAACATTCCCATTTATTTCAGAGGATTCTATATCCCTCCAAATTAATTTTTCTTTATTGTATATAATCTCTCCAATAAATCTTAATTGATTTCTATATTTTTTTTTTACATTAGGCACACTTAAACCTCCTTTTTTGGGGCCTTATACCAATATCTTTTATTTATTCTGGATTTTTTACCTTGATTACAAAATCCATTAACTAATCCATGCCAGTACTTGAAATCTTCTTCTTCTAATTGCATTGGGAGCATCCTAAATAAAAAGGTAATTTTTGGTAATATTTTCATTTTTATCATAGCGATTCTCCGAAACCATGATAATTTCAATTTAGAGTACTCTTGCAATTTATATATTTCATATCACTTTTTAGTCTATTAAAATTTTTCTCCTTTAATTTGTGAGTCATTTTAACTATATTTATACCTAAATATTTAATATGATTACACTTTTTAAAACTATATTTAATATTAAACATCATTATTTGTGGTTTTTTGCCAATTAATAATTAATCCTGTTGTTTCCCCAAATTTTTCTAAGTGCTTTTTAACCCATACTCTCTAATGGGTTTTTAATAGTCAATAATGAATAATCAGCAAAAAAATAATCTTAATTGTGTCACTTTTTCCTAATCCTTTAATTAATCATCTTTTCGTATTGCATTAGCTAGCAGTTCTATAACCATACAAAACAGTGTTGGTGAAAGTGGACAGCCTTGTCTCACACCTCGGCCTAGAAAAATCTGTTCTGTCAAAACATCATTAACTATTACTTCTAAAGTATTATCTGAATACAGTTGGTCTATAACCCCTATAATTTTTACCAACCCCCCCAACCCCTTATAAGAAGTTTTAGTGTTGGCCATTCAACACAGTCAAAAGCCTTAAATACGTCTAATGATAAAATAATTGCTTTTATTTTTTCTTTTCTGTTTCATATATAATGTTCAAAACTCATCTAATTAAATTATCCATTTGTCTTCCCTTAATAAAACCACACTGATCTTCCTTAATATAATTTGCTATAAATCTATTTAATGTATTTGCTAATATAGCAGTAAAAATCTTAGCATCTTGGTTTATTAGAGATATGGATCTATAAGATCCCAGATCTGTTTGATCTTTGTTGGTTTTTGGAATAAGAATAATTAATGAATGCCTCCAAGAAGCAGGCATTGTCTCTCCTTCCATTATTTTGTTATCAAATATTTTTAACTTAGGTATCAAAATGGAACTAAAATGCTTACAATATTCTGGACCCAATCCATCAGGGCCTGGTGTTTTACTATTTTTCAACTTATTCATAACTTTGGCAGTTTCTTGTTCCTTAATCTCTTCCTCTAATATTCTTTTATTATCTTCCAATAATTTAATTTTTAAATTCTCATTTATATAATCTTTCTATATTCTCTTTCATTACATTATTTCCTTTATATAATTTCTGAAAAAATTCATGAAAAATCTTCAGTTTATCTTTCATTATATTACAACTTTTACCTTTTCTATCTTTAATTATCCCAATTGAATTTTTTACTCTTCTATTTTTACACATTCTAGCTAATAAGAATTTTTATTATTAATTTTTTTTAAAAAATGCTGCTTTAAATACATCAAATCTCTCTGGACTTTCTGTATTTCTGAGTTATCTAGTTCCTTTCTCTTAGCCAGAATTACTACCAAAATTCTTACATCTTTTTCTTTAAAAAATTGTTTTCTAAATTTTTCAGATCTTCTTCCAATTTTTTCACATTTTTCTCCATATTTTTTTTTAATTTACAGGATTCCCTTATCGTTATTCCTCTTGAGATTGCTTTCATTGTGTTCCACAACAGGCCTAATTTAGCACCTCCTGCTTCATTTATTGTCCATAATTCTAGCCATTCCTTTATCTTTTGTATTACCTCTGGGTACTGTAAAATATTATTATCTATTCTCCACCTTATAAAGTCTTTATAATCTTTTTATTTCAATCTCTATTGACATCAAAGCATGATTAACTATCTTAGAAATTAAATATTGAGATGTGAATATAAAATTATTCCAGAGTAACTATTATGTACAGCTGAAAAGTATATCTTCTTTCATCACCTTTCAATTCTATCCAAATAGCCTTCAATTGGTTATTTCTTACCTTGTTCCTCAGTATTGTATTTCTTTGATAAATATCATTCCAACCATAAAAAGTTTTATCTTTTATCTTATCCATAACCATATTAAAATCTCCTGCCATAATATAACCTTTCTTTACTTTTTCCGTTTCTTTAGAAACCGTATAATAAAATTCTTCCTGTTTATTATTAGGTGTATACACATTAACCAAAATATGTTCTTCCAACCCCATTTACCTTGTATTATTATATATCTACCATTAAATTCTTTTACTACCTTTTCCACTTTAAATTCAGTTTTTAAACATTATAATTGCTACACCTCTAGATTTAGAAGTTTCAGGAAAAAAATTATCTACTGTATGTCTATATTGTTCATCTTTAATCCATTGACTCCATTTTCTGATTGATGTGTCTCTTGCAGAAATACAATGTCCACCTTGTTTTTCTTCAGTAGTGCTTCTATTCTTCTTTTCACTGTTGATCCTAGGCCTTTTATGTTTAAAGTTGCAAGTCTTATTCTTTTACCCCCATGTAAATTCAAACATTCTCCTTCCAATAGGTCCCGTGTGGAACCTCTCCTCCCACCAAACTAACAAAAATAAACTAAAACTTAAAATTAACATGACAACACCGAATAGTTGACTACTGCCAATCTTGTGAACATATAATTTTTCTCCCACTCCACCGTAGTCCCACACCATAACCTACTGGCCTAGGCAAAAGATAGGGTGGTGATCTTTTTATTTGGCTTTTACATTTCTACTTAATGTTTAATAAAATAAAATAAAAACCCTTCTCCACCACTCTTTCCCTTTAATTATAAATCAATTTTAAAAATAAGGTTTAAGGCTCAGATTTTAGTAATTTTACTTTTGTTATTGGTTTTACTACCTAAAATTAGTATATTTAATATAATTATACCAGTAATATATATATAAAAACAAAAAAGAAAAAGAACAAAAAGAACAAAGAAGTCAGTTCTTCTTAAGGGGAAAAATAACATAAAAAAAGAAATTTAAAAAAGGGGGGAAATGTTGATCCATCTTCTTCCAGAAATCTGGTTGTTTCTGGATCATCCTTCTGTTTCTTTATTTGTAGTTGGGGTTAACTCCTGACTTTCCTCTTCTTCTTGCCAGAGTTTCCAAGCCTTCAGCAGTTCTTTATCTTCATTGCAAGAGTAGGTTTTGAACAGAACCTTGTCTTTTCAAATTTTCCAAAAAAAAAAAAAAAAAAAAAAAAAAGGATGACCCCATTGATATCTGAAGTTGTTTTTCATGAATGCTGCTGTGACGGGCTTCATAAGATTTTCTCCAATTCAAAGATTCATTGCATCAATCCTGGAAGATCTGTATCTTATTGTCCCGATAGACCAGCTGGTCTTGTTTTTGTTTAATTACTCTCATAAATTGTTCTTTCTTTGTATAGTTAAAAAACTTCACCACTGGTGTAATTCTGGGGCTTTTGGGGTTACCCAGGAAATGTGTTATTTTCATTCTAGGGGATTGGAATGCTAAAGTAGGGAGTCAAGAGATAAAAGGAACAACAGGGAAGCTTGCCCTTGGAGTTCAAAACGAAGCAGGGCAAAAGCTAATAGAGTTTTGTGAAGAGAACAAGCTGGTCATCACAAACACTCTTTTCCAACAACACAAGAGGCGACTCTACACATGGAAATCACCAGATGAGCAATACCGAAATCAGATTGATTATATTCTCTGCAGCCAAAGATGGAGAAGCTCAACACAGTCAGCAAAAACAAAGCCTGGAGCTGATTGTGGCTCTGATCATCAGCTTCTCATAGCAAAATGCAAGCTTAAACTGAAGAAAGTAGGAAAAACCACTGGGCTAGTCAGCTATAATCTAAACCACATCCCTTATGAATACACAGTGGAAGTGAAGAACAGATTTAAGGAACTAGATTTGGTGAACAGAGTGCCTGAAGAACTTTGGATAGAGGCTCGTAACATTGTCCAGGAGGCAGCAACAGAAACCATCCCAAAGAAAAGGAAATGCAAGAAAGCAAAGTGGCTGTCCAACGAGGCCTTAGAAATAGCAGAGAGGAGAAGGGAAACAAAATGCAAGGGAGATAGGAGAAGTTACAGAAAATTGAATGCATACTTCCAAAGAATAGCAAGGAGAGACAAGAGGGCCTTCTTAAATGAACAATGTAAAGAAATTGTGGAAAATAATAGAAAAGGAAAAACCAGAGATCTGTTCAAGAAAATTTGAGATATTAGAGGAACCTTTTGTGCAAAGATGAACATGATAAAGGACAAAAATGGGAGAGACCTCACAGAAGCAGAAGACATCAAGAAGAGGTGGCAAAAATACACAGAGGAATTATACCAGAAAGATTTGGATATCTCAGACAACACAGATAATGTGGTTGCAGAACTTGAGCCAGACATCCTGGAGAGTGAAGTCAAGTGGGCCTTAGAAAGCTTGTCTAACAACAAGGCCTGTGCAGGTGATGGGCATTCCAGTTGAACTATTTAAAATTTTAAAAGATGACGCTGTTAAGGTGCTACACTCAATATGCCAGCAAGTTTTGAAAACTCAGCAGTGGCCAGAGTATTGGAAAAGATCAGTCTACATCCCAATCGCAAAGAAGGGCAGTGCCAAAGAATGCTCCAACTACCGTACAATTGCACTCATTTCACACGCTAGCAAGGTTATGCTCAAAATCCTGCAAGGTAGGCTTCAACAGTATGACCGAGAACTCCCAGAAGTACAAGCTGGATTCTGAAGGGGCAGAGGAACTGGAGACCAAATTGCTAACATGCACTGGATTATAGAGAAAGCCAGAGAGTTCCAGAAGAATATCTACTTCTGCTTCATTGACTATGCAAAAGCCTTTGACTGTGTGGACCACAACAAACTATGGCAAGTCCTTAAAGAAATGCGAGTGGCTGACCACCTTATCTATCTCCTGAGAAACCTATGTGTGGGACAGGAAGCAACAGTTAGAACTGGATATGGAACAACTGATTGGTTCAAAATTGGGAAAGGAGTACGACAAGGCTGTATATTGTCTCCCTGCTTATTCAACTTATATGCAGAATACATCATGTGAAAGGCTAGACTGGTTTGCCGGAAGAAATATCAACAACCTCTGATATGCACATGATACCACTCTGATGGCAAAAAGTGAACAGAAATTAAGGAACCTTGTAATGAGGGTGAAAGAGGAGAGTGCAAAAAAACAGTCTGAAGCTGAACATCAAAAAAAAACTAAGATCATGGCCAATGATCCCATCACCTCCTGGGAAATAGAAGGGGAAGATATGGAGGCAGTGACAGATTTTACTTTCTTGGGCTCCATGATCACTGCAGATGGAGACAGCAGCCACAAAATTAAAAGACGCTTGCTTCTTGGGAGGAAGGCGATGACAAACCTTGACAGCATCCTGAAAAGCAGAGACATCACCTTGCCAACAAAAGTCCACATAGTCAAAGCTATGGTTTTTCCTGTCGTGATGTATGGAAGTGAGAGCTGGACCATAAAGGAAGCTGACCGCCGAAGAATTAATGCTTTTGAATTGTGGTGTTGGAGGAGGCTCTTGAGAGTCCCCTGGACTGCAAGGAGAACTAACCTATCAATTCTAAAGGAAATCAACCCTGAGTGCTCACTGGAAGGACAGATCCTGAAGTTGAGGCTCCAATACTTTGGCCATCTCATGAGAAGAGAAGACTCCTTGGAAAAGACCTTGATGTTAGGAAAGTGTGAAGGCAAGAGGAGAAGGGGACGACAGAGGATGAGATGGTTGGACAATGTCATCGAAGCTACCAGAATGAATGTGACACAACTCCGGGAGGCAGTGGAAGATAGGAGGGCCTGGCGTGCTCTGGTCCATGGGATCACGAAGAGTCGGACACGACTAAATGACTACGAGGAAATGTGCTCTTTCTGTGTCCTGTTTAACCACGTGCTGTGTTCCCATTATGGCGTTAACCCAAGCTATAATCTCTTTTTTTAGGTCTTGTCTGTGTTGCAGTTGGAAATTCATTATTTTAGACCTTCTGAGGTTATCCTCTGTGTAGATCAGCCTTTTATTGGTTTCATTGATTTTTTCGTCCAAGCTGTTAATATTTTTTTAAATCTGATTCAACCCTGATTCCAAGCTCTTTAATTTTGCTTTTGAGATCTTTCAGCTCCTGTGAGACCCTTGAAATTTGATCTTGGAACTTAATAATGCTCATTTCAATAGACTTAGCTTGTCTCTCTGTTTGATCAAAGCCTTCAGATATTTTACAGGACATGTCTTTTACAGCCTTCATGAGCTCTTTCTTCCATTGCTTCCTGTTTATCTTTTTCAATTGTTGTCCTCGTCAGTCTTTCCAAACTGGGATCTGAGGGTACTGGGTTTTTTCTCTTATCCAAGTGGGGTTTTTAGCAGATTTATCTCTCCTCCTTGACATAGAGAAGTCTAATTAAGAATAATAATTATTGTTACAAGCTTTTCATTAGGAGCAGGGCAGTATGAGAAATGCAGCAGCTTATGGGACCCAAAAGTGAAAGTAGTTTTCAGTTTTAAAGCAACACAGTCCTTAGAGAGTTTAATTAAATATACACATTCCTTATATTTCCCTTCAAAGATTTACGCAAAAAGAACCAGTCTTCTAGAAGAAGAAATGCATTTTAAAAACTTTTTTACCGTGCCGGGGATACGGAGGTTCAGCTCTTAGCTGGTCATTCCTCCGAACGGAAGTGACGTTCCACAAGGAAATTTTAAAGGGTGCTGATTATCGCAGGCTGAGAATTGTCTTCACTTCCCCTGTTCAAAAAAATGTTCTTTGTTACAGAGAGAGTGTGTGTGTCTTGCATATTTTCTGATGGAGTGTGAACCTTTCTCTTACTACAGGGCACAGGGGCAGCGAGTTTCGATGAGTTTGGGAATTCCAAGTATCAAAACCGCAGGACAATGAGCACCTCTGACCGCGCAATGATGAATGCATTTAAAGAAATTGCCAGCATGGCAGACAGAATCAATCTCCCCCGAAATATAGTTGTAAGTTCTTGCTTCTTCCTCTCAAATTGTTCTGGCGTTTACTTAGTTAGCATAATATAATGAGCACATGAATTTTTGATATTATTGCTAATTAAATGGCCTGGAGTTAATTAAATTTTGTCTGCTTACTTTGAAGGATCGAACAAATAATTTATTCAAGCAAGTATACGAGCAGAAGAGCCTGAAGGGAAGAAGTAATGATGCCATTGCCTCCGCTTGTCTCTACATTGCTTGCAGACAAGAGGGTGTTCCTAGAACATTTAAAGGTAACTCTACTGTGACTTGTGGCCCACGTAGTTTTCATTGCCCTATGCTTGATTAGGTATAATACCATTTTGTTTTTCACTGTCCAAGAATAGTGCAGCAAAGCATCTATGGGGAAATTGGCTTCATGTTTTAAATTTTGATTTTCCCTTTTCTGCATGCATAGCAAAAGTAAAAAACAAGATTTATGGCACCTGAAAGAGAAACAAATAATATATATCATGCAAATTTTTGCGATTTTCTGATTTGGATTTTCTTTTGTTGTGAAGTTTGGAAGGTAAAGTGATAATTTTTATTAAATATTATTGTATTTTTCTACTTTTCTATCTGTTACAGCCAGAGTGATTTATTACAATATATTCCATTCATTACATCTCATATATAAAATCATATATAAAATGTTTGAGGGTGGGAGTAATGTTCCAATGATTAACCACTGTGTCCAAGAGCAGCAGTGTGATTTGGAGAAAAAGAGTCCTAATGTGATCATGTCACATTAAAGATGTGACTCTGTGCGTGCACATGCTAGCCCTCTTGTGTGGGGATTTTACATACTTTTGTTTATTTTTTTTAGAAATATGTGCTGTCTCCAGAATTTCCAAAAAAGAAATAGGCCGGTGTTTTAAACTCATTTTGAAAGCTTTGGAAACAAGTGTGGATTTGATCACAACTGGAGATTTCATGTCCAGGTTTTGTTCCAACCTGGGTCTCCCTAAGCAAGTCCAGATGGCTGCAACACACATTGCACGTAAAGCGGTGGAATTAGACCTGGTTCCAGGAAGGAGTCCCATCTCGGTTGCCGCTGCAGCTATTTACATGGCTTCACAAGCCTCAGCAGAGAAGAGAACTCAGAAAGGTAATGTCTTACTTTCTTTGTTCATGCAAGGAATAAGCCATTCCTTTAGAAAGAGAAGAGGTCTGTATTGATGTCAGAGGTGTTTCTGATTTTAAATGAGGGCAGAGTATGGGAGGGAACACCCATGAATTGCTGTGTCGAGCTCCTTGTGTGGGTTTCCATATCTGACTACTAAATAGCTGTCTTTGCACTATGCAATTTTACCATTTCTTCTGAAATATGAACAGAATAGACAGTATAGTATAGGAATACACATCATTAAGTGAGCTAAATTACAGTGGACCCTCGACTTACAGACGGCTCGACTTACAGACTTTTCGAGTTACAGACTTCTCTGGCCGCAAAATTTAGATTCGACTTGCAGCCGGAGAATCGACTTACAGACCAGAAAAAATCCAAAATGGAACAAAACTAGAATAAAAACTGCCAGTTATGGGATTAATCGGTTTTCAATGCATTGTAGGTCAATGGAGATTCGACCTACAGACTTTTCGACTTGCAGCCACCGTTTCAATACGGATTAATTCCGTAAGTAGAGGGTCGACTGTAAACAGAATCTGAAGCTCATGTTCCATTTGATTGGAGTTTCCTCAAAAGGGTAAGGTTCTGTGGAGTAAGGTTGCACTTTGTGGATCTTTCATAGGTAGGAATCTGGAAATCTTGTAAGTTGATTGAAAGCACAAATTTGGGTGGGGAAGGCCTGCCTCTCTCCTTTGATTTATTTATTTTTCTTTTTTGTGGCCTCTGTGAATGCACACATATGGGTATTGTCTGCGCCGGCACTGACTCTCTCGGAACATTCTAGAGCTAAAAGTAACAATTTTATGGTGTGATCCTCCACAAGGTATATGCTCCTCCCACCTACCATCTTCCCCAGTTCCTTTTTTCCGCCGAGCTGAACGGTTCTCAGGAAAGATTGAGCGCTTCGCTATTTGCCTTTTGGCTATTTTTCTAGGCTCCTTTGAGCTTTTGTTTGTTTATCTTTACTTTAAATTACCTACTTAGTGATCCTCCGCATCTTTTGTTTGCCTAATCGGCTTCCCGCGGTCTTTTTATTCCCTTCCCTTCCCCCCCCCCCCCAGTTCTTTGCTTATAGCCTCTCCGTCTCCTTTTAAAAGGTGTATGACCTGTGTGAATAAAATTGCACTTTCGGACCGGCATAGCCAGTGTCTTTTTTGTTTGGGTGAGGAACATCCTACCCATTCGTGTCCTGCTTGTAAAAATTTAACCAAGCCGACACTAAAACAGAGGCTCCAAAGACTTCGGTCTTACCTTTGGCAAACAGCCATGAATCCTCCTACTTCGTCTTCGGAAGCGGCTAGATCTCCTGCCCTTTCAGCCGATAGGCTTCCAGCGGGCCAGTGTACCTCTAAATCTACCTCTGTGCTACCAGCTAAGGACACCGTTGAGAAAGCAAAATCGTCTGGTAAGCACAAGTTGCCCTCCTCTCAGAAGTCTTGAGCGCATGATGCAAGCTCGAAGAAAAAGCCCAAACCTGCCCCTAAGAGGCCTAGAAAGGACAGAGTTCCCCGGGTGGAGCCCCCTCAGACTTCTCTGCCTTCCCCCATCCTCGAGGAATCATCCAGAGAAGCCCCTGACTTGGCCTCCAATGGAGATGAAGCCCATGATGTCGCGCCCCCCCCACGATGCCGCCCCAAACCCCGAGCATTGGCCTCAACGCGGCTGCACCACAGTCCAGCCCAGCCTCAGCCCATTCAGACCCTGACTCAGGGCGGGCAGCTGAAAGCTCGGCATCCGATCTGGAGGTTCCCCCTTCACCTCCACGGAAGAGAAAGGAGAAACGAAAGCACCTCTCCCCACTGAGTTCCGTGCCATCACAAGGCGATTTTTGCCCTTTTCCAATGGTACCATACCATTTTGACCCCTTCATCTGGCAGACCCTGTACGAAAGGTACCAGCCTGAACAGGCTAAACGGCCCCGAATGATGCCGTAACTTCCCCATACCGCCCCTTTCGTGGACTAGAATGGCCTTCGCGCAACCATTTTGGCCCCGACGGCTTCAGCTCCGCCTGTATGCCCTCCTGCCCCATCTAAGCCAATGCCTCTAACTTGAATGTGAGACAGAGCTCATGAGGCCGTACCCCTACGTCCTGCACCATCGATGCTGGACCCGATGCCATCTCAAGGCCCCTTTGAAGGCATGCCTATCCAGTGGCACCAAGCTCCCCTGACAGATGGCTTTGGTCCATCAGACTACCCTTCATCTCCAGGCTCCCCTGCATCTTCGGAGGCACAGCACTCTGAGTCCTCCCATGAGCCTGAGATTCCCCTTCCAGTCCCAGATACGAGGGGCAGCCATGCTTCGTCCTCCTCAGATGACTTCTCCTCCTATGCTTATTTTCCAAATGGCACAAGCCCTGAATCTCGACACCGAACAGCCCTCGTCCGCGGATGCCGACCCGGTGTTCGATGACATCAACCAGGAGCATCCTGTTCCATTGAGTCTCCCCTTTAACAAGTCCATTCTTCAGCTTATTAAGGATACTTGGGGAAAACCTCCTTCTACTATGCAGATTTCTCACCGCACCGATGGCCTCTATAGGACCTACGGTGTTGATGCTGAATTCCTTAATAAACATCCAGTGCCTAACTCTGTTACCGTTGAATCCAGTCAGGCCCGAACCCAGACTAGGTCCAAGGCTACCCTTGCCAACAAAGACGGCAGAAAAGTTGACACAATGGCAAAACGAATTTACTCTCTGCAAGCCTTTTTGCTCAGGAGTATCAGCTACTAGGCAACCATGGGTGCCTTTCAGCGTCATCTTTGGAATCAAGTCCTTTCTCTTACTGACTCATCTCCTGAACCCATGAGATCTGATCTCATCAACATCCATTCGCAAGCCATTTCTCTTGCCAAATATCAGAGGATTGCGGCGCGACACTCTGCTGAGGCTGCTTCTAAAACTTTGGTTACCTCCATCTCTATTTGATGCCATGCCTGGCTCAAATCCTCCACGATCTCTGATGACACCAAGACCAGAATCGAGGATTTACCCTTTGATGGTGCCAGACTGTTCAATTCCACAACCAATGATACCATGGAGGACTTTCATAAGAAGCGCAAAACCGCGCGCTCCTATGCTGCTCAACCTTCTACCTCTTACCAACGGCCCTTCTACCGCTTGGGCCAGTTTCATCCCAAACAATACCAGAATGAACGGTTCCAGCCTTATAGACAGTATTGTCCTCACCAAACTGACAGGTCCTTACCTGCACCTCAGCATCTGATGGCATCATACCGGCCTCAAAGCTTACCTCGGCAGCGTCAGTCCTTTCGTAAAGGACAACGAAAGGGTAAGCAATATTGACAACTACCTATGCCTGCCTTTTCTGACATTCCTCTTTACCCACTGAACTGTACCAAGCTGGCCCCATTTCTCCACCGTTGGCAATCCATCACCTCAGATAAATGGGTTCTATCCATCATAGCATCTGGCTACCTCATAGTATTCTCCGAATTACCCACGTTGGGGTTTATCCGTTACACCCCCTACTCCTCTGCTCTGCGGGATGAGGTTACCAAACTTCTCCAGAAGCATGCCATTTTTCCAGTCCCTACTTCGGACTCCCTCAACGGTTTCTACTCAAAATACTTTACTGTTTCCTAAAAAATATGGAGGCCTCTGCCCCATCCTTGATCTCACTCACCTCAACCGTTTCATATCTCCCTTTGCTTTCGCAGGGAGACTGGTTCATAATTATCAACCTGCAGGACACCTATTTCCACATATCCATTCATCCGGACCATCAGAAATTCCTCCGGTTTCATTTCAACGGCACCGCTTTCCAATTCTGTGCCCTCCCGTTCGGGCTCTCCACCACCCCCCGGACTTTCACCAAGTGCATGGCACCGGTGGCTGCCTTCCTCCGGCTACAGGGAGTAAACATTTATCCCTACATCGATGACTGGTTGATAGTGGTGACATTGTACCACAATGCCATAAAAGCACGAGACACAATGCTCCATACGCTGTACAGTCTCGGCCTCAAGATCAACCTCGAGAAGTCGCACTTTATTCCAAAGCAGACAGCCAAATTCATAGGCATGGAAATAGACTCCCTCCGTGCAAGAGCTTTCCTGACTCCAGACAGGATCAGGAAAATCCAAAAGACTGTCCGCCTTTTCCAAACACATCACTCCGTTTCGGCACATCACGCCCAACACCTCCTGGGGCTCATGGCATCGACGACGGCTGTCGTCCAACACGCCAGACTCAAAATGAGATCCCTGCAGGCATGGTTCCTTTCCCTGTTCAATCCCGAAACAGATCTCCCTTCCACCCTACTGCAGGTGACACCAGAACTAGCCTCCCAGCTCGACTGGTGGACTCGCCCTGACAACCTCCTCATCGGCAGGCTTTTCTTGCCTCTCAGACCTTCCATACAGGTCACAACCGACACCAGCCCCATGGGGTGGGGTGCACACTGCCTTCAATACACAGTCCACGGACTCTGGTCAAATCAAGAACTGCCACTTCACATAAACCATCTAGAACTGTTGGCAATCATCAAAGCATTCTATGCCTTTCTTCCCCTCATCCAAGGTCAGGTAGTGCAGTTGGCAACAGACAACACCACTGCACTCTTTTATGTCAACAAGCAAGGAGGTACCCACTCCCCTTCTCTGCTCTACCTAACTGTCGACCTCTGGGAGTGGTGCTATTCCCATCATGTTTTCCCTATTGCCGTCCACATTTCCACTGACAACACCCTGGCAGATCGGCTCAGTCGACTACCGACGAGAACACACGAATGGACTCTGAACGATGTCATATTCCAACGGCTGTGCCAGCGATGGGGCACACCCTCAATAGACCTCTTTGCAGCCGATGCCAACAAGAAATGTCCCCAGTTCTGCTCCAGAGCGGGACGGGACAGCAACTCTCTGGGAGACGCGTTCCTGATGGACTAGTCCCAAGATCTCCTTTATGTATTTCCCCCTCTGCCTCTGCTCCAGAGGGTGATCATCCATCTCCGACAGGACAGGGCCAACACGATCCTGATAGCCCCGTACTGGCCCCGCCAGCCATGGTTCACTCACCTGGTCTCGATGTCGTCGGACATGCTCCACCTTCCTCTCCGCCCAGATCTCCTCTCGCTCGACCACGGCCTCGTTCTTCACCCAGATGTCGCCTCTCTGTCTTGCGGCATGGAGGATACTCCCGTCGTGATGCAGGTTCTTCTTCAAGCCCGAAAACCTTCCACTACCCTTCTATACGAAAATAAATGGAACTCTTTCTTAAAGTATACTCAGGACAATAACTTACCTACTATACCTGTCTCTTTGAAGACTCTGCTCGCTTACCTCCTGCATCTCTTCAGTTTCGGCCTTTCCCAGTCCACATTAAAGGTCTATCTTTCAGCCATTATGGCTCACCAGCCGGATGATTCTCCCTCCTCTAAGTTGTTTTCTGACCTAACTGTCAAGAAGTTCCTCAAAGGGCTCAACAACATTCGCCCTCCTCAACAACGCATCACCCCCCAGTGGTCACTGCAGCTGGTTCTTCATGCCCTGATGCGGCCTCCGTTTGAGCCCATGGTGTCCATCGACCTCAAATTCCTCACTCTTAAATCGGCCTTCCTTGTTGCAATCACATCAGCCAAACGAGCTAGTGAGCTCACTGCTCTTCAAGCTGATCCTCCCTTTATCCAGTTTCACCCTGATAAAGTGACTCTTTATTTTGATGTTTCCTTTCTCCCGAAGGTGGTCTCCGATTTCCACCTCAACCAACCCATCATACTACCCTGCTTCAAGTCTCCTTCGTCGCCCCTAGAACATATGCTTCATAATCTCGATGTCAGACGTGCCCTGGCTTTCTATGTCGAAAGAACAAAAACTTTTAGAAAGTCCAACAAACTTTTTCAGTGCTTTCATGGCCCAAACAAAGGGGCCCCAGCCTCCTCTCAATCCATAGCATGTTGGATTGTACAGACTATCTCCCTTGCTTACAGCTTGTCGGGGAGATCCCCTCTAGAACGTTTGACAGCTGATTCCACCAGGGTGCTGTCCACCTCTACTGCCTTTCAACGTGGCACCGAGGTTCCTGACATGTCGTGCCGCTACGTGGTCCACACCGTCCACGTTTGTCAAGCACTACCGTCTAGATGTCAGAGCACACCAAGATGCTGCATTTGGCAGAGCTGTCCTGTCATCCTTCTTACCGTGACGACCCACCAACCGGTAAGTGCAGCTTGCTAGTCACCCATATGTGTGCATTCACAGAGGCCACGAAAAAGAAAAAGAGGTTACTTACCTGTAACCATAGTTCTTTGAGTGGTCCTCTGTGAATTCACACAACCCGCCCATCCTTCCCCTCTATCCATCACAGGTTAATTATATAATTAATTAATTCTTTCCTTCATACCCGGCGGATAAAATTCAGGAACTGGGGAAGATGGTGGGTGGGAGGACCATATACCTCGTGGAGGATCACACCATAAAATTGTTACTTTTAGTTCTAGTATCTTCCGAGAGAGTCAGCGCAGGCACAGACAATACCCATATGTGTGAATTCACAGAGGACCACTCAAAGAACTATGGTTACAGGTAAGTAACCTCTTTATTTGATTTATACCCCGCCCATCTGTTCTATATGACCACTCTAGATTTTAGAGCAGGAAATACCTCTTTTAGTCACCATGGACAAGGCAGTTATTTTTGTCTTACTTTCCCCTTACGCATAATACATCAGGTATTAAAAAATAGTAATTAGGAAGCTGCATTTTCAAAAGTGTAATATTATCAGCTAGTGTATCTATTAAAATATCTGTTTTGGCTTCTCCCCCACTCAGAAATTGGCGACATTGCTGGTGTAGCTGACGTTACCATTAGGCAATCGTATAGGCTGATTTATCCACGTGCTCCAGATCTTTTCCCACCAGATTTCAAATTTGACACCCCAGTGGACAAACTACCACAGCTCTGAAACGTTGAAGGCTGCTTCTAAATATTACCAAAAAAGAGAGATTTTTTTTTACTTACAAAAGAGGTGTATAGAAACTGTACTGCTGAGCCCACATGTTGTAGAACTGGTTAAAGGATATGAAAACGCCTCTCCAAGGAAGTGGAGCACACATTCCAAGTGTAAGAGATAATTTTGTGGCATTTTTATGTATATATTAGTGAAAGTAACTATTTAACAACCATTGCAACAAACTTAATTTCCCGATTGTTATGTACTTAAGATTTCTTTTGTAGAGACCTAGTAAAATGTATTTTGGAAAATGTGTCAAATACTGCATCCTGAATAAACTGTTTTCCAAAATATTTACTCTCTTAAACGTTTCACTATATATGTGACCTTGTTTTGAATAAATAAAATCTTTAAGAACACAAAAAATTTTCTTCAGTTTTCTGTTTTACTGTCCATTGTGTGTTTTATATTGTTCATTGGCAACTGTTTTGGTTAAATACAATAGACATTATTAGTCTGTATTATTTACCACACCTCTAAGGACAATAAAGTGCCTGCAGTGAAATAAGATGGGTCTGCTCGAATGACTAAGCCCGACTCTTTCTTCTTCATGGCAGCTGCTTCCAGAATTGCCTTTATTGTGCACATGGTAACTTGAACAGGATGCTGTGAAAAGTTGTAATCCACAGAAAGCATAATCCATACGTAATTTAACATTTTCTGGGTAAATTAGCTGTGTCAAGGAATGTTTCTGTTCTGTTTCAGACCTTTCTTCTCACAAATTCATCATTAGAAAATATCTCTCACTTGATTTTTCCTTTCTATTACAAGCCCCTGTTTCTACATGAGTGAGAATCTAGAAAACTGTTTAGTCAACTGTTTTGAACATCTTAGGTGGAATGGGCTATGGGGAACTCAAGAAATGGACATTTGAGGCATCCTTGCATATATGTATGGATGTTGTGTCCGCCCAGGTTATGAATATTAATGTATTATCTGCATGGACCAATGGAAGTGCTGGAGAGGCAGAGTCATGAGATAGAAGAATATCTGCATGGGGAGGAGAGATTAGATTGGAGATAGAGTTAGAGACAAGGAGATTGGAGATTAGAGAGTTGGAGTTTGGGAGTTGACAGAGTTTGGGAAGGCGGTAGAGAATAGAAAGGAAGGTTGTTTTAGTTGAGAGTTAACACTGACTGAACTTTCCTTTCTTGTAACAATAAACATTTTCTACTTGGTTTTTAAAGGACACGTTGACTGGACCTCAGTCTTTAGTATTGAATAACCTTGATATAATCAACTGGTGGCAGCTGAACGACCCGTAGCTTGTGCCTTTGTTTGGTAAAATAACCAAAGGGCAGGTGGGAAAATGACAATGGATGAATGCCAAAGGAAATGTTTGATTCTGGGACACGCATGCTTCTTCTTTCTCACTTGCCCATTCTTTGAAAGGGCAAAAAGTTGAGGCCCAGAGGCAATTTTGCCAACATCTGGCCATGACTCATGGGAATCTTTTATTCCATCAATCTGCTAACTACAAAAGGTGGTTTTCATCCTAACATGCTTCCTCCAAGTGACAAGTCTTCCAACTACATAGCACCATTTTAAAGAGTATTTCATGTTCACATTAAAAAGTCTCAGATAAATCCTTTGTACAACTGACTTGTTAAAAAATTGAGTTCTAAAAATTTGTCACTTTTTTCCAGATACATTTCCTTAAAATAGCCTCCAAGTAAGTCTCAAGTTATAATAAAGACTAAATCAAATTGCTTTTAAGCAGTTTAGAGGATGACAGGGAAGGCCAATATATATAAGTAGCATGAATTGGGAAATAACTTTTATGATCACTGCTAGTACTAAACAATTTCTTACCATACTTATTCCAGTTGAAGGTCTAACAATTGCCTCTTACTACAGTGGCCTCAGTCCATCTGTGTTGGAAGTCCTGAACCCTACTCAATTCTGTGGGCTGATAAGCAATGAAGCTGAGACAAAAGGGTTGGCATTAGCTTGGCTCTTACTAAGACTGTCAGCAAAGCACAGTTAAGTACTATAAACTACAGTGGTGCCCCACTTAATGATTACCCCGCTTGACGAATCCGCTTCACTACTGTTTTTGCGATCGCAAAATGTTTTAATGGGCAAAATCCGTTTTACGACGATCAGTTCCCTGCTTCGGGAACTGATTCTTCGCATTACGACGATCAAAACAGCTGATTGTCGGGTTTTCAAAATGGCCACCGGCTGTTCAAAATGGCTCCCTGCTGTGTTCAGGATGGATTTTACGCTGCACAGGCTTAGGAAAAAGGCCGCCCTATGGAGGATCTTTGCTGGATGCTGAGGTATTTCGCCCATTGGAACACATTGAACCAGTTTTCAGTGCATTTCAATGGGCTTTTTTATTTCGCTTGATGAGGTTTTCACTCTACAGTGATTTTGCTGGAACGGATTATCCTCGTCAAGCGAGGCACCACTGTACTGGGATATAGAATACACTGTAGGGCAGTGGTTCTTAACCTTTGTTACTCGGATGTTTTTGAACTGCAACTCCCAGAAACCCATCAGCACAGCTGGTGGTGAAGGCTTCTGGGAGTTGAAGTCCAAAACTCCTGAGTAACCCAAGGTTAAGAACCAGTGCTGTAGGGAATAAAGTATCAGATGAAGTGTTGTACAAGATCTTGATATAAATAAATTAGACAGAACTGTTCCTACAAGCCATTAGCCTAATTCTTTTTTAGACGTTCTAACTTAGACCGGTGCTATTTTTGTTCTCTCTTAGCTCCAGCAGCATTCTTGAGTCATAATACGAGGAACAGCAGCTTGTATAAAAAAAGTACAAGTTTATTTAGATCTTGGATCTGTTCAGCATGAAGCTTGACATTGTGCCTTAAAAACAAAACCCCAGTAATCATCTGTACCATTCTGGAAAGTTTCATTTCCATGGAAAATTGGTTTAGCCTTATCCAGAATGTTAAGAGTCAGATTTTGTAAAAACCTTTTGCTTAAAAAGGTGCTACTAAAAATGTCATCTCTCTGGTAAGCTTTCTTCAGTAGCACTGCATTTCTTGAATCACTACTTGTTTACAAATCATCACACTGCTTTCTTCTAGAAATAGTCTGTATGGCTCTAGCTACAATAGCCAGTGTTTCTCAGTGTTGTGACTTATGACAATCATGATTTTGCACACTGGTATCACAGGTATTGTTAGAGGTTTTTAAAATGTCAAAACCCACTTCTGCAATGTTTCTGTGTTGCCATAGTTTATATGTCTAGCACAGGGCTTGGATGCTGAGCCCCTGGACTGGAATCTGGTTTACCAGCTTTTGTTTCCTTTCTATTCTAAAACAAGGGTGGCCAAGCCATGACCCTCCATATTAGACTGAAGGGCCTATTAATCATAATTAGCTAGCCAGTTGCACAGCATCTGGAGGGCTGCAAGTTGTCTTTGCTCTGAAATGGTTGAAATATTTCTTTCAGTAGTGATACCTACCTTCTTGAACTCTGTACAGTTGAGTTTGCTTATGTATTGTTTGTAACTAAGAAACTACAGGACATGAGTTTCTTAGATGAAAAAAAAACTGCCAGGAGAAAAACATCTGACATTTAAACAGGGAAAGAAACAAATTTCCTTTGGTGTCATATGGTATATTGGGCTGGTTCCTATTCCAAGGCACTGATGTGCAGACAGAGGCTTCAGTTGACGTTCTCTGCTGGTTCAAAAGCATGGAGGCAAATGGATTATTTCTTTCTTGCATACCCATCTCCTAGCTTGGCTGCATTATCAGTTTACTGTCTAACTTAGTTCACCTTAGCTTCCATTTTAATATCTGCATAGTGCTCAGATTTTCAAGCAGAATTTAACCTTCACCGCTTTCCTCCATATTTAATAATTAAAACAGACAGGCAAGGTCTATCGACCAGATCTCCTCCCCACCTCCCAAATATAACAAGTGGGTGGACTTCTGATTTCAGCATGTATGTACTGGGCTCTGGAAAGCTCATGTGCAGTACTTTACCCACCCCTGCTTTAGGTTCTCTTTCTAATTATGTGCACTGTGTATGTCAACAGAATGGAACCTAAGTTATTTGAACAAAGAATTAGTGACGGGCTATACTTATTCCTGCAAAAGGGTAATTCAGAGTTCTATGTTCATCTTTTGTGTCAACAGAGAAATCACACAACAGTAGCAGATTCAAATCAGTAAATCATATTTTCATATACAAATTTCACTATTTAAACTTTAATTTGATAGTTAACTGCAAGACAGTTTGTAGCATTACATTGTTAAAGGCACATTTCATTTTAATGCATAGTGTACCATTCTAAAATATCCTAATTTCTTTACAAAGTGCTTCAGCAGCCACATACAAGTATAGCAAAATATATTTACAATCTAGAGTTTAAAATCTGGATTTGCCTAAATATTTTAAAACTAGATAAAATTAGTGCTTTCTTTCAGCTTAAGTGTGTGAACATACCCTGCCTCTAATTTACTTGATTACAAACATTTCTGTACAAGATGTACTTACAAAAGTTATTTCTGTAGGACTTTAAATGTGAAGCACCTATTTGGGACCCAGCTGTCTGTAGTTCTAATTTGGGAGCAAAGGGGGCAAGCAGACTGTACCCCAGGTGTATAGTGTTTAATTAGGATATAGCTATGTGAAGTGGAAAATACCAGAATACTATAATCTACTGTATTTGAAGGATGCTGTTTTAAAAGGACCACCAATTAGGTGTACTCATGATTTTTAAAGGATCACCTATTTTACTCATTGTCTCATGTGGACAAATTTACAGCATATTATTACAATTTGTATTCTTATATGCCTCTAAAAATATTGAAAACCCAGCAAAACATGTTGAAGCCGAATGACAGTTTACTGGTTGGAAAAATATCTTGGGCTATGAAAGGTTAAGTGACTGCTATTTGTCCTTCATGGAACAAAGTTCCCAAAAGAGCAGTTAGCCTCAATGATTTCATACCCCACACAGATACTTGATTTTTGGCTAAGTGTGAGGCTGAATGCAGAAACCAATTTTAATATACTAAAGTAAGTGGAGTACTGTGTTTCACAAACAGACATAAAATGGGATTGCAGAATATTTCAAAATAGCTACATAAATCTGTAAGGAGCATACACAGTATCTGGTCAAATACATTTTAACTTCTGAGGTACAGCACAGTATTAAAGATACTTAAAATATACATGTTTTATAAAAAAAATTATACATTCTCTTGAATATATTGCTTTCACCCTTCTCAGTAACTGCCAATGAAAATTCTGGAGTACAGTGGCCCAAAAGATGTATACATTTTCCCCTATTAAATCTGGATTTAACAATACATTCATATAGCCACTAGATGAAAATTTTAAAGGAAGTGGTACTGCTTGAAACAAAAATATACTAGAAATTCCAATTACTCATGTATACTACATGTATCCAATGAAAATCCTCATCTTTAAAGATGATATGATAATACAAAATCAACAAATACAAGATGAATGAGATAAGTAGACTGTTTTTGTAAGTCAGTGTATCTATGGAGTTAAATGTTGAAATTCCATGACTTCCAAGAGTTTGAAGCTAAAATTACGTTTGGGGGCAAATGCATACATTTGAAGTATTCCTGGTTAAGACTGAAGAGACATTCATACTCATTTACATTCTTCATATTTGCTGGCTATTTCTGAATAGTGTTTAAAGAAGTTAAAAGGCAAAAATTGTTTGGCAAGTGACTTTGGTAAACTTTTCATGACCGGTCCTCTTTTTTTTTCTTTTTCTTTAATGGAAGCACTTATACTGTTTTTACATAGGTAAGGCTTTTAAACACCCCCCCACCCCAATAAATACCATAGAAAGTTTACAAAACAAGGCATCAGTTCTTAATCCTCATTATTTTAAAAACTCAAGTCAACAGTGTGCTTAACAGTCTCTATGTCTATATATTTTTAGAGATTACAATAATTTTCATTTTTAAAGACCAACAAACAGCTTTTGCCTTTCATTAACACCTTAGTATATGGTTATCTGTCTAGCTTAGCTTCTGGTTGTCATCCCTCTTAAGGCAGGTGATTTTTGTGATGTTTTCTGCTGTAGAAGATACAGTGCAAGTGTGCTCATATAAGAATGCAACACAGCTTGTACCCACCAGACTGCACACAATTTCTTTCCAGTGCTCAAGATTTTTTTTTAAAAAGATACAGCCAAAAAAAATAAGAGGCCACACCTTGTGTGTATTAAAAACAGTACTTTAAAAGTATCTTCATGTGATTCAAAAATGAGAAGCTACAGGCAGCACAGAGACCAATCCAAAGGCTGGTGATATTCTCAGGAAGGGAGGTGGGAGAATAGTGTTCTGATGAACAAGTCTGCTAGAACTTCACAGTGCCTAAACATTAACACCAATCTGCAATGTAGTCAAAGTCTCTGAACATTTCCTGCTGATCTTCCGAGAGTATCCTGGGCTCTCGGGGTGGAGTGAGAATAGGTGCTTCTGAGGTAAATTCATCATCAAAATTGCTAACATCTTCTCTTCCTCTTATGGTGGGTACAAATGGGGGTTTCACCTTTTTGGCAAGCAATGCATTCCAATCAATCAGCTGTGGAAGAGAACACAGGTTAGGTTTTCTGCTGCTCACAGTCATCAGAATGCGCCCCACACTCTGCTCTGCCTGTCACTCACCCGGAAAAAGTGATGCTTTTTGACCTCCTCAGCATCTTTCTCTCCAGCACCAAGCCGTCGTTCTGGGTTTCTCCTCAGAAGCTGAAAACAGGATCAACAAATGAGGCTGAGTAGAATGAAGACTGAAGCTAACACTTTAATACTAATCAATGCTGACAACTGAAAGTAGTAATTTAGGGAAACTGCTATACAAATCTAATAATGATTATTAAATGTGATATTCCTAGTTAGATGTACAGGAGGTAAACAGTACATGGGACATCAGTGATGTATCTTCAACGTGCTGAACAGGATTTGTAAATTAAAAGAGGGCTTTAAGAGTAATGTATTATTAGGGATGGGATTTTCATAATGTTAGGACTTCCAGTCCAGAAATTCTTTCCCCATATCTGGGATATGGGAGAGGAGAAAGCAGAAGGCAAAAGGAGATGGGTTCCTACTACCATTGTCTTGCTTCACAACACATGATTTGACTGGGAAGCAGAAGGGAAGTCTCTTCCCCCCCTTCAGTCACATGGCTTGCTAGGAGTTGCTTTGCTGCTCCATGAGAGGTCTCACTACCCATTAGATTCTACAGAGAGAGCCTTTCAATGAACTACCCTAAATAAAGAAATGTATTAATCATTAATGGATTAAGCTAATTAAGTACTACTGTGTTTCCCTGAAAATAAGACAGGGTCTTATATTAATTTTTGCTGCAACAAACACATTAGGGCTTATTTTCAGGGGATGTTTTATTCTACAGTCATATCTTATGGTTGCTGCACAATGGTGGAGGGCGGGGTATTTTTGGGGTAGGACTTGTATTACGAGCATCCTGAAAAATCATACTAGGGCTTATTTTCAGGCTAGGTCTTATTTTTGGGGAAACGGGGTAGTAATAACCACACTGAAGGCCTCATCTTACCCTTCTCATTATCGAGATGGCTTCCGTAGAAAGAAATCGAGGATATCTTACTTCATCATTTACAATACTGTCAAAAACCTCTTCTTCATCATCTCCTGGGAAGGGAGACTGAGGACGGGAGAAGGATACAAAGCGTGTATAAGTTAGACTAAAAGATGGTCCTGCATGTGTCCTCCAAATGTAAATTATTTATTTCCCCTTTAAAAAAATTTTATTTTGCAAAGCGTACCTCACCAACAAGCATTTCATAGATGAGCACACCAAGGCCCCACCAGTCTACAGCTCTTGTGTAAGATGTTTCTGTCAATACTTCTGGAGCAAGAAATTCCGGAGTGCCACAGAATGTACTTGTTCGGTCACCAAATCCCATTCCTGCAACAATTACACAAATTCTGAAAATTGAACATCTTCTAAAAACTAAATACTTTCACCTTCTGTTCTCATGAATGGCTGCTTATTATTACTGATTTTTTAAACACCTCAACCCCACTATAAAAACAATGTAGTTAAAGGTTCAAATACCATATGACTCCGATATCCATGATTTTCCTAATTTGTCAATCCTATCTACATACCAATAGACACAAAAGATGGTGAGCTTTTTAAAGAACAATGTAAGCCTATTTTTCAAATACCAAATGCATTATTATTCATTGAATTATAATCAATGTTTTACAATCACAGACTCAAGAACAATTACAGATCATCATAAAAAAGCAAAACAAAAAATGAGTAGACTGACATACATGATACAAGAATTTACTGCCATGTAAAAATGTATAGGTAACTGTAATCTCTGTAGAGCTCCCTGAAATTAGGAATATAGAAGATATTGTCAATGTTAGTTTCAACATCAAAAAGTTACATCCTTTAAGATGTCACAAGATTCCAGCTTCTTGAAAGAATTGTTATTCTTTGCTCCAAAAATTAATAATAACCTTTGAATTGCAGAGTGGGAGGGGCCCTATGAATCATCGAGTCCAGCCCTCTCAAGGAGGCACAATGGGGAACTGAACTCCCAACCTCTCGCTCCATAGCCTAGGATGTAAGCCACTGAGCTATCCAGCAGTCAAAGAGAGCTGTGTGGCCCTTACACAATACAACGTAGGTGCAAATGACATTATATCACTAAAAATCAAATAACCTGTAAGCTTTTGTGGATCAAAATCCACTTCTTCAGAACTGCACTGGTGTCTTGTCAATAGTGCAGAGAAATTATATAAATGAGAGTCTCAAAAATTCTTGGCAGATAGTTGTGTTAGACTTGTTTCTCAGTGGTGAGTTAGAACCAGCGTAGGCTGCATTGGATGTATGATTTTCAAACTACAGTTCAGGTAGCTGTTGACTGGATATCACATTCCAGCTTTCGAAGAAACTCAGGTAATATGTATATACCTTCCCACATGGCCTTCTTTTGAAACTTCAGGTTTCAAGGTTCTATTTGGCTGGTGAACAGAGCAACACAGAAAAACATGGAGTCCTCATCAGAGAATTTGGGTGAAAATTTAGTTTACCCACTAGGCAGAGCCAACTGGAGCTAAATTAAAGCCAAACTAACAATATTACCTACTGGATGGAAATAGGAGTTCCTTCAGTTTGTAGTCCTACTTGGATGGCATTAAACGTCCACATTGTCAGAAAAAGCTGCCCTGCTGCACCATCAAGAAGACAGACCTTGGCTGTAGTTTTAAAACAAGACTGGCACAACTCCCTGCCATGAATTTTTGGGACTCTCATTTATATAATTTCTGTGCAGTACCGAGAAGACACATGCCTAAGGAAGTGGACTTTGTTCCATGAAAGTTTGCAGATTGTTTTTTTTTTAAAGTGGTATCAACTGCTCCTGCATTTTTCTTTCTTTCTTCATCTTTGCAACAAAATTGGGAGAAGTGGGAGAGGCACTGATGGACAACATAATGCCCCAAACCTCCTACTTTCTGGTACAGTGGTACCTCGGTTTACGAATGCCTCAGTTAACGTAATTTTTGGTTTACAAATGAAAATCCACTGAAAATAATGCTTCGATTTATGATTTTTTTTTCACAATACGAAGCAAGTTTCTCCAGGATGCATTGCACCTGGGAGGTTTATAGTTCAACCCCTGTGCATGCTGGAGTCTGTAGGTAGCACGTGGTGTTGAATGTGGAGGTGCTGGAGAAGTTTTTGCATTGAGTTCTGGAGCCATTCTGGAAATGTTTTGCAGCAGTTTTAGGACTTTTTGGAACTTTTTTGGTGCATTTCTCAAGCGGCGGAAACGTAGGGAGCTGAGCTTTGCCGTTTGCATGCCTTTTAAAGTGCACTTTATAAAGAGTTCTGAACAGATAAAGGACTTTTTTTTACTTTTTTCACGGATTAATTGGTTTTCAATGTGTTCCTATGGGAAACCATGTTTTGGTTTATGAATTTTTTGCAATATGAAATATCCTAGAGAACGCATTAAATTCATAAACCAAGGTACCACTTCGACTAAACTGAATCTTATTCTGATCCAATTCGACTAAACTGATACTTATTCTGAAAATTTATTTAAATATGATTACACCATGACCATGGTATACTTCACAGCTGGCTGGTACTTTACAAAAGTGGGTACAAATCCAGGCCTTTTTCTCTGCTTCATGGGAAAACATCCATGCCTAAAGTCTATAAACAGTCTATATGACTGTACCCCTTTTCTTTTAGGTTTAAATCCTTGGAACATTCATTCAGAACCTGGAAACCCAGTAATGAGTTTCTGTATGAAATAAAATATATCCCTGTATGAAATAAAATATATGTGTTGGGGCATTATGCATACACCCTGATCCCCCTGCTAGAGGTTACATATGGATCAGAAGAAAGGCAGTCAGCAACCCTCATAAGAAACAGCCTGGTTGAAGAGGAAGAAGCAGATGGAAAGGGAGAAAGGGCTGTGACTTATCTCTAATTGATAAGCCTGAAGTGCTGATGCCTACCGTTTCCATAAAAGGCTGTCTACTACTATAAGACACAGAGAACTACTTTGAAAAAGCTTACCCTCCTTGCAGAGGCCAAAGTCAGCTATTTTCACAAAACCTTCTGTATCCAGCAACAAATTGTCTAGCTTTAAATCCCTACATGATGAATGAAAAACAACTCATTATGGCTACAGTTTGTGCCAAGCTATAAGGGCAACTTGCAAAAATTTATTAATTCTTAAATTATCTTTTCCGAAGTTAAGTTGTTTGGAAATGGCATGTAGGTCTGTATAGGCATCCATGGCTTATGTTTTTAAATATTTAAAATACAAGACAAATACTGACAAAAATTAAAACATCTAATATATGATGAGATTTTCTGCTAGCAAAGAAAAGGTAAAACTTTTAAAATAAATTGAACAACTGTGGACATTGGACAACCAAGTGCAGGTAGCAGAAGATGAATACTTACCTATAAACTATCTTGTGTTCATGTAAATACTGTAGTCCAAGAACCACACATGCAGCATAAAATCTGTTCAGACAGAAATAAAGGGCATCAGTGGTCATCTCTCCTAGTTTTCTTTATACTTCTGCTAAGGGGAACTACTGAATACAACAGAATCACTTTAGGCAAACTTTAAATAGGACAGATACATCTTTCAATTATTTTATTTTGTACATGAATGCATACACACTGCATTTTTAAAAACAGGACAAGGGCATTATGGTGGAGCACATATTCTGCATACTTACGATCCCAGATACCATTTTTGGTATCTCCAGTTACAAATGATGGATAGCACAGAAAAGAGGTCTCCAGTCCAAGACCCTGGATAGCCACTGCAAGTTCAAGTGGATACTAGTCCAAACGAGTATCTATGCTAAATTTATTTAAAGGATCAGTCTGAGCCTTAAAACAACAATACTATCTTGTGCCTGTCATGCAGACCTATTTGGCTGCATAAACATGATATATACCAATTCAGCTATATCAGTTTTCTTAATTATAAACAAGTTGTTTGGGTTTTGGTATGCTATTTGTCAACTCAAAGTTCCATTACAGCCAGAAATGTATCATTTCAGTCAGATAGAATACCCACAGATAACGTAACAGGGATTACACTTCCTTCTGAGCACTTCATGGCTACCTCAGGCTCTACAACAATTGCAAGTTACTGTAGTTGGTGGTACACAGACAATGCCAACAATTCACAGGAAGCTCCCCTCAAGGTACTGGGTATTGAACTGATCAAAGTTAAGGCCGATTATAATTTCTCTTAAACCAGATTCTGTAACAGGAGGTGGTTTCCAGGGTATTAATTAGCCCTTATGGAACATTTCCTCACTAAGCCAGCACGAAAATAAATCAGTTTCTACCACAGCCTGTATATGCGCAACTATCTGGCCCACATCAGTCCCAAATACTTACACTGCTCTTGGTTCAGAGAAGACATCAGTGTGAATATGCATCATGAGATCCCCACCAGCAGCATACTCCATTACAAAGCACACGTGATCTTTGGTCTGGAAACAGGCAAAGAGGTTCACCAGAAAGGGATGCCTTACACTGTTCACAGTTTCAAAAATTCGTTTTTCACACATGAGGCTGAAAACAAAAATGTTTTAGAAGAAATTAAAACATAATCTAAAATAGTTTATTCTCTAGAGGTTAGGGGACAGGGAAGGAAGGAATCTGACAAATTTTCAAATCAAGTTGGTTAATCAAAGAACTGAGAAGTGCATGTGTAAAGACAGGCACAGAGCTCCAAGAAAATTTCCCCAAACAAACAGTTGTTGGGAGCCTTTTCAATCTCCAGGTTACTCGTAAGAAGATTCCCTGAATTTATACTATCAACAGAAATGAAGGTGTCTATAAGAATTCTTTTTTTAAAATGCAGTCTGTGTTATATATATAAAAAAGAGAATAACCAGCACATATATTTGCAAGCTGAGAAATATATTCCTATACACCCTGTTTCCCCGAAAATAAGACCTAACCTGAAAATAAGCCCTAGTATGATTTTTCAGGATGCTTGTAATATAAGCTCTACCCCAAGAATAAGTCCCAGTTAAGTGAAACCCCACTCTCCACCATTGTACAGCACTGTGCATCAACCAGAAGAAGATGACATGATTGTATTTGAATAGATGTAGATTGTTGTACATGAAAAAAAAACATCACCTGAAAATAAGTCCCAATGCATTTTTGGAGCAAAAATTAATATAAGACCCTGCCTTATTTTGGGGGAAACACGATATACGTACAAATTACTATAAGTTAGAAATTCACAGTAACTTCTCAGACTAGCTAGCAGAGTGGAACAAAGATCTGGCTTAAAAGCAACAAATTAATACTCTTTTACATGAGGAGCATTGACACAGGGAGAGAAGCAGTTTGTCCATGGTGATGGGAGGGATTTCCCTCCCTTTGCAAATTTAGTTGCTCTCATGTAAAAACCTAGAAATCAGGAATTCTTGGTATTCTATTGTAAATTACAGAGATCTGAGTATACTGTATATTCAAGTACATTCTGCTTATCACTGGCATTAGAGGGGCCACAAAATAGATTTGTTGTTGCACTGCCCTTCAATAAAAACTGTGAGGCAATTTATTTCATGGTTTTATTTCAATCACTGCCAGTTTAGAACTTATCAGCACATATGTGAAACCAGGACTGCTTCATGCATCACTTTATATTTGTCAAGTCTCCTTTGACAATTTAATGTCTACATCCTTGGTCTGCAAAGATTCTTCAGGAGCCTGCCTTTATTCTAGCTGCCCTAGATTTCCTTATACCTGAAAGCATGGGCATGTTGCTACTGATCCTAATACCAGATCATTAACAAACGAGTTGAAAATCACTAGTATCAATATAGGCACATTCCAACTTAATTTCTTATTTTCTTTATACTGACCTGTCTACTTCATCACGAGCCACAATATCGCCTTTCTTTAAGGCTTTAATGGCAAACATTTCATTTGTATTTTTATACTCCGCCAACAGGACCTGAAACACAAGCCGACATTCAACAGACAGATTTTTCATATTATTTATGAACATTTTGTGAATACTCAAATTCTCAATTGCAGCACTCAACCAAGAAGGAAAGAGGGCTAAGAGGAAAAAGAAGAAAAGATGCATGAAGCAACCAAACTGTAACTATCAAATGTCAAACATACCTTTCCAAAGTGTCCTCTACCCAGTACAGCACAACATCGGAAATCTTGTAAACTAAACTGAAACCTCTGCTGTGTTCTGAAATATAAGAATTTCAAAGATAGATGTGGAGCAGGAATTATACACCATCAAATATAAATACACAAATACTCACAAAAATGGCTTACCTTTTGTCTTCAGGCTCTCGTATCGTATATTCTGTATCTGAGTTTGAAATCTGAGTCTCACAAATAATTTCTGGCTGAAGTTTGGGAACAAAATTATTTCTGTCATTCTCAAAATCAAACGCTTCTGTGTCCTGTGAAATGTGCAGAAGAAAAAAACATCTGAAAATTTAAAAAAATGAAAGTTGCTAGAAATTGGAGGAGTGTGCTCCATCTAGAAAAAGTTGACTACAATAGATTTTCAAATTTAGAAAAATACAATTCGGAATCTCAGCTGGGATAAAAGACCTTACAGAAGAGCCCTAATTTGAAAAGTATTTTGTAAAACCACTACTTGATGCCACTTGCAAAAAACCTCTGGGATCTTTCTGTTTGGAACGGTCTCTTTTGAGGATAACAAAGCCAAAACAAAAAACAAACAAACAAAAAAAACCTGTTTTCAGACCAGCATTTACTTCAGTGTGAGCTGAAATGCACTGACCCTGCTCTCTCTTTTAAGAGAAAAAATATTTTAAAAGGGCAAGTCTTCCCAGTGCATGTCTCAAATCTTTTCAGTGCCCTTCTCAGTGAAGGGCATCCTGCAAGATGTTTTAAGAAGCTTTCAGCAAAGTCTAGGTTTACTCTAATTTTCATATTTTGCAAGGGTGACTGATAATTGTGTGTCTGCTATTGGTAGCTAGTTTTAACTGATTAGGTTCTGAAGATGTTTTGTTAAGATATTGTCATAATTACTAAAGTACAATACATATTTCTCCAAACAGCTTTGAAGATACAAGGAAAAATGGCTAAAGCTTAAATATTGTCTATATTGAGTATAAATAAACTATATGGTTAAGATTCAAGTATTGATTCACCCAGTTCATGTAGTCTAAAGGGCTTGTTACTTAAACTTCTAAAAAACAGGCCTTTCCTCTGCCGTATATCACTAGAGACTTTTGAAACAGAGGAAGTTACAGAAGCATTCATTGAGAGAGAGGGAGAGAGAGAGAGAGAACCTTATCATGACATAAATGCATGCCTCTCAGAGGTAACATTTTTCAAAAACTGAAGACAGCGTGATTTGTGTAACTGTTTTATATGTAGATTAAAAGATGTATATCTTGCCTGAGAGGGTACAGGTGGAGACTTTGGCTCGGGAGAAGGTTCACTTATTTCTCCAAGAGAAGGTGCACGTGGTGGAGTCTGTTGGGATTCAGGTTCAAGGTCAAATACCAATTTGGCTACAGGGCAGTCGCTTAAAAGAAAAGGATTCACTTGATGAGCATGGAGACCACTTTGGAGAACATAATGATATGCTGAACACTTGTATACAAAGTCTGTTTTTCAAACCACAAATTGGGTAATCAAGTTTGTGCCTCCTATTAAATTAATTATATGAGCTTCACCCTAATGTTAATGTGCAAAGTTTGCTTATGTGTCCCAATCACTTACCTAGTTGGTGACCCTAATTCAGGAATGTGAGTATCGGCTACTGATCCTGAGGGAGGCACAGAAGCTTGAGGGCTGAAGGTACCAGTATGATTTACTGTAGGAATAGCTCTCCTCACCAACCTCCCCCAAGTGGCAATATTAATATTCATTTGAGGAGCTCTGAGAAATGTTTTGCCTGTAAGATAAAGAAAAACAGAGCACAAGTGATCTTTTTTTTACTTATCACCTAAAGCAATAATTAAACAAACATTCATATTCATTATTTTGTTATTTGTGAAGAATAAACTTATTGGCCAAAATCCTTTTGCTTGGTATAGTAAATTGCAGTAGAGTAGGCTCATTGAATCAATGGGGATTTGTTGAGTCAACTCCTCCATAGGTTGCATTGATTAAAATGGGTCTACTCTAATGGGAACTTACTACGCATAGTAAGTCACAGTTAGAGTAGACCCATTTAAATCCTATGAGCTAACCTAAGATATCTCCACTGATTAGTGGGCCTACTCTAGTGCAATTTACTAAACTAAGTAACATGGTTTTGCCCAATAGGACATAATTCATATTTTCCTAAGTATTCCTTAAAAATCATTAAAGCCTTATCTTTTTTTAAAAAAGCACCTCTAAATAAACATCTCATGTGCAATGTTGACATTTATCATCTACCCTTTCATTTATCATCTCCATATTAAGTTTTATAATTCAGTGCTCAATCCATTAAATCCTGGCACCTTGTTGCTTGGAGAAGATTTTCTTTTGCCTTTGAAGTTTCGGTCTTCTTTCAATAACTGGATTAAAAAATGTAACCTGTAATTTAGACAAGATATATTAAGTTTCAGAACAACAAATTTCAGAAAAATTATTAAAGTTATTATTAAAAACTATTTCCTTTTACCTCTGCAAACAAAGTACCCTGAGGCTCAAGATAGAGACACATTCCATGGCGCTGGTTATCCAAGAAATCTTCTAACCTCAGAAATTTCACTGCACATAGAGATCGCCAATCACGCCAATAAACAGAAATTTCTAATTCACGTGACTGAAGAAACAGAAGAAATGCACAAACATTAAATCTGAGTAGTTGCTACTTTCCTAAAACTCAAATTCAAACATCCTGACGAAACCGATTATTCTGACACAACTAGTAATCATTTTGCTGGTCTACTCTCCATCAACGGGACTGGCTGGATGCTACAGGTAATGTATGAATTATCCCTAAAAGGACATTTTCAAAACAGGGGCAACCAGTGAAAAAACAGCAATACATTCCAACCTTGACAAATTTTCAGGATGGATCATAAGGGATCTAAACAGAATCTTCCTTCTTAGCTACCTGCTTCACCATTTATTGTTAAGATGAAAAAAGCTTTATGCTGGTTATTTTAAGAGAAATCTACTGTCTCTACTGATGTTTTCATAGGGCCTTTTTGCAAGGCATACATAATATGTTTCTTGGCTTTTTAAAACAACCACTATAAAAACACCTATATACTGATTCAACATTTATTTTAAAGCAATCTGTTTTATGAAAGATGAGTCATAAAAGCACAGAGTTTTACAAGGTAAAATATTCCTTTACAGGACCATTTGCAACAACCTCCACAAAGCAGAACACGTCTTACAAGCAGTTTAATCCTCAGAGGACCAATGTGGCATTACTTGGTCAGAAATGAGAAGTTTATGATCTGCAGTCTTAATGGTAGATAAAAGTAAATCCACATCACAAGTGGATTTCAAAAGCAACAGTTATGATGCAGGATAAACAATACATTTTTATGTCAAAGGACACAGAGTACACCAATTCAGAAAGGCAAATATGCATTGCAATAACAATGCTACCACAATTCCATCCTGTCACTAGATCATTCCACATAAAGAGTTGGCAGTCTTTTCCAGCCACCAGAATGGCTTCAGGCCTCTTCCCTTTTACCACTTAATTTACACAATTTCTTCACATGGTAAATGATCTGCATCTGCAAACTGGCTCCAAAGCAATGGGGCTCAAGTGCCTAACATTGTTTACGGCACAGCTCCCCAACCCCTGGTCCGCAGCCCGGTGCCGGTCCGTGAGCTTGCTGGAACCAGGTCGTGGACACGAGTCTCTGCCCCCCTGCCCGGGGTGTGTGTGTCACGCTTGAGGAGGGGTGTGTTGCGCTCCTAACCATTCCCCCAGCACCCCTTGCAGTGCCCCTTCCCTACGGGGAAGCCGCTGCGGGGCAGCCTGCCTGGGAGGCTGTGACGGCCAGCCACTGGGCTCGGCGCCGCACTACCCAGAGCGAGTGGGTGGGCGGGAGTGCGTACGCAATCCTGCTGTTTTCCTGCCCAGCTGACTCTTCCTGGGTGGGAAAGCTGGGCCAGGCTGGGCTGCACAGGGCGCTGCTGCTCGTCTGCTTCCGAGGTTCCAGGAGGGCGGCTTCCCCACAGCGGCCGCTGCTGCATCCCCCAAGTGCGGCTCGCCTTCTGGAGCCTCCCGTCGGAGTCTTCTCCCACCCTTGCAGTGAAGGCTCAGTTGCTCATGGTGGCCCTGCTCGGCAGCCCTTGCTTCCTTCTCCGGCAGGGAAAGCATCCCCCGCCGCTGGAGCCCCACTTCCTTTCCCCCTTGTTGGCTCGTCTTGGCCTGTTTCTCTTCTCCCCTCTCGTGAGGCACTCAGACTCCCGCCCGGAAGGAATCTTTAGCCACCCCCGCCCAGCAGCCCTTGGCTCCCCCCCCCCCCCCCAGGCTGGGCAGAAGTTTCCAAAGAAGGCAGTGCTGCACACCAGGAGGGCTTGCTACCCCGCCCTTCTGGCCAGCCTTGGGGGGAACCAAGGGCTGCTGCGTGGGGGCGGCTAAGGGCTCCTACCCGGCGAGGGTCCAGGTGCCCCATGGGAGGGGAGGAGAGGGGAGAGAAACACGCAGGGAAGGGGCTAATTCCAGCTAGTGCTGGAGCCCTGGCCTGGGGGCCGCTGAACGGGTGGCGGGAGCAGAGACAGGACTGAAGAAAACAAGCCTCTTGTGAAACACACCATAACAAAAGCAGACAAACAAGCAAACAAAAACCCACCACCATTGCCAGCAGCACGACTCCGCTTTCCTTCCTTTCACCGCCCCCACCCCGGCCCAGCCCCACTGCCAGAGGAAATAGGGGGTAAGCTCTGCTGGCTTGGCAAGGAGGGTGCAGGTAGAGAAGACCTCTTACCGTTGCCCCTTTCAGGGGGTCGTTTCCCCTCCTCCCCCTATGCATTAAATGTTTTGGGGGCGGGTAGGTTGGTTTGCCTCATCCTGGGGAAAAGCAAGCCCGTATTGAGACATTGGCCCACACGGGGGGGAGGGAAAGTGCCATGGCAGGGGAAGGAGCAGTCGAATGGAGGAAACAACATGGCATGATGCCCTTCCCCTCTCCTCTCCTCTCCTCTCCTCTCCACTGTCTTTGCTGCTGTTGCTCCTGTTTTTTGGTTCAGGGAGAAGGTGCTTCCTGGTGGGTGGACAAGGGGCTGATTGCTGCCGGCATGCATGTATATTTAGGCTCCAGGCTGCAGAAGCAGTTGTGTGCTTGACCTGGGTGACCTCTTGCTGCCACTGATCTTCTCCTCTTGCCTTCCCTCCTCTCTGCTCCCCTCCCTCCCTCCGGCCAAGCTCTGTCTGAGGCAATGTCTGGCTGGAAGAGGTGGAGTTCGGAGCAAAAGGCGAGGAGCAGCTCTGGGTCCGGGAAGTAGGGCTGGCGGAGGCCCGAGAGAACCTGCAGAGGTGCCAGAGTAAACATTTCTCTCCCCCCCCCCCACTTCCCACACGTTTTCTGCTAATTCCAGCTGGAGGGAGAATCCCCTCCTGACTTTATTATCAAGCAGGAGGAGGAGGATAGGAAGGATGCCACCTTCTCCTTTTGTGTCTCACCCCAAGTGGTGCATGCTTGTACGTGTGGAGAAAGAGGAGGGGAGTGACAGGAATCAACCACATAAGGAAGGGATGGTGCTATTTAGTGGGAAACCTAAACTTTGTGTCCTCTGGCATAGCTTCATGACACACCCCTCTGCAAGCGCGACATGCCCACCCATGAGCGTGGCGGTGCCCCACCCCCAACCGGTCTGTGCATGGAGCCCATACCCCCCCAAACGGTCTGCGGACCGAAAAAGGTTGGGGACCGCTGGTTTATGGCACACTAGTTTCAAAAGAAGTTCGCTTCTCTGGCCCTGCACTGAATGCTACATGAATACTCTCTCTCTCTCTCTCTCTCTCTCGCAAAAAGATATTTCAGTTTAAATTTCCTTTGAAATAAATTATTAAAATACAGTGGTGCCCGCTTAACGATTACCCCGCTCCACGACGAAATCGCTTAACGGTGAGGTTTTTGTGATCACAATAGCTATTGCAAAACGATGTTTAAATAGGGAAAATCCGCTTGACGATGATCGGTTTCCTGCTTTGGGAACCGATTTTTCGCTTTATGACGATCAAAACAGCTGATGGCTCCCCACTGTGTTTAGGGCGGATTTTTCGCTTTACAGGCACCGGAAAATGGCCACCCTATGGAGGATCTTCACTGGACACTGAGGTATTTTGCACATTGGAACACATTTAGCTGTTTTCAATGCATTTCAATGGGCTTTTTACTTTCGCTTGACGATAATTTCGTTCTACGATTTTCCTGGAACGGATTATTGTTGTCAAGTGAGGCACCACTGTACTAACTTTTTACCATCTCTCTCTCTCTCTCTCTCTCTCTGTGTGTGTGTGTGTGTCTATAAGAAAAACAGATTGCTTTAAAATAAATGTTGAATTAGTATATATGAAAATAAAAATCAATTGTATTAACAAGCTTCTTTTCAGATCATAATTCTTCTGGAAAAATAAGGCATATATTTAACCTTGGAAAAATTCCAGTACATTTGCCACATATCAGTTTAATTTCACTCCCTCACACAACCCATCTGGCAAATTATGAAAAGAGCAATCAAAAATAGCAAATTAGGAGGGCTTTATTTGTTCAAATAATATTTTCATCACTAGATACAGAACTTTTTTTTGTCTTACACTGTGATCTCTTTTCATGCTCTGTTTTAGGAGTCTGCATGAATCAGTCTAACAGAAGGGAAATTTTGCTATCACCACACTCCATTATCTTTAAAAAAAAATCTGGCAAAGCTATATTGGAGAAATTTCTCATAATATTCTGCCAAACATATGATCTACACAGGATAACACTTCCACTTCACTGTCCTTAAAATGGTCCACTTTTCAACATTCACAGACCAAAATGCCACTGAGATTATCTGCACCTACTAAAGGAACTGCACAGCTTTCTCCCCTTCTGACAGCCCCTGACGCAGGGCTTAAAACCCCCTTTATTTTGCAGTGAACATGTGACCAAGCTCACAATGGGGAGTCTATGGCTGGAAGGAAAATGCTTACATGATTGCTTTCACAAGTGTACAGCAAAAAAGCAAAGCCAATTGTGCTACTTATCACCTCACAGTACTAAAGCATTCTCTGGGCAGTTTACAATTGGATTATACAGGCCACACATTGCCCCGCCCCCTGAACCAGGTACTCATTTTATATTCCTTGGAAGGATGAAAGGCTGAGAGAACCTCAAGCCAGTTTCCAGAATCTGCTGGGACTGAACCCTGACTGTGAGCAGAGTTTTGACTGTAATACTACATTTTAAACACTGTGCTATAAAAAGATAAAGGTAAAGGTTCCCCTTGACATTTTTAGTCCAGTCGTGTCCGACTCTAGGGGGTGGTGCTCATCCCATTTTCAAGCTGTAGAGCCAGCGCTTGTCTGAAGATAGTTTCTGTTGTCACGTGGCCAGCATGACTAGGGAACGTCGTTTTACCTTCCCACCAAGGTGGTACCTATTTACCTACTCACATTTGCATGCTTTTGAACTGCTAGGCTGGTGAGGAGCTGGGACAAAGTGACGGGAGCTCACTCCGTTGCGTGGATTTGATCTTATAACTGCTGGTCTTCTGACCCTGCAGCACAGATGCTTATGCGGTTTAGCCCGCAGCGCCACCACATCCCTGATACTGTAAGGCTATAAGGCTCCAAGCAAATTAGATTCTGGCATACTGCTTTAACCAAAATCCTATGAACGCTTATCCAGAAGTAACTACTATCCTTATATAAAGCTTATTCCAATGTGTGAGTACACAGCACTGGCACCTGTGTTAAGTATGGGAAGTGAAACGTTTTCCCCTTGGAGCCAACATTCCTAATAAAGCCTGCACCATCAGAAATTAATACTGATAAAGAGGATTTTATCACACATACAAAAAGCCAGAAATCCATGACTTTGGCTCCTAAAAGTGTTCCCATTAATTTGAATGGGCTTCTGTTGGTGCTGAGGTAAGTAAGCTTCCAAGTTTTCACTGATCCTGCCCATCCTACCACCCCCTTGCTGGCTGTATTCCCCAACAGCACATGTTGTTAAAATTCAGAATATGTCCCTAGTTCCAGTGGGAAGAGGAAGGTGAAACTGTTCTACTCTGGTAATGAACTCTATCAAAAAGAAGGTGGTATCCAAGCCAAAATCTCTTTGTAGATACAGACCTAATAAAAATCAGTTATCAGTTTGGCACTGTTACTGTAATAAAGTGCCCCTTACTCTGTCAAGTTCCAGCGTAAATTTCTGATCCCATGACTGATTAGAAATAGGCTTCCAGCTAGTTTGATCAACTACAGTATTGTCCAACTTCAAAACAGCACAGACTTCATCTGAAAAAAAAAAAAAGATATAAATTCTTAGAATTTTAAGGTTTACCACAAACAAGGATTAATTATGCAACGGGAGCAAACCTCACTCTCATTCACATATGATTCGTATGGCAGATACAAAATGTCTATTACAAATGGTTAATGAAAGACTCATTTTAAAAACAATTTCTCAGTCCCTTTGCTTTCTTTATCTTTGGTCAGTAATTGTGATTAACTTTGCAAAAATGGATGAAGGCAGAATTTGAAAATTTCAAACGCAGTACAAGCAGAGTCTAAATGCGATGTAAAAATTTGGACTGTGCTCTCCTTGCAGTTGTATGTCAACCACTGAGAGTTTGACAGGGAACAAACTCTGGAGCCTGCATGCAAATAATGAGATTTATTATTCAGGATTTTAAAAACTGAATACATTCACAATCAATACAAGTATATTTAAATTGCACTATGGCAAATAGAATCATAGAAAAGTGAAGTTGGACGAGTCCTACCAGGCCACTGAGTCTAACCCCTGCTCAATGCAGGAATACAATCAAAGCATATCTGCCAGGTGATTATTGAGAGAGAATGGCATCCTTCAGTCTTGAGAGACTATTGTAACGTGCTCTATATGGAGGACTTGGAGAGTGTCCTCTCCAGAGCACGAAGCCTGGGTAAAATAATATGGAGGATAGGCTGTTACCCAAGCAGCAAATCCCCCTCTCTCCATGTTGCTGAAATAGTCAAATGGAACGGCAAGAGCCAATACAACTGGTTCCAGCGATGTTGCAGGAGTTGCCAGAACAACACAAACTGCCTCCGGGACTCCAGCTCTGGATTTTGCTTCGAGGTTATCTCCTGAAGCCTTTTCCATCAGTGGATATAGCCACAAGGCAGTGGAGGTTTGAAATCGGAGTTTTCCTTCTCCTAGATGGGCTGCCTTCCAAGGCTGATGAGCCCCACCTATCTAAGTTTTTCTTGAATGCCTCCAGTGTTGCAGCACTCACCAGCTCCCGAGGTAACTGGTTCCACTGTCATACTGTTCTAACAGTTAGGACGTTTTTCCTGATATTCAAGTGAAATCTGGCTTCCTTTAACTTGAGCCCACTGTTGCTTGTCCTGCACTCTGGGATGATTGCAAACAGATCATCCCAGAGTGTTAACTTCCAACATATACTGTTGTTCCAAATACTAACTTCCAACATTCAGACTTAACATGCCTATTGATTGTCTGAAATAGAACTTCCCAAGCAGCTTAATGCTACAAAAACCCATAATCCTATACTGAAACAGGATACCTGATTAATACCTCAATCCAAATAATCTCCTGTGCTTAGATATGCCTGTGATTTTTTTAAAAGGACTACTGACTTCCACACTTCACACATATTTCCTTTTCCTGAGAAACTTCATGAAAACGTTTCTGAAAAAAAATTTTAATGGTGAAAAGATACTAAACTGGACAAGTCATCTGTTTTCAGAAGGTTTCGGCTACTCCCACTTTTACTTTTGCCCGTTCGGCTCATGAAAGATGATCTGGCTTCACTCGGACTCCATCCCGGCAGAGTAACAGATGTAGCTTTTGATCGACCAGGGACATTCTCCAGAATATCTTGGCAACCCATGAGTCTAACTTCCAATGTGCCTAGAAAACAAGATTAGAACCCCTTTGTTCACTATCATCAAAAAGTTATCAACAGCAGAAAATATATTTAACTCTTGAATAGTAGCAGCACTGACAATGCATTAGTTTAAGGAGATATAGAAGTTATTAAATTATACAAGGATTATATAAGGATTTTTTAAAACAACCTATGGGACTGTACAATGGGCCTTGACATAACCATACTTAGAGCAGGCCTACTGGAATCAATAGGACTTAAGTAAGCTGTGACCACATTGCATTGATCACAATGGGCTTACACCAAGCACAATCAACCTTAGATTTAAAAAAAGGCAGAAAAGCATAGGAGCTAATGCTACATTACTTCGAAACAGAAGTATTTTATAGACAACACTTGTACAAATGATACAAAACCATGTTCACAAGTCCTTGGAACACATACACAGTTTCTGCAGCATGATCTATGTTTTTAAAACACACATATGTTTTTCTTATACATTCTTGGCTTAACATATACAAAAGAAAAAGGGCATCATTTTATACATTTTTAACTTCTCATACTCAAAGGTACAAAGAATTACAATAATAATGAAATGTGACTATTCTGGCTGGAGAGTTTTTAGGAGTGTACGTGCATGTACACATAACCATTCCTCTATAAGTTAAATCTAAAAACTAAAGTCATTTTGGGAAACCCAAGTGAACAGCTGTGCTAGTGCTTCTAATTTGGTTGTTTATTAAATAATTTAGCAAACAACATATTAGGAACAGAGTTTTTATTCAACACCTGCTTGAAGTTAGCAAATGAAATCTGTAGGGATATATTTAAGATCTTCATTAAGCATATGAAATATCTTAGAATTTATTTTCTTTATGAAGTGTTGCAATTACAGACACATATACAGACTGTCAAGAGGCACTGATGGACTATATAAACTCAACTTTCACAACCCCTGTGCAGACATTCATTCTTGTGGAATACCAACTCTTAATTTCTTGTATTTAATTACTTTAATCTAGAAAACCCATTAGCACAAGTAAATGGGAAACACATTTTATGCATTTCTGCTATCTGAAATTCTCTCTTCACGTTATTACCAAAGTGTTAATGTTTATAGAATGCTTCCTTTAGGAAAAAATTAAGATTTTCATCACAATTCAGTGCTGTGAGATTATGACCTCACTTCAACTCAATCGCTTTATCCAGTGTTGACCTGTGAGAGAACACAACCTCCTGGCATTCCAGCTAAAGCAATAATATAAAGGTAGAATGGCACAAATATTTTCAAAGCATTTTGGAAATCAAGCATTATACCAACAATTTAAAATGATGGATGAGAAGCTGTCACTGAATAGCAGAATCTTGCAGAACCTTGCAATTAATATAAGGAACAGGAAAATGCAGTGCTTTATAAGGATGGAACTTTCAGAACAGTAGGACTTCCAGTCCCATAATTCACCCAGAACCAGCCCCTTCGGCAGAATTATGAAAACAAAAACCTTCAAACAAGGAGGAGTTACAACAGCCTTCTCTAGCTTCACACTGTTCCTGGCACTGCTTCTTCTCCCAACTGTAAGAAAAGCACTTTGCTGTACTGTGGGAATGCCAAGGACTTCTGTGACTTCCAAAGGTCCATAGAAATGTGAGCCCCAATACCCATTAGATTTTACAGAGGTAGCCTCCAAAGGAACTTCATTTTCCATGGTCCCTGAGGGCTGCAGAGAACCTTAAAAAACTCCCACAGTGTTAGTTCTGTGCCGTCAGGTTGGAACTGACTTATAGCAATCTTAATAAGGCTTTCAAGGTGAGACTGACGTACTATCCCTAATACTTTACCACGTCAAACTTCAAGACAATAAGTCCAATTCATTTCCCAGACCTCATTATGAAAATATTTTGGCACTGCTGTTAGAATACTAGAACATTTCTCTTAAAGACATCTATCAATTTAAAATGTTCATTACTAAGTTCAGAAGAAATACAAGCTGTGAGCAATCAAGATATTGCAATTATTGTAAGCAAAACAAACAACTACACCAGAGCACGTTAGGAAACGTTAGGAAGAACCTTCAGAACACGGCCAAAGAGCCCGAAAAACCCACAACAACCAAAACAAACAACTTTTCCAATAAAAACATATTGGCCACTTTATTTCTGAAGGGTTACAGTAAGTCAGAATAGACTTGATGGCAGATGATTGATCTCTATGACTCTTCTATTCTAAAGATATTGTGTGGTCATGTTTTTAAACCCCTCCCCATAAGCAGGAAAAGCTAAGAAACACAGCATACACAGATATTATTACCACAACAAACCTGTTAAAGCTGCTGGCTTGGATAGCGTACTGTACTGATTCTGTGTAGATATTGTGCTTTGCCTTGGACTTAGCGTTGGTGATGAGACAAGTGAAAGCTCCTCTATAATAATACTACTTTTAGGATGGTTTTTAGGGAGTTCATTCAGTCTCTGTTCTAATGAATACTTTAAGAGGTCCAGCTTCTGGCTTGATTCATTAAATCTTGCTTGAGCCTTGTTTAATTCAAAAGAAGAAGAGAAAGTTAAGAAAATAACTAAAACACAATTATCCAAATTAAAATGCTATTTATGATGACTAAGTTACCTCTGACAGCGCCTTTCTGTCAGTAACCTTGCCAGAACCAAGCAACTTCATAACATTTTTTGCTCCTTCTGCTACTGCGTACTCTATCCTAAAATGATGCCGCAATTCCTCCATTCGAAGCTCAAGGGGGCTTATCACAGGCTTTGCTGCAGATGCAAAACACAAAAATATTTAGAATGTGTTCAAATAGCATTTAGTTGGACTTTTTCAAACTTCAAATGTACTAAACAGATGCACACAAGAAAGAGAAAGTACTAACTAGGGAACAAGTAAATTAATAGTCGTAACGAGATTAAAGAAACTGAAGCAATATGTTGTGCTCTCAGGCTCCATTCCACAAAGAACTGCTTCTTATACCTTTGCATTTCTCACCTGTTCTGTGACATTACAGACAGCCGAACGAGAGGAAACCTTTAGCAAAGAGAGGCACAGCCCCTTCTAACAGGCAATGTTAACACAGTTACAAACCATTAAGGTAGTGCAATCAAAATGGGATTCCAGTTCCCCAGGTGGTTGTGATTGCCTCCATCCTGCCCAGCAAACTATGAACCCAGTTATGGGCCTGGATTGCCAGGGCTAAGGCAGGAGGTGCATCAATACATTTCCTTTTAATGGGGAGTGGCACTGGTTGACTGCTGTTCAAACCGACAGACAATAATCTACTCCCTTACTACAAGTATCATTCCCTCCAATGATTAAGGTTATACTGTATTAAATACATTTTCACTTTTCTCTATACATAGTCTCTTAAAAATTCTTGCACTTCTCCCTGACTCCCCATACAGTTCTGCACATGCTCATGCTTTCTCCAACAAAGCATTGAAGTTAAGAAAATTCTAACTATTATATTAAATCAGGGTGGGGAAACATGTTGCCTTCCAAACTTCAGGAGGCATCCCTACTTCTGCTTGTCTCTAAAGTGGGGTGGCTGTACAGATGCTGGTAAACTATAGCTCCCACCATCCTACAGCGCTGACTATTGCACAGGGCTGGTGACATTTGCAATCCAACAACATTTGCAGGTCCACATATTCCCCCAACTCTCTTCCAGTGCCTGTTTAAAAGCATGAACAAAGGATGTGTGCAGGCCTGTTACAGAATGCAGAAACCTGGACCACTGGCTTTTAAGGCATGTTTTTTTGCCTGTGCCATGTTGTAGAACAGATAAACAAGCTCCTTGGGTCTATGATCTGGCCTTATGGAAAGGGACTGGGATTTCTTTAAAGTCCAATGAATGTTTGACTTGGAAAACAGGCAAGAGTCTAGTAAGCCTGAGCTGGAAAATAAGCAAGATTCTAGTTTAGAGAAAGGTCTTTTCTGTAATGAATGCTTCACCATTATCAAAAGCCAATTCATTCGTCTGGACTGCCTGAAGAATCTGCATCCTTATAACTTCAATTTTTGTCTTGCTGTCCTGAAGCATCTGTTGAGCTGTTGCAAGAAGCTTTCTATCCTAAAAAAGAAAATAAAGAGTTTTAGAATTTTAAATTCTCAAGTGAGGGTCAAACAGCTTCAGTTTGTACTATCTTTTCAGAGCATGAATTCTACCATACGTAAGGGGATACAGACTACTGTGTTACTGTACCATACAGTACTATGTTACCTGAAAATAATATGAAACATTTTGCTATGAAAATAATATGAGATTTTTATGGAGCTTTGAACTCTCTATTAAATGGACTTCAGTTGCTTTTTACTTCTTACTATAAGTGCATTAGGATATATAACTACAAAACAGCACAACCCAACCATGTAAAAGACAGTGGAAATTTTCAATAAATATGACTTATTTGCTATCAAGGCATTTCCAATTTATATCAACTCTGTGAATGAATGACCTCCAAAAGGTCTTATTACTAACAGACGTGCTCAGTTATTGCAAATCCAAGGTGCTGGATTCCATTACTGAATCAATCCATTTCATGTGTGGTTTTCCTCTTTTCCTGATATCTTCAACTTTGGCTGGCATTATTGTGTTTTCTAATCATTCTTGTTTTCTCACAATTTGCCCAAAGTGTAAACAGCTTCAGCTTAATCATTCCCACTGCTAGTGAGAATTGCTTTAGTCTAAAATTTATTTATTTGTCCCTCTGGTGGTTCCATGATATCCACAAAATTCTTCTTCAACAACACAAATTAATTGACTTTTCCCCATCAACTTTCTCCATTGTCCAGCTTTCTCATCTGGGAATGCTTTATATGAGAAAGTTGGATTTAACTTATAGTGATTCCAATAAGGCTTTTAAGGTAAGAGAGATATTTAAGGAGAGTTTTACTATTTACACCCTCAATGACTTTCCATGGCCAAATAGACATTTGAACCCAGATCTCTTAAGCTGTTGTCTGTTATTCTATCCACTACACAATAATCACTATCTCACTGGAAATACCCCAGTATATTTTTGGCCTTAGTCTTTTCTAGTGAATCTTATCTTTTCATGATATGTCCTCCATTTACTTATTTTTACTTCCAATGAGTATTCAGACTTGTTTTGATCTTGAACCTACTTATTCGATTTTCTGGTCATGGTATCTGTAAACTTCTCCCCAATGCCACATTTCTTCCTGTCAGTTGTTTCCACTGTCCAACTTTTATATCCATACATGGTATGGGACAATTTTGGACTTGGTTCCCAGCAACATATCCTTATATTTAAGAATCTCTCCTCATTTCTTCATAGTTTCCATTCCCAGATTCAGTCTCCTTCTACCTTCTTGGCTGTATTTCCATTTGGACTGATACATGACATACAGAAAATCTTCAATTATTTCTTTAATTGCTCTTTAAAATTGTCATTCTTCTGTAGTCACTGTTTTCTCCTTAATGTTAAGCTGTAGTCCTGCTTTTGCACTTGAAGATGACAGCTTCATCACAGCTTTCTGGCACTACTATGGTATCCATGGCAAGTTTTAAATTACTGATGTTACTTTGACCAATTTTCACTCCCCGCTTTTTAATCCAGCTTTACATTTGATACCTTTGCATATAGATTACATGTAGGGGGATAAAATATACCTGCATCTAACATTTTTGCCAGATGAAAACCATAGTTTCTCCATAACAGTAGCTTCTAATTTAGAATACAGGCCAAAGTTAGAGTTAGGGTTGTAGCACACTTTTTTTTATCATGACCCATAATTTTTCAAGAATGAATGAATGAATGAATGAATGAATGAATGAATGAATGAATGAAGTAAAAGGCTTTATTATAAAATATAAAAGACTGGTCTGAAATTCTTTGGTATGCTCCTGAAGCTAGTGTATATTAGCAAGATGATCCCAAATGCCTCTTTTGTTACTGAATCCACTTCAAACATCAGGTATTTCTCACTCTGTATATGGAAAAAGTCTTTGTAGTAAAATCTTGAGCATTACAGGTACTACTGGTTTTTTCCACCAGTTGGAGCGAGTGTGGTCTGATGGTGACTGACCTTGTGTCGCTCCCCTTGTCATGGTCAGATCACCACCTGATAAAATGTAACCTCACAGTGGGGAGCAAGGACCTATTTCTATGGTCTGCCCTCGAAAGCTACTGGATCCGGTTGGATTCCAGGTTGTCATGAGAGGGGTCACAGCTGACCTGGCTAGCACTCCTGTCAACGCTCTGGTTGATAACTGGTCCACCTTCGCAGCCAGGGCTATAGACATGATCGCGCCTAAATGCCCTCTCCGTCGTTGAGCTCACCCAGCGCCCTGGTTCAATCGGAAGCTGGGAGAGCTGAAGCGACACAGAAGGCTAGAGCGTAGGTGGAGTAAGAACCCGATGGATTATAATTGGGTCAGGGTCGCAGCTAACCTTTACCTGTCTAGGGTAAGGGCTACTTGCCGAACTTACTTCGCTAACCGGATAAGCGAAGCGTCCAACCAGCAGGCGGAGTTATTCCGTATAGTGCGCGACCTATCCGGAACTGGTCTGGGTGATAGGCCTCCCCCTAGTTTTTCACCTGACCAGTTTGCAGCCTTTTTAAAATATAAAGTGGAGGCCATCCACCGGGACCTCTCTCCTTTTTTGAACACAGTGAGTCGAGCAGAGATGTCCAGCGCTCCGTCTTGCCTGGTGACTTCTGATTCCTTTCAGCCTGCTACACCTGACTCTGTGACCAGGGTGCTTGACCTCTGTCGAGCTACCACCTCCTCTTTGGACCCTTGCCCGGCCTGGCTAATCAAAGCAGCCAGGCCGATAACAACAGAATGGGCCACTGCTATAATAAATGGATCTTTCCTTGAGGGCAGGTTTCCCTCTGCCCTCAAGGATACACTCATTAGGCCCATAAGAAAGAAACCTAGTTTGGCGGCGGACGAAATTGGCAATTATAGGCCCGTCGCCAATGTTTCTTTCATGACCAAAGTGGTTGAGAGGGTGGTGGCTGACCAGCTTCAAGCACATTTGGATGAAACAGATGCCCTGCATCCATTTCAGTCGGGCTTCAGGCCGCGCCACGGTACGGAGACGGCATTGGTCACCCTGTACAATGACCTGTTGAGGGAGGCCGACAGAGGTACCAATCACTTTGTTGGTCCCCTCGACATCTCAGCGGCCTTCGATACCGTCGACCACGGTATCCTCCTGGGAAGGCTCTCCGAGCTGGGTATCGATGGCTTGGCTCTCGCCTGGTTCCGCTCCTTCTTGGAGGACCGTCCCCAGAGAGTTCTGCTCAGGGAGAGTGTTTTGGCCCCGTGGAGCCTCAAATGTGGGGTACAGGGGTCGACTCCCCAATGCTGTTTAACATCTATATGAGGCTGTTGGGTGGGGTCATCAGGGGGTGTGGAGCATCGTGTCATCAATATGCTGATGACACCCAGCTCTACATCTCCTTTTCACAAACTACAGGTGATGCCGTCCTGTCCCTCTGGCGCTGCCTGGAGACCGTACTGTAATGGATGTGGGAGAACAGGTTGAGGCTGAACCCGGACAAGACGGAAGTTCTGAGGGTGGGTGGCCCTGTGGCTGGCGGCTTGGGGGGCTCTTGTTTGGGGGGGCCACCCTGGCCGCGAAGAGTGGTGTCCGCAGCCTGGGGGTACACTTGGACCCAACACTCACCATGGAAACACAGGTGGCGTCGGTAGTCCGCACTGCCTTTTTCCATCTTTGGCGGATTGCCCTGCTGCGGTCTTACCTAGACACGGGGGCGCTCACCATCTTAGTACATGCGCTCGTAATCTCTAGATTAGACCACTGAAATACGCTCTACATGAGGCTGCCTTTGAAGCTGATGCAGAAACTTCAGGTGGTGCAGAATGCAGCGGCCAGACTCCTCACTGGAGTGAGGAAATACCAACATATCTCTCCTACTCTGGCCATGCTGCACTGGCTGCCCATCCGTTTCCGCATTGACTTCAAAGTGTTAATGCTTACATATAAGGCCCTAAATGGTTTAGGACCTCAATACTTGGCGGAACGCCTACTCCCACCTATATCTACTCGGATCACCCGCACGAGCCAGGAGGTGAGGCTGAGGAGCCTAACGCCGCGGGAGGCCCAGAAGGAAAGGACATGAAATCGGACCTTCTCGGCGGTCGTGCCTCGCCTCTGGAATAACCTTCCTCCGGCAATTCGTGCGGCACTTTCAAAAGCCAATTAAAAACATGGTTATATGTTCAGGCCTTCCCTCCTGTCAATATTTAACTTTCTCTCTCTTCTTTTCCCCTTTCCTTATTGTTCGATTATTGTATGTGTTTTAATTGATTGTAATATTTGTATGCTCCATGACAAATACTTTTATTGGAAGCTGCCCAGAGTGGTCAACCAGACCAGATGGGCGGGATACAAATCAAATCAAATCAAATCAAATCAAATCAAATCAAATCAAATAATAAATAAATAAATGCAGTCTTTGGCACTTCCCTTCTTTGGGTTTGGAAGGCATATTGAATGGTTCCAGTCGATGTGCCATCCTTTTGCTTTCCACAGTCTTGGCACGTTCTTGTTAGGATTTTGATACCTACAATCTCTACTGGTATCCTATCTGTTCCTAGTTATTTACTTCTTCCAACTTCTTTGAGAGCAGTTTTCATTTCCTTTACCAAAACATCAGACTCCTCATCAATGTCATCCTTGCATCCCTTCTGTACAGTTCTTCGGTATATTGCTTCCACTCTCTTTATCTTAATCCTGATCAAGAAACACATTCTGCCGTTGGTGTTCAGTATTCCTAATATTGGCTAACTCTTTGTTTGTCCTCTTTGTTTCTTCCCGTTTGACTACATGAATCATCTTTTGCTAGTGCATTTCTTTAGTTCTTTAGACACATGCCAGTATCCATCTTCCAAGTTATAGCTGCAAGAGAACACCGTCCTTGATCTTGACATAAATGAAAGATTTCTAAATTATGATTGTTTTTAATCACATGTTCATCAGAGCACAATTTCTGGTATTAGAAGAGATGAAAAGAAGAATCTTGTACCATCACCTTAGCTGATTTTCAGTTGGCATAGCATGCAAAAAAAGGAGGTACATGGTGGAAATGCATGTAGGGTTCATGCTTTGACACCCAGAAATTAGATTTTAATGGTGCTTCTCATGAATTCTGTATTCAAACAAGACACATTTACTATACTATTTCATAACATTGGGTATTCAAAATGTAACAGTTGGATTCTTGATTTCATTTTAACATGATAAAATCAAATAAGTTCAGTCATGGGTTAAACCTGCTGATCACACTGACTAAGATGCTTTTCTCTACAGAGATGTGTACTCACTTTTTTTTACTATCTTGCGCAAGAAACTTTTTAAATCTTCAAATGAAGAGCTTAAAATTTCTTCTTAAACTGGAAAGATGGAGCATTTTACCAGTCTCTCTTAAATCTTACCTTTGAAGGACCATTTGAATACATTTGGATCATATTCTCTGCCCCTTGTTTTACTTTCAATTCTATATTCAACTGTTTTTTTAATGCCGTCAACCTGTTGTTAGTAGGAAAACGAGGATCACTGTTTGGTGTATCTGGAGTTCTGGGACAATCTGTGAATTACAGACGTATCTATGTTAAAATAAGTCAACAACCCATTTTCTAAAAATATTACATATATTCACAGACCCATTCAAAAGATAAAATAAAATGGACTATACTTAAATCCACCAAAACACTTTCCTAAATTTTTTCAGCAAAAGAGATTCATATTGCAAATGTCTCCATTATTGTTTCTTTGGCATAAATACACTCAGAAGTTATTTCTAAAGATTTTAATATAATAGGAGCAATCTACTTCACTAATTTTTGCAAATATTACATACAAAAAACCCACAACCCTTATTGTGTCTTCTGTTACTCCAACCCCACAAGGACAAAACTGAACGTTAAACGATTTCCTTTTCCCAGTAGAACAGGCATTTAATAAAGCAAGAGGAAAATAACTCTAGACTTAGAAAAGATCACCCAGAATTTGCAAATCATACGTTCTCTAAATAATTGTTCCAACCCTCAATCAAGTTAAAAGACAAGGCATCCTTAATTATAACAGCAGTCATATGTTACTATGCATCAATGTCCTTAATAGGAAAAATCAAAAACAGGTTTTCTTTGAAAATAACTTTGAATAAAAGAAAAAAACTCAGAGTCCTAATAATTTATCTATAATTTATTACTAAAGATGTTCACCACAGATGAATATAGTGTAATTAATTAATTGCACTTATGTGCTGCCTTTCTCCCAGTGCTCCTCAGTCTTCTGCTGAAGAAGATACAAACATAAAGAAATTCTAACAAAAATCTGATCCCTTAGGGACCAAATTTTGCATTGCAAATTTTGTAAAATAACCAGTTTCCATATTCGTGCTATCAGCTGTTTTGCATCTGGGGACTGATTCTCTACTGCAGAATGCAGGTAACAGCAAAAAGAAGTTGGAATAAGTTTCCTAAGAAGTAGCCATCTGACTCCACCTGAACATGTTGATACAGTTAAAGAGGAAAAAATAAGAAGAGACTGAGAGAGAATGCAGAGGCAAAATGTTTCAGGTCTAAAGAGAAATCAAAGCTTCTTTGTGTAATAAGTATGTTTATTAATAATCTAGCTTGTGTAATATCTTACAGTTACAGGCATGGCTGTCTACTTTGACAGACTCTGACCTCTGTCCCAGAAACATTTCTTAGATTTTCTGTGACAGCCAAATCTACTTGGAATACAGTTTATCAACTGGCTAGGGCCTGCAACCACTAGTGTCCCTTTCCTGTCTTAATGAAGCACTGTCACTTTTTCCATTAACTCTATCCTCATCTGGTCATGACTCTCACCACCAAATAAATATAAAGAAGACATGCTGTATATTTGCATTCTTTTTGGCTAATGAAGCAGATTTTCAGCCACAAAAGCTCACACTAAAACAAATCAGCCAGTCTTCAGAGTGCCACAATCTTTTGCTTCCCCTCTGCCTTTCCCCTTTAATTTTGATAACATGGGGGGGGGGCATGAGATATCTGTTCTGCAACAAGATCAAACCCATATCACAATTTTGTAAATGTACTACAATCAGTATATTACTTTAGTTAACCAAAGGATTACTAAATATGCAGCTATCTTTTAAATCTTAATTTTTAGAGGTACTTGCATCCCTGTTAATGATTACCTTGATATCTACCAATTTATGCAGCAACTTCCAGTATTTTAAACAGGAATTATTTAAATTAAACTGGTACTCATGTAAAAACAAGGTGGCACTTTCTCACCTAAAATAGGTGAATCAATCTCTTCACAAATACCAATAATCTAAAAAAAATTTTAGGGCAATGAAAGCCAAAAAGGGTATTAGAAGGTATTTCACCTGAAATATTACAAATAAAAGTAGATAATAAGGTTGTCTGTAATAAATCATAGCCTACCATATTTTTCTGTGTATAAAACAACACTTTTTCCTTAAATAATTATACAAAAAATTGAGGGTCGTTTTATACACAGAAGGCAGCCGCTTTCCCTGCCTTTTGCAAAGCCACAGGGATTTTCAAGGCTGCGTTACCCACTTCCTAAGAACTCAGCCGTGAAAGGGTGGCACAATTGCACACTTTTGATCCTGAAGCAGCCATGAAAAGCCTTCAGGATCAAAACAGTGTGATCATTCAGCCCTTTCATAGCTGCTTTATCCACTTTCTAAGCCCCGTGGGGATCAAATTTTCTAATTTGGGGGTTAGAATAGGGGGGTTGTCTTATACATTGGGTCATCTTATAAACTGAAAAATATGGTAAATGATGTGAGTGGAGTGCTCTTCACAGAATGCTTCTGCTGAAAAAGGAAATTTAGCTGAATACACTCCCTCCCATTAATTATGGAGGACCGGGGAATCCTGTGGAACAGTTTATTAGATGGAAATGAAAACTGGATCACCTTCTTTCCGCACTGGAAGCAGCTGCTGGATTTTTTACTCTTCTACAGAACAGTTACAGAAGGAAACTCTGCATCTAAGCCTACTTCTTTTGTAAATATCTTAATGCTGTAAATGTTAAATACAATTTTAAAAAACATTATCTAAGAGAAGCCATCAGATGAACCTTTGCTAGCTATTAAGGACCAATGAGGATTGCCAGGAAACTCAGATGTCAGGCTTGGAAGGAGGGAAAAGGAAAGAATAAGGAAGAAAATGAAAATGTAAAACTGGGGGGAAAGGCAGGAAAACATGAGGGGGAGAAAAGGAGAAGGAAACAAATTAAAGGAGACAGGTATATAAGGGAGCGACAGGGTAGGTGGGTAGAAGAGCCTGGATGGTCAGAGACCTAAAAAGAAAGCTGAATGATTATTACCTGAAGGATGGGAGTGGATAGAATTAGAGAACCTGTGGAAAAACTGATGGTCCCAGGAGAGGAAGTGGAGAAGAAACAATCGGCCAGACCCCAAAATAGTGTAAGCTATCTTATTGGGGAGAGTGAGAGAGCTGAGAAAGACAGTGAGAGAACAAGAACAAATGAAGGAAGGTGGAAGAAAAGAAGAAGCCGGGGGAACATGGCGTCCCCCTCCTCAGTCTGAAAGAACTCAGAAGGAACACCAGACAACCAAAAGGTGAAGAGAGAAGAGGAATGGTAGGCAAAAGAGGCAGAGTCACTGCTGCAGAATCCATGCAAGAATCGTCGTTGAAAAGGGAAAACCATGGTTAGAAGCTAAGAGAGAGGAACTGTTAAGGGGAAGTTAACAGAACCATTTCCTCGTTGGAGGAGGAAAAGAAGTTGATACACAAGTCCATTATAAATATATCTGTTGGACAGACGTTAATAAATGTTGGAAGTTTGAGGCAAGAGTCTGAAGTGGTCATGTACGGGGAGAAAAAGGGGGGAGGCTACACAAGAGACTTCTCACAAGTAGACAAATAGAACTATTTGTGACTTAATATACCAATCACAAGGTATATTAATGAGCTGTCTTTGTTCTTCACAAGGATACTGCCCATGAGTTTGCTTCATTCTGATATTTACTTCTTTAATTATTCTTCCATTCCAGCAAAAAAAAAAAAAAACCTCTTTTCTTCCTTTTGATTAACAGGTCTTAATATAGAGAGCACATTTACAAACTTCCACAAACATAGTGCTACTCTCAATAGAGATAAATGCTTTTTTTAACAGAATGAAACTTGATATTTCTACTATTACAATTAAACCTTCTGTTTGGAAATGTAGTGTATTCTGAATGAGAATCTGGTAGTTAAGCTATTGATGAACTTTAAGGATTCTTTCCAGTTCCACTCACGTATTTCATTATATTATATCTTCAACTGAAAAGTGTTGTAAAATCGTTTCCAAATCAGCTGAGGCAGGACAGTAAGTGGGTGAGACTATAGAACTACTGTACCTAACTGTAGGACTATCACTTTCTATACTCCAGAACTAAGTAACACAAACAGCTTCATGATATGGTAAGTATATTCTTTTACTACTTACTATATTAGGACGATAATTATGTCCAAAGCCAGAAATAACATAACCACCTCAGTTCTGTCTCATTTGAGACTTCAGAACTCTACTTCATAAAGTAGCTTTAGCGCATTTTCAGCCACTGCCAAATTCCCCTCAACTAGGGGTACTAGCCTGCACCTCTAATGTCTCCTTCTGACCTTTATACTCTATCTTTTTAGCTGGCTCCAAGTAATTCAGATTAATTTACAAAATCTGATTCCCATATTGCATGACAGCATGTTACTAAGCTTTTCAATTAGCATAAAGCACCCTTAGCTAATTATTTAACACTAATCTTAATTATTAAACTGTATTGAGCTGCTTGTATGCTGTGCCCAACAGAAGATCACGGGACTTATACTCTAACCTTCTTCAGCAAATTCTCATTAAGGCCTTTATTAAAAGCATGCTGTCATTATCTTAGGAGATTCAAGTTGAATGGAATACAATAACTTGATTTTATTTTAAAACAGAACAGAAGTCATGGGTTCCAAGAGAAGTCACCTGCTTTGAACCTTGCACTCAGGTGCCAAATTCACAGGCCAAAAACTGGTTGTCTAGCACAGTAAATCACACTAGAATAAACCCACTGAATCAAAACAGATTTGATAAGTCAACTCCTCCATGAGTTCCCCTGATTCAAAAGGGCCTATTGTAACAGCTACTTATTATGCTAGCAACTATTACAGTATACCCTTTTGAATCAATTGAACCTACAGAGTAGTTGACTCATCAAATCCTCATGGATTCAAAGGGCCTAGACTAGTGTGACTTACTATGCTAAACAGGATTTTGGCCATTAAATCAACACCAAGCACAATGAAAAAACCTTAAAACTGCGAATAAAAGCAGATTATTAACAAGATGATTCACATTTTTCAGATGCCCTTAAAAACAAATGAAAACAAATACGTATACATTCCCACTTTCTAAATTACCATAGATCTAAGAAGCTGAAAATCTGCATTATGAAATCAATCTTGATCAACTTTTCCCATTTTACTTTTTTCCTTTTCTTTTCCCTTTCAATTTAGTATTTTCCACATCCTTTTTCTCTAGCTCACTATTTCATCCTCCTTTTCACTTCTATTATCGTTAATCATTTGAGCTATTTTTGTGTGTGTTACTGGGCGCACATGTATCTTTGGGTTATTGTCTATCTATCTATAATACAAACAAGCAGAGATAAATGTACCACACATTTAAAAATATACGAAAAAGAATAGAGTGCATCATTTTTCCTCCAATGCATCTCTCTATATATTTGCACCAGTGATCCGCAGATCTATAAATATCTATTTGGAAGTCTATGTATGATTAAAATTAAATACAAGGCATAAAACATCAATAAAAATACAATTTTAACTAATAAATGGCCTGATATCCAATTAAAACCCTACTAATGCTATTCTAACTATTGTTCTCAGAAATTTTCATTTCTCACTTATGGCATGCATCTTCTCTGATGAACTGAACAGTTTAACGCCTTATATGAGACAGATGGTTTTGTGTGTGTGTGTGTGAGACAGAGAGAGAGAGAAATCTAATTTCTAAAGACTAATCCAAAGGCATGGGCAATGCTATAATGGAAATAAGCTTATTTCATGTTCTTGAATTTCAGTCTTCACAAGAAAACTTGCTGAACCGAATGGCCAATTCAACACTGGCACTTTTGAACAAACCATCTCATGACTGAGACTTGAATGCCAATCAGTAGTCTAATCCTCCTCTTGAAAAGCTGCTGAAATAGTTTCTTATAATATTAAGACAAACCTGGAACTAAAAACTCTTAAAACACCACTACACGGTCTGTCAACTAGCATGACTTATGTATATTACACATGAAAGCCTACTATTGGCATCATATTCTAGCAAACACTACATTATTTTAGTTTGGGTACCCATTAAAAGAGGTGGGCGCCTAACACTACAATACATAGTACAGTACTATCAAACTGGGAATGGATACATCTATCACATTATAAGATTGTTTTTGAAACAGTAATATAGTTGAAATACTAAAAAAAGATAAACCAATTTTTAGGGTTCCTCCCCCAATCTTCTAGGCATACTCTCTTTTAAATGTTGCATCATCTCTTTCTAATCATTATAACAGTATCAACACTATTTTTATAATAATGTACATTGATGGCAGGGGGAAAATCCAAGGCCAGGTGGGGACAACCATCCCAGGATATTTTAATTTTTGATGCAATACATGCCCATTCCAAATTCAGAGCATAGTCATGACAATTTGCTATTGAGGAATGCTGCATACATTCCCTTCATCCTTTTTTCCTGAAGCATTTTGTTTTGCTTTGTTTAAAAAAAAAAACAGGAAAAATTGAAAAGAGATGAATCATGAACTATTTTCTTTCAGAATCATAAATACAATGCTTCACAGCAAGATTTCATGACATACAGTACTGTAAATCACAACTTTATTCCTGACTCATCTAATACTTTGTTGCAACTCTCCTCCCTATAGTTTTGTTGTTGCTATGTGTCATCAAGTCAGAACGGATTTAAAGCAATTCTAACAGAGCTTTCAAGGCAAGTGAGATGTTTAAGGAATGGTTTTACCAGTTCCACTCCCTCAGTCAGTTTCCATGGCTGAGTGGAGGTTCAAACCTTAATCTCCAAAGTCTCAGTACATCACTCTACCCACTGTACCACTGGGTAACTATAGTTTTGTTCTACTAGCAAGCAAACCACTGAATTGTTTTGACTTTCCCTTTTCTTAGCAAGCATCAAGCACACAGAAGTATTTCCACACTGCAAGTTCTTCTAAAAAAGAATGTGATTTGCAAACACTATCATATGAAACAAGTCCATCCAAATGCCACTAGAATGACAAACATATTCTTGTGTGTAAGAAGTGTCCTGCACAAACAAAAAATACTACATGGGTCTTACTGAAGGGACCATAATGATAATGTAAAAACAAGTAGTTTTTCCAAACATTTTTGTTCCTGAAGTCATCTTTCTGCTGTTTCTATATCATCATTGTCAATTTCCCCCCATCTTAAAGTAAGCAGTGCCCACAACTCCATATAAAAATATTCTGAGTCAGTAGATTCATTTATACACAAGATAGCTGATTATCAGAAAAAAAAAAACATTGTGCAAGCTCTTGGTAACTAATCTATTCTTAGAGAATACTGTGTTCAATGACAGTGAAAGCTGCTGAGATCAGGATAATCAACAGAATAGCATCCCCTAACCTTAGAAGTTACTGAATCAACAGGGCTTGAAAATTTTTAGAATGTTTCACCAGTCAGTCAAAAATTTCACAAGTCAGCATGACCGGACTATAGCCTTGCAATTTATTGTGACTGGGAATCACCAATTTATACCCTCAGACTTGAGTTGCTTTATTACCTGCGTGCCTGTGGGGTCATGAAATTTGTATTTTAAAATGCCTTTCTTCTGAATGTCTCCAGCAAAAATAAAACTGAAAGCAAAAGTGCCCGGCCTCTTAAGGAGCCACGGTTCCCTCCCACCCCAGGATGTGTCCTCGTTTGGTTGAAACTGGGAGCAAGAAACCTCCATATTCTCCAGCATGGGACTACTCTACATTCTCCTGCAGAGCTATATATATGTGCCACTTGACCTCTCCTCTCGTGAGAAGAGGGCAGTTTTCCTTTTGCAATGGGAGGGGGGAGGACTGCAGGATTAGAGAGAGACAGGCGGAGGGGAAGGAGGCAGGCAGGCAGGGAGCTGTGACTCATCAAGCAGCATTTTTCACTCGTCACAGATTAGTGGATGAGTGCATTTTTTCAAGCCCTGTGAATCAATCAAGGCTATTTTAATGCTATGTCCAGGCCTAAAGCCAGACCAAAAGTAGTCTAGATATTACTAAAAACAGGTTACAGAATAGATTCATGCTGGAGAAAAACTGCTAAGAACAAGTGAAATACTTGATGCATTAGTGGTGATTCAATAATGAAAAAGCATGCCATGAATTCTTCACTTGAGTAATTCACATCACTGACCTCTTTCCCTGTTTACAGTCATGTGGAGAATGTTTATTTCTACAATAAACAAACAGATCACAACAAAACAGGCAAACTCACTTTCTATGCCCACCTTTAATGCACAACAAGCACATTTCCCAGTTGTTACAAGAGGCAACTAATCCACGTTACTACCAAACAGATTGCCAGCAGTGTTTAGCCCTTCTGAGAAATGTGGGGCAAAAGTTATCTTTTCCATGTCCTTCTTTGACATTTAAAACCCAAATCTGTACAGTGGACCCTCGACTTACAGACGGCTCGACTTACAGACTTTTCGAGTTACAGACTTCTCTGGCTGCAAAATTTAGATTCGACTTGCAGCCGGAGAATCGACTTACAGACCAGAAAAAACCCAAAATGGAACAAAAATAGAATAAAAACTGCTGGTTATGGGATTAATCGGTTTTCAATGCATTGTAGGTCAATGGAGATTCGACCTACAGACTTTTCGACTTGCAGCCACCATTCCAATACGGATTAATTCCTTAAGTAGAGGGTCCACTGTATATCTTTACCTTGAGGCATGCCCACTGCATTCAAGAGTGCATTCTAAGTTAAGCAACCAGTGCATGGGAAGGCTGCTCCCTGCGAGAGACATTCCACTCTTTGGAATTGGGAACAGCATTTGGCAAAGATTCTGCCACTCCATTATAGAAGAATCACTGTTGTTGGTTCTCCTAAGCTAGCCAGCTTCCCAGCACCACCAGATGATCCTACTCATCCAGAAGAGCAGGGGTACAGTCAGTCAATAGTGCTAGGATCACACATATTTTTACATTTGCACTCCTGCAAAGATCCCTTTATCAGCTCATATATTGATTTTGAGGCTGGTGTAATGAAGGCCACAGACAGCCAGATTCAGAAACTGCTTAAAGAAGCCACTTGTGCAACATGAAATTTGTCAAAATAGCCGTGGTAAATCTGTATAGCAAATAAACAATTAACGCAAAAGAAAGCTAGCATGTAGTATATGAGCTCCTCAACTACAGCAATGCCTTTGAGACTGGTGTATTCTTCCATACAAGCCTACGTAGGCTTTGAGAAGTGATAGAACTACTTCTTAATGGTTCCATCATCTTCAGAGGCCCATTAGGTAGGGACACAAAAGAGGGCCTCCTCTGTGGTTGCTCCTATGCTCTGGAACTTTTTGCCAAGAGACAGCAGCTTTATTCCCAATCTTTTCCTCAACCATCTGAGGTCAGAGCTTGTCACTCACAACCTACCCACCTCTATCACTGGAAAGCTTGTGGAATGCCTGCATGTTCTGGTTCTCCCTCTTGTGTTCTTGGGAGAAAAAGTAGGAAATAGTCCCTCAAGCAACTACAGGGTCCCATGTGGTTTCTTCCTAGGCAGATGGCTAGAAAAAAAATCTTTTTTCAGCTAAGATGAGATGAATAAAACCTGAAGCAGAAAAGACTGTGTTTGGGTGCCTGCCTCTTGGAGGGTTGCAATGGACTGGTGGCTGCAGAGAGTGGCAGAGGACCCTGGTTCCAATCTACTACCTGAGGTGCCAACTGACTCATGGAAAGACCAAATACAGTTGGTAATAAAAGCTGCTGAACAGTCATCTGCCCTATAAAAAGGATGCATCTCTGCAAAATGGAAATGTGATAAAACTGAGGTTTCAGTCTACACAAGATTACATTTATTCTTTGCTAAGGCTCCATGCCCTGAATTAATATGTGCAAATAACCACAATTAATCACATAACCCCTCCCTAACATTGGCAAACCAGTGACTAAAGAGAATAAGAACCATATTGCCTCACAGTAATTGAGAAGAAATAGCTATTCCTAAACCACTTATCTTCCAGATCAGTAAATAGGAAATTACATTTCCTTTCTGTTCGGTCAAAGGGCTACACCTGTAGGACTGCTCTCCTTTCTAAATCACTACAGCATGAATGTAAAGAAGTTTAAACTCAAGTCCAATCTAGGTATTCCCTTTGTCCTGTTCCACAGGAGGAAAGCCTACTCCTGTAGTATGTGACATAACAAAAAAGGTGCATTGGAAAGAGGATGGACTTCTTGACAATGTTGTTCAAACCACAGATGTACACACCTTACAAGTGGTAGCAACTTATACAAGAAGACAGGAATTGATGCAACATAACAAGGTTGCATCATTGGGTCATCTAAAATTTTCCTGTTTTGTAATATCAGAGCTAAGCATATTTTCTATGATGTTTGGCTACAATTTCATAGTCTATCATATCTGAAAAGGCACATTGCTTAAACAATATAATTATGCACATCCATATCACAAGCAATTCCAAGCTTTACTTTTTTACAAATAGGAGTGTAAACAGAAAATAGAAGTGAAGGTAGTTATTTTCATAAGCATTTTCAGGTACAAGTCTGATTCTTTAAAGTCAAGCCAAATATATTTGTATTATCCCTTGAGAGAATTTACTACTGAAATTCTTCGACTTTAACTGCTGGCAATGGTTTTAAGTAAGCTCATTTTAAAAATTAGTAAAGCCACATACCTGTAACATCTTCTGTTTCCGTTACAACAATATGAGCATTTAATTCCTGTAGTTTATGATGCAATTCTTCTAATTTCTTGTTTGATTTTTTCAAAATATTGTCTACATAAGCTAAGTTTTTTTTATCTGTAGTGACTTTCCTGAGGTTTTCTGCTCCTTCCTTGATTTTAAGTTCCTTCCTTATTTCTCGTTTAATTTGGTCCTTTACTTCATCCAATTTCTGTTGTACCATTGTGTCTGTACAATCAAATTTTTGTCCAATGGTTGCGTTGTCAGAGACAATAATATTCCGTGCATCCCCCTATGGAGAAAATGAAAACACGTTAACAATTAATTGACGAATCTTCTGGTAATAGTAAAAAAAGTACTGTACCACATTCAGAGAGACTTTGTGTATTTATCTGTAGACATCCTGAAACAGGATCGAAGGCAAACAGCTTGATATGTTGACTGACAAAACTTACAAGCAAAATGTTTAGGACAGCAAGGTCTTCCTCTGCCTAATTTTAAACAGGGGAGGATTCCACTAGATTTACCACACATGAATTATATACTGATTTTTTGGGGAATGAAACATCTTTACCAAAAAACAAGTCACACCGAGTCCAATATGACTTACTCCCAGATAAGTGTTTTTATGATTTCATCTTCAGTTCCCATTTGTAGGTTGTATGTGTTGTAATGTAAAGTGATTATAATAATCTTTGAATTGTAGAGCTGGAAGGGACCCTACAGATCATCAAGTCTAGCCCTTCTCAAGGAGGCACAGTGGGGAACTGAACTCCCAACTTCTGGTTCTGCAGTCAGAGTTAAGCCACTGAGCTATCCAGCAGCTCTAAACAACTCTGCTGAAATCCAAGTACTGTAAGTGACATGTTTCTGCACATTTCTTAATTTAAAGTAGTTCTGCACTGCCTTTTTGAGCAACATCAACATACAGCAAGATAGGAAAGCATCACTGTCACAGACTGAAACCTTCAATACACAATCACATACAAAGTGTGCAGCAATTGGACTAGCAATTCCTGTCAAAATACCTATTAAAAACAATTAAACATAAAATACTTTTTAAACCAGTGTATTTATTATACTGTACCAGTGTAATATCTATCAACTACATCAGTGTAGCGAAGGTACAGTAATTCATTTTTCATTGTAGTAGTCTGAGATATCATCTAAAAGCAAAACTAGGCAAAATCTGGACTCCTGGAATATTTTTCATTTATAGTAAGGTGCCAGGTTTGCTCTAGTCATATTTGTTGATCAATAATGAGACAAGTATTTTCAGAAGCACATGCTTGACACCACTCTGCTGGTTCTAGGAGCCTCATGGCGCAGTGGTTAAATCGCTGTACTGCAGCTAAAACTGTGCTCACGACCTGGGGTTCAAATCCCAGGTAGCCGGCTCAAGGTTGACTCAGCCTTCTATCCTTCTGAGGTCGGTAAAATGAGTACCCAGCTTGCTGGGGGGGCAATGTGTAGCCTGCATAATTAAATTGTAAACCGCCCAGAGAGTGCTTGAAGCGCTATGGGGTGGTATATAAGCAGCACGCTTTGCTTTATGGCAAATACTGGTTGAAATCCAGTAGTAAGATGCAACTAGACTAGGTCCACTGAATGTTAAACTTACATACGTGTTGACTCACCAAACCATCATCAATTCATTGGGCCTACTCCAGTTGCAACTTACTACTCGATTCAGCAAAAATCTATTTTAGTCCCAACTAAGGCAGAACCACAAAATCAATGAGACTTACATAAATGCTGCTTAACCCAGTTTCCACTGGGCCTTCTCTACTCAAAACTAGCAATTGGATATAGGCCGGAGCTACTATCCTAAATAACTGTCAAGTTCAGAATGGACTATAGGTACTCCCTTTATATACTGAGAGGGAAGTAAAGTTAAACAATGGCAACCTGTTAGGGAGTTAGCATTCTGTAACCCTTAAAAATTCTATATACCTCCTGTACAAAACAGGAAAATATATCTCCAAATTCATGTTCCTCTTGTTATTTTTTTCTGAACCACATAAACAAGTCACCTTCCAACTGAATCTATTATCTAATATGCAGTGTAAAATGAATGTGGTCACAGGCATCAAGTTCTGTTGTGCTTCAACTGCAGGAGAAAGATTGCTGTGGAGTTGAAAGCATTAGGATTCCAAAACTGCAGCAGTAAACTGAAGCAATCTCCATTTAAAATGAGAATCTCAAATTTCTACCTGCTAGCAAGATTACATAAACCCTGCAGTCCTAAATTGATCCTAGAGACTGCATTGGAGTGACTGCTTAGATATCTATTCTATCTGCCTTGTTCATCTAATCTATTCATCACAGGGAATAAGCCAGCAAAGAAACTGTGTTTTATGACATCTACTGTGAAAAATGGGAACCATGAAATTTTTAAGTTCACACAAATATTGTAAATTAAGTTAGCTATCCAAATACACCAATATTTTCAGATTTCTGACTGTGTAAGAAATTTCTGGCTACACAAACTAGACCTTTGGGGGGCAGGGGCTATGCATGACTAGCTCAACATATTCAGCACAACTTTAGGCTCGTGGTTTTTTAAAGAAAAGCCCTTCATTCTTACTTTTAAATTGAAAAATACTTTCAAAAGTCAATGCTAAAATAACAGATGAGCTCAGGGTTTTCTACTGAAAAACAGGTCACAATTCCTTGGAGGCACAAGCAATGAAGTATGACTGGTGGCCACACCGCTTCTGGGCAACTCTAATTGCTTCTTATACTTCTTATTTGGGCAGTACTTCAAGGAGACACTGGTTCCATTTGACCAATTGAATTTACAATTGCCTGAATAGCAGTGGTTGAAATGTTGCTGTTTAATGTAGTAAGTTACATTAAAATAGGTCCATGGAATCAGTGGGGATCTGGTGAGCCAATTCTACTGTGCATTCCTCCGATTCAACATACCTACTCTAGTTGTGGTAACATTAAACAACAGGATTTCAGCTATTAACATATGGAGATCACTAATACTCCAAAGGCCCAAATATTTTACTTACTTTCATAATTTAATTGTCTGCTCTCAAGTTGATTCTGGCTTTTCCAGAGCCTCGTGGCGCAGTGGTTAAATCACTGTACTGCAGCTAAAACTGTGCTCACGACCTGGGGTTCAAATCCCAGGTAGCCGGCTCAAGGTTGACTCAGCCTTCCATCCTTCCGAGGTCGGTAAAATGAGTACCCAGCTTGCTGGGGGGGCAATGTGTAGCCTTTATAATTAAAATTGTAAACCGCCCGGAGAGTGCTTGTAGCGCTATGGGGCGGTATATAAGTCCAATAAATAAATAAATAAATAAATAAATTCTAGGTAGAGAATACTCAGAAGGTCATTTACCGTTCCCTTCTTCTGGGAGCATCCTGGGACAGTGTGGCTTGTCCAAAGAGACACAAGGAGGCACAGTGGGGAATCAATCCCCAACCACTGGCTCCTCAGCTAGAAACCTAAACCACTGAGCAGGGTGGATTAAAATCAAATATTTTTGAAAAAAATCAAATTGATTTAGATCACATTTACGATTTAAATCAAAAACTGATTTGTAAAATTTAAATTGTGACTTAAATTAATTTTATTTAAATCCATCCTGCCCCTATGCTACCCCATTATTTATTTATTTATTTAATACCCCACCCATCTAGACTGAAGTCTACTCTGGGTGGCTAGCAACAGTACAAATAATAACAATATACCAGAGGTTAATATACATTAACTAGAGTTCCCAGGATGAAGTACATCAGAAAGTTAAAATACAGTACAAAGGACAAAATCCAAAAATGCACTTTGGTACACACTAGCAGTACTGTACTACAATTTTCCCCCTCTTGCTGCATCCCCTTTTGGTGTCTGGAATGTGCAATACTTTCCTAATTGATATGTCTTTTTTAAAACTGGTTTTAATTCAGCTATTGGTGTAATGCACCAATTAACGTTTGATATTATAATATTTTATTGTATTTTTAGTGTATCTGATTAATTATGTTGTGAGCTGCCTTGAGTCCCAGCCTAGGCAGAAAGGCAGAATCCAAGTTAAATAGCTCTTCAAAGGCTTTGCCTATACAGTGGTGCCTCGCATAACGTTTTTAATTGGTTCAAAAAAAAAAACGTATGCGAAAAAAACTTTATGTGAAACACCATTTCCCATAGGAATGCATTGGAAACCGGTTAATCCGTTCCAATAGGCACGGATTGGCGTCCTTAAGCAAAAAAAACCCATAGGAAACATTGTTAAACGATACAATGTTTCCTCCATTGGAATGTATTGAAGCCGACTCAATACATTTCAATGGCTTTGCAAAGTCAATTTTTGCAAATTTAAGTGTGTCATAAAAGGGTCAAAAATGGTTTTAAATGCTTGGATTAGCTTCTGCACCCTCTAAAACGGATGCAAAAGTTAATTTGGCTTTGATCTGACTTTTCGTTAATTTATGCTGAATTTTCCCCCCAACTTTTGACAGCTGTCAAAATCTGACAGCTCCATTGTTTCCTATGGGGGAGAAATAAATTCACAAAAAATTAACGAAAAGTCAGATCAACGCCAAATTAAGTATGCACACATTTTAGAAGGTGCACTAACGATTCCAAGCATTTAAAACCGTTTTTCAACATGTTAAGACACTTTTGTAATTGAAAAAATGAACATCGTTAAGTGAAGCAGGGGACCTAAAACCAAAGCGAAGCATGGTCCCAAAATCGCTATGTGAAAATCGCCCATAGGGAAAAACGTTATACGAAGCACAATCTGACTCTGAAAAAATAAACGTTAAGCAAAAAAAACGTTAAACGAAGCAAACGTTATGCGAGGCACCACTGTACAGTGGTGACTTGACTTACAAAATTAGAAGGCAGAGGGCAGCAGGGACAGAAGGCAGTGGGGACGGCTTTGGAAGCCTGGGAAGCTTGGCTTTCAAAGCCGTCCCGGCTGCCCTTTGCCTCCCATCCCCGCTGCCCTCTGCCTCCTGTCCCCACTGCCTCCACCACTGCAGGAGGCAGCGGGGACCGCTTTGAATTTCCTGCCCTTTCCCCCTTCCTTTTGTAGGTCGAAGCTTCGGCCACAAGTCGAACCAAAATTTTGAAACTGGAGCTTTTGTACCTCAATATTTTTTGTAAGCAGGGACGTTTGTAAGTCGAGGCCCCACTGTATACCCTGCAGCAGGTCATTAGGAAGCAGGACAGCTGCAAAAGTAGGGTGATCTATAATTCTGGAAAAAAAGTATGATTTAATGGAGAACTCCATCTAATCTTCAGCAATTGATAAAAATACATATACAGTGGTGCCTCGACTTACGAACATTCCAACTTACAACCATTTCGAGTTGCGACCAGCTCCGGCTGCAAAATTTTGCTTCGACTTGCGGCCTGAGCTTCAAGTTGTGACAGGGAAAAAAGGCGGGGAACTCTAATTTGCTAATCATTGGTAGGTGAAGAGGCTGCTTCCTTGTAGCTCTTTTGCCCTAAGTAAGTGCGATCAGAGGAGACTTCGGACTGCTTGGAGCTGCTTTCTGCTCCTGAGTAAGTATATTTACTTTGTTTTGCATGATGGGTTTGGGTTTGTGGGGGTCATGTTTCTGTGCTGTGATGTTTCTTATGTTTTGGTGTTTTTTCCCTCAGCCCCATAGCATTTGGGCTGGCTGTATGTGTGTGTGGGGGGTTGTCTTTCGCCCCCCCAACTTCATGGTGTTCTGTGGGGGGGTTCTTCCCCTGCCCCCTGCCCCATGGCGTTCTGCTGGTACTGGCTCTGTATGTGGCATTTTTGTCTTTTCCCCCCCAGCCCCATGGCGTTCCACTGGGGCTGGCTGTGGGGGGGGGGAGGGTTGTCTTTCTCCCAAGGCTCATGGCGTTCTGCTGGGGCTGGCTCTGTGTGTAGAGTTTTTGTCTCTTTTTCTCAGCCCCATGGTGTTCCGCTGGGGCTGGCTCTGTGTGTGTGGGGGAAGGTTGTCTTCCCCTCTCAGCCCGATGGCATTTCACTGGGGCTGGCTGTGTGTGGGTATTTTTTTTGTCTTTTCCCCCCAGCCCCATAGTGTTCCGCTGGGGCTGGCTCTGTGTGTGAGTTTTTTTGAGTGTTTTCCCCCAGCCCCATAGTGTTCCGCTGAGGCTGGCTGGTGTGTGTGTGTGTGTGTGTGCGCGTGCGCGTGCGTGTGTGTGTGTGTGTGTGTGTGTTTCGGCCCCAGCGTGTTCCTATGGGGCTTGCAGTGTTTTGTTTTGTTCCTGGCCGGAATGGATTAATGGGGTTTCAATGTATTCCTACGGGAAATTGTGCTTAGACTTACGACCATTTTGAGTTACATCCATCTTCTGGAACGGATTATGGTCGTAAGTCGGGGCACCACTGTACAATATAAAATCAATCAGCAGACAATAAATGGAAGGCATAAAGCAGAAGTAAGCCATATAGATATTGTCAGATTGCAACTCCCATCAGCCCTAAATAACACAATCAAAAAAGGGGGGAGGGTAGCTGCAGTACATCTAGAGGGCCATATGTTGCCTAACCTGTCATTGAAGAATAGTTTTCAAAAGACTATTAGCAATGCATTAGCAGAAGTAGAAATGCTGTATCAAAAGCATCTTCCTCCTTAACGGAGAAGAAACTAATCAGTGGGTGGAGGGAATTAAGTACTGTAGAAGTTGAAAGCAGCAGATTCTGCTTGTTAAAAACTAGGTTTTCATGGCATCTAATATTTTTAAAGGTAAAGGTAATGGTTCCCCTTGACAATTTTTTGTCCAGTCATGTTTGACTCTAGGGGGCGGTGCTCATCCCCGTTTCCAAGCCATAGAGCCAGCGTTTTGTCCAAAGACAATCTTCCGTGGTCACATGGCCAGTGCGACTTAGACACGGAACGCTGTTACCTTCCCACCAAGGTGGGCCCTATTGATCTACTTGCATTTGCATGCTTTCGAACTGCTAGGTTGGCAGGAGCTGGGACAAGCGACAGGCGCTCACTCCGTTGCGTGGATTCGATCTTACGACTGCTGGTCTTCTGACCCTACAGCACAGGCTTCTGCGGTTTAGCCCACAACGCCACCACGTCCCCTATTTTTAAAGATATACTGAATTCTGAAATGTTTAGAAATTAGTGCTGTTCTTCTGTTTGCAAATATCTCTGAAATGCAAGTGTAGCGTTCTCTATTTATTAGGTCTATGGTTCATATTATATTATGTAATAGTTTATGTTCGTTATGTAATAATGGTTCGTGCATATTAATGTTGCTGAGAGGTGGAGCCGAAAGAGATGCTATAAGAGGCGGAGCCTGAGTCAGTCAGGGGGTCAGTAAGAAAAATGTAAAAGTCAGGCAGGAGAGAAAAGTCAGACAGAGTAATAGTGTGTGTAGTTTGGGAAATTCTGAGGTGTGATTAGCTACTGAAGATATTTATGAATCAATCTCTGTAATCAATAAACCGAAGTTTCATTTAAAAGAACTTGGAAGTGTGGACCTGAATCTTTCTGAGGTAATGGTGATTTAGGGATCACCTGGTGGCAGCAGTGTTAAAGAGGGGAGTGTTTGCCTTTGTGCGCTCTGAGGCTTGAAAGTCTAGCAAAAAGGGCACGAGGGTGGTCGCCACAGCAAGTTTTGTTTCTTGCAAAATACCCTTGTAATTTACAAATCCACAGTACAAAAACTTTGAACACTATCCTAGTACTAAGAAAATGAAAAAGAGGCTACTAGAGAAGATAATGTGATTCTCAATGTACTATAGCAGGTAGAGTGGTTAGAGTGACAGACTAGGACTCTGGAACAGCAGAGTTCAAATCCCCAGTCAGCCATGGAAACTCACTGGGGGAGTGGAACTGGAAAATTACTCCTTAAATATATCATTCACCCAAATCCTATTAGGGTCTCTATAAGTCACTTCTGATTGATGGTACTGTACATAACACAAACAGGGAGAGAAACAATCTAATACCTGTAATTTAGAAATCAACAGATTTTCCAAGATACTCGCTATCATCTTCTGCTAAGTTAGGGGAAGTTTACAAAAAGATTCTAGATACACTTTAAACCTAATGGAATCTATTCAGTTCTATACTGGATTATGTTTCACGACTAGCTGTGAGGATGTTACACCAAGAATTATCTCTGAACTGCTCTTGATCCTCTAAAACAAAATACAAACAAATTTAAGTTGATCACTATAATTTATGGCTCCCATAAACATACAGTATATGTATTGAAAAACTAGTTAATGATGCAAAAATCAGCAATCTGCTTTTTAAGAAGCTGAACTACTGTAGGAAAGAACACATTCACTTTACCCCGTGAAATGACAGGTCATTTGTACAGAGCAGCAGATAGGGAACCTCTGGTCTTTAGGATTGTTTGACCCTTCTCATCAGGCTCACTACCCCTCCTACCAGGTCACACCCTCTTGTTCATACCTCTCTATGATCAGATCACTTACTGCCCAGGTTGCCTGCATTGTTCACTCTACAGACCGCCCTTTTCAGAAAGGAAAATAGTGAAAATTTGGAGAAATAAAGAGAAGGAAAGATAAGAAATAAGCCAGGCCCCAGCACTGGTCATGAGACTTTGGAACTTTAATAAAAATGTATAATTTTGGAACTACCCACAAGAACCTGGTGCACAGCCTGAGGAAGATAAATTATAATTGGAAGCTTATTATTTTTAAATTATTTTTTTAAAATAAGTGGTCCAATAAAGGTATCGCCTATTCCTGCATTTTATTGTTTTGGGGACCACATGGCCTTTTCCTGATTTTTTTTCTGAAAGGTAACATGGGGGCAGTGGTGGTGGGGAAGGACAAAAATAAAGCAACACGGTTGCTTTGCTCATACCCCATTTCATCACCACCATTTTTAGCATGTGTTTTCCAGAGAGTGAGTTGCAGTAGAATAAAGTGTATTCTCAGGATGAAAAGAGTTTCCTATTCCAGGGATGAAGGCCACTAAAAATTCAGCAACAACTGTACGTATCTCCCAGCAATCAGTATTAAAAGTACATTTGTTTTCATTTGGAAGTCATTTTTTTTACCCAAACAATTAATATTTATCAAATAAAATATAGTTAAATCCAAAGACTTGACTCAAATGTGATGTTAAATCAAAGTCAGTCAGAATGAGAGCCCTGCTTGAATCTTGGACTTATGTGCCCTCAACTCCGCCCACATTATAGGCTAGAAGGAGACAAGAAACATGTTTAAGCCAACTATAATTTGTCAACATTTCAAAAAAGACAATAGTTGCATAAACTATTGTGTACTGAAAAAACCCAGGATCTGAAATCCTGGTTGTATCTTGGCTTGTTTTACATATCACAAGCAATTATCAACTTGATTCTAATGTTTGAGCATGTGTTTCTAAGTAGCACTAAAGCACTGTTTAGCTTTATATCTGAACCAGCTATTATTCCTGCATTCACAGCCAAGTGTAATGGAAAAGGGCACCATATGACAAATCAGAAAGTTATTAAAGCATTATCGACCACATAAAATTAAAACAGCCACCAACACATAAGGTAGAAAAGGGGTTTTCTAATTTATAGACTAATGCCAGTACCTAAGAGAATGAGTATACTAAGCCAAGTCAAAGCATTTTAAAGTAAAGTTGATGTGTGCCACAGACCTTTTTCTACATTGTACACCATACAAGGAAGTTTCCAGCTGAAACTGTAATACATAAGAGACTAAAGGAAATGTATATATGAGGTGCTATGTATAACAGCCGTATAGCAAGTTAAGCAAGTTTTCCACTAAAGCATGCATGACTCAGAGTGATATTTATGCCACCTCAGGTACCAGGAAAACCTGAAAATAGAGAATCCAAGTTTAAATGTTAGACCATTTGGAATCCAACTTCCACGAGCCCTGACCCACTCAGGCAATGGTCAGAACTCCTGAGACCAGCAGTTTTTGGAGGACATTTGGTGGAGGAAGGCTGCCTTAATAGAATTGTTCAAGATTCCAAGCATGTTACAATATTACCCTGTTTCCCTGAAAATAAGACCTAACCTGAAAATAAGCCCTAGTATGATTTTTCAGGATGCTCGTAATATAAGCCCTACCCCCAAAATAAGCCCTAGTTAAGTGAAACCCCACCTTCCATCATTGTGCAGCATCCAGAAGATGACATGACTATATTTGAATAAACATAGATTATTGTACATGAAAAAAATCCCCTGAATATAAGCTCTTATGTAGTTTTTTTGGAGCAAAGATTGTCTTATTTTCGGGGAAACATGGCAGTACACAGTACTAGCCTTACTTGTGTGAACCAAGTACAGTAATATATTCTGCATGCACAAAACAAAATAAATGGAAAATCCCTTCATCTGCAAGAATTACCAAAAAGGAATGAGGTTAATAAAAGCACTTCTTTTTATCTATTATCTTGTCTGCATTAAATTTGAATTTATCATTTTCTAAAATCATTATATCTGAATTGTTCTCCAAACTGGACAATTTATCCTCTAACATGGAATAATATGTTGAAAAACAATTGTTACTCAAATAAATTATTTTTAAAAACACTTCCTTTAACAGGCAAGTTTCCCGTAAAACTGGAACATATGTAACAGATGTGAGGTGAAGAAAGTGGTAAAGCTGGAACACTGCTGATGCCTGGATTAGAAAACTGAAAATATTCTCAAAGTGACCAATGGGGAGAAACCAGGATTCCAGCCCAGCCCAAATTCTGAGATAGCATTTCTAGCAACATAGGCTCCAAACTCATACACCCACATTCAAAACATAGCATGTTACAAAGAGCTTAATTATTCAAAGACATCCTTAAGCCTGGCCAAAAAATTAAAGTGAGAAACGTAAAATTATTCAATCTGTTCTTTGAATAACATAGGTAGTACTGTACAATACTTTGGTTTACAAAATTAATGTGTTCTATGGGACATTACGTAAAGTGAAAAATTTGTAAACCAAAACACGGATTGCCATAGGAACGGGGGCGGCGCTATAAATCTCCAGGCACAATGGATCCTGGGGAAACTTTCTTCATAAACCGAAATGAACAAACAAATAAAAAAATGTAAACGGAGGCATTATTTTCAATGGATTTCTGTTTGTAAACAGAAAATTATGTTAACCAAGGCATTTGTAAATCGAGGTACTACTGTATATTGAGAAGAACTGAAATTACAAGATAATCACATCAGGAAAAAGGCTGACAAAAGAAAGGCTATGCAATATTCCCTTTCAAGAAAACAGTGAGGTTTTGGTTTCTCCCATGATTCTAATTAGAGAAAAGATATTTATATTGGTCTCCCGGGGGAGACCAATACAAATATCACCACCACTGGTGGCCAGGCTGCTTGGGCCCTCCCTCTCTCCAGAACTTACAGTTTGCGGTGCAGTGCACAAGGCAATCATAGTTCTCCCTGCACCAATCACAGAAGTAGCCCAGCTGGGGCTTCCCCACTTCCTTGTGCTGCTAACCACTCAGCAGCTGAGTGCGGAGATTTGTCAACCCGCCTCCTCGCTAGATTGGTCAACAGCACAGGGAGACAGCGAAGTCCTGGCTGGGATACTTATGTGATTGGCACAGCGCAAACAACAGCAGCCGCATGTGCCACGCCACAAGTGGTTAGTGGACAGCCCAGTTCTGGGGGAAGAATCCAATCAGCCTGGCCACTTGTGTGACAATATTTGTATTCACCTCCACTCCTCTGTGTAGGGAGATGAATATTAATACCCCATCTCTAATTCTAATGCAGCCTTAGAAAAAATCCAGTTTTGAAAATTAAGAATTGTTTTAAAGTTGGATAAAGAGGATTAGTTTAATTATTAAGTGAGAATCCCAAACTGGAAAAGGAATACTGTGCCACTAATTGTCTTGAATATCCTTTTTTTTAAAAAAAGGAAGCAAGAGAGAGTACCATAAAACAATGCTCCAAACCAGGGTGGATTTTATTTAAATCACAATTTATATGGGGAAAAATCAGATTTTGATTATTTAAGTAAAAAATTTTAATTTTAAAATTTCAATCATGATTCATACTGTGATTTAAATAAATTAGATTTTTTTTAAAAAATCATTGATGTTTATCCTCCCTACTTCAAATCAGGGGTGGGAAACTACTAATTTCCATGTGTTAGCACCCAGTATTTAGATCAGTTGGAATGTTTCTAGGCTCACCTCAGAAATAAATTGGACAAAGTGCTTACATTTTAAGTGATCTCTCTCTGGTCACTGTGGTCAAAAGGTACAGATTTAGTAGACATACAAACTTGCTAGACAAGGATCTGTGTATTCTGCTATTTTCCCCAAGAGGAAAAAGTGCAATAGGTGTCCCACTTTGTTCTACTAAGCCAGGAAACAAGCAAGTCTTGAGAAACTACTGTACCAATGAACTTCAAGGTACATTATTCCATTGCCATGTCACAGAACAGAAGATGCAATTCATTATCTCTACAAACTCAGGTTTGTGAGTAGCTGAAAGCCAAACTACTGTACCTCAAGGCAGGCTGGAAAGCATACAGTATAGACTGCCCTTTTTCTGTGTTGAGATAATGGCAACCTTGCACTAACACTGGGTATCAGTGGAAGGGGCTCACAGCCTAAAGAGGCTGTTGTCTGCCTCTAATTTGATTGGCCAAGTTTTTCCCACTTCTGACATTGAGGACAGCCCCTCTGCACTGTTTACCAGGGAATCCTACTATTCTATTGATTTGTTCTTTCGTTTTCCCCGACTATGCACTAAGAAGCAGGCCTCCAGTTTCTCTTAATGCTAGGAGACTCCATTTTTACCTCTTTTTTTCTCCTACTGTAAACACAAGCTGATAGCAGTGAATAAAATACTTCTTTTCTACTTAAAAGATGCATTTAGAGTGGGGTGGTTGTGGGGAGGCTACAGGAACAACTAGATTTGTGCAACCAGGGAGAGAGGTGAGCAAAGCTCTACTCTTTGCATATTTCTGTTTTTTCTGCACTATGCTTTGCTAACAAAAAGAGCAATCAAAACTCCCAGAAACTATATTTTACTTAAAAAAACCAAAAGAAAAAACATATAGGTTATGGGTCCAGGTTGAGTAGCTTGATTCAAAGAGATAACTAACCAATATTTTAGGGATTTAATGCTTTCTACCTATTGTGTTTCTTTTTTCTCTCTCCCTTTCCCAAATAAATCACACATTAGCTAGAAAAAAAGTTCTTTTCCTTTTTATAGGTCTCCCTCACCCACCCCATTAGCAATCAAACTTACTCAGAAATACAAGGATAGCTTTGGATCAGAATACAATTCCAAAGCTGCCAATTTTTTTCCAATGGAAGACCAGGCTGCAAATTAACTTACAAGCCTCACAAGCCTATGACTCCACTGAAAATGAGGAAAGAGAAGCCAGGTTTACCTGGAGAAAGATTAATTCCATAGCAAAAACAATGATCACTGAGAGCTCTACGGATCAACAACAGCTTCTGTATGTAAATGACTTCAAAAGTGAGAATGATACATTGCATGCTTCAGAGCAGTGGTTCCAATTTAGGGTCCCAAGCAACATTTCATCTAAGCTGTGTGACAGCTCTGCATTGGTGTGATGCAGCCAAGCCAATGTTGCTGCCCATTTGCATCCGGTCGTGGTGAAAAGTCTCCATGCTCACAGAGTGGAGTTACCACTCAATGCTATGAAAAATTAGAGGGAACATTGGTCCCAAGATGTTCTTGGACTACAACTTCCAGAAATCCTGGCCAGCACAGCTAGTGGTGAAGGTTTCTGGGAGTCCAATAACATCTTGGGGGACATGTTTGCGAACCACTGCTTTAGAGACATCTTAATTGTATGCTATCAAGCTGCTTCCAACACATGGCAACCCTAACAGGGTTTATGAGTTATGTAACATGTTCAAGAAGTGGGTGCCTTCACCATCCCCAGTGAGCTTCTGTAGCCAAGTAGGGATTTCCTGAGTCATAGCTCAACACTTAATGTACTATACTCAGGGCTTGAAATATACACTCGTCCACTTGTCTGTGACAAGTGAAAAATGCTGCTGGACAAGCCTCTCTCTCTCTCTCTAATTCTGCAGTCCTCCCCTCCCCCTCCCATTACAAAAGGAAAACTGCCCTCTTCTTCTGAGAAGAGAGTTTGAGCGGCACATAGAGATATAGCTCTGCAGGAGAATGTAGAGTAGTCCCATGCTAGAGAATATAGATTCCCTGCTCCCAATTTCAACCAAATGAGGACACATTCTGGGCTGGGAGGGAACCATGGCTCCTTAAGGGGCTGGGCACTTTTGCTTTCAGTTTTATTTTTGCTGGAGACATTCAAAAGAAAGGCATTCAAAACACAAGCTTCATGACCCCACAGGCACGCAGGTAATAAAGCAACCCAAGTCTGAGGATATATATCAGTGATTCCTGTGTACGTAATACAATTTATTTTGGATTTGTACGCATTGTTATGTAGAAATAAAACTGAACAAGTGCCTAGTTTAAATTTGTTAACATAAATTGCAAGGCTATAGTCCAGTCATGCTGACTGGTGAAATTTTTGACTGACTGGCGAGACATTCTAAAATGTTTCAAGCCCTGATTATAATATACATATATTCTATCCTCTTTCAAAATCTACCATAGGATACTAACAAATGATTACCCAGCCTTTTCCTTTCCCGTTAGAACAAGGCTCTGCCTCCAGTGATACTTCATCTATTGTTCCACCTTCTTCTGGCCATGTTATAATACTGAAGTCACTTCGCAGTGACAGAAAAACACATAACCAGCATATTAGGCATGTAATTATTTCCCTTTATCTCTGTGAAACATGCTTAATACACCTCATTAATGGATCCTGGTACTATCACAGCTGCAACCTCACCACAAAAGGAATTGGCATTTAGACCTCAAAGGAATTTTATGATTCTTGATTAATGACAACTTATTTTCAGTAGTATAAGTACAAAGTCATGTCATTTCACCCAACTTCAAGAGGAAAGGTTGACACCAAAGCATGTGATCCATTGAACTGAAATGCTGACCATGCATTCAGCATTTCAAACTATCCAGGGAACATTCTAGAAATCTGCAAATACACTATATTCTGAACAACAGGTTTACATTTTACATTTTTAAACAATATTTTTAAACTATGTACAGTGGTGCCTCGCTAGACAATGATAATCCATTCCACTGAAATCGCTGTTCAGCGAAATCATTGTCTAGTGAAAAGCATTTCCCCACTGGAATGCATTGAAACCTGTTTAATGCGTTCCAATGGGGAAGAATTGTCGTTGTCTAGCGAAAATCGGCCATAGGAAAGCTGCTTTGCAAACCACCGATCAGCTGTTTAAATAGCTGTCTTGCGAAGCTTAGGTCCCAAAAACACCCATTTTGCGAATGCAGAGGGAGCTGTCAAAATCGTTAGCGAAAAAACTGGCATGTGGAGTAACTGTCTAGCGAGGTACCACTGTATGTTCTTGAACACTACATATGCCTTAAAGCATAGCTTGAGCAATTGGAAGCAATCTGGGAAGGTGCAGGGAGATTGTTACGTTATGTGCCATCCAACTTACAATGACCCTAACAGGGCTTTCAAGGCAGGTGAGGTATTTAACGAGTGGTTTCATCAGTTCCACTACCCCAGTGGGTTTCCACGGTTGAGCAGGGATTCAAACTAAACCTCCTGAGTTCAGGTCAGTTCCACTCACTTACTTCTAGACACAATACAGTAAGGACAATATTCAATATCTAATCAATACTCAAACCATTAAGCCATAGTAACTAAAACACTGAAACACAGGGAAGCCTCTCAATGTGTAGGAAGTCTAGCAAACCTTTCACAAATTTCTCTTGGTAATGCCCTTATTAAAAGTAGACATATTTGATTTTAGAAAGTATGAAACCTTTATCAAGATATTCACTCAGTGAAAGTAAATGTGAAAGATGTTCAGTAAAAGTGAACATCTGAATACTGCTACAATTAGGTACTGAAGTGCTGCTGTTTTTTAAATTCAGATATTAATCTGTTCTACAAAAAAAGAGAGACAATCTTATTTGGATTACACAAATAAAACTGACACCACCTGATAAATGTACTGGATATTTAGTTCACTTCCAGAAACAGAAGAGTTCCTTCAATCCATGGAAAGTGCCAAATGAAGAAAGAGAGGGAGGTTGTGATTTAGTCTCCATTCATCTCAGCAGCACATGGAGTCAATGCTATGCTTTTCCTGAGGTTCCCTCAAACTTTTGGAACAGATTTTCAGTCATGAAAGAGGAACAAAGGATTAAAATTGCCTTCTATCTATCCCAGCAATAGGACTGTTCTGAAAACAGACCTCTGTTAAGGAGATATTCTGGCCAATGCGCTGTCTGGGATCCAAACCATAGGACAGTATTCAGATATTCTTAATGAGGCTTTCAACAGTCTGTGCTGTGAATGCAAGAAAACTTCTCTATTAATACTCATTCACAATCTCTGTGCTTATCTGAAGTATTCACACTTTTAAAAATTTAATTAAGTATACTAAGTCCTAACATAAAAGACAGAAGACGAGAAATCTAGTTGATCAATTTTTTTCTAAAGGTTGGTAACTGTTCAGCCACAAGACTGAAAAGACAAATACCATGTTGGGGCTACAATTCAGCCTACCAAACAAACAAACTTTGCTATCAAAGAAAACATGTCTCCATTAAAGGAGATTACAGAGCTCTACACGGGCAACAGTTCAAGAATGCTACAGTAGTCAGGCATGTTTGATTTACACTACTCCTACTTTTCCAGGGATGTTTCTAACTTTAGACCAGATCAAAAGCCAACATGACTTTTAAAATATCAGTTAATTCTATAAGAAGCTCGTCCTGAATTAAAATTAGTTCTATAAATACATAAATCATATATCTACCTCTTGTTCCATTATTCATATTATCCTTATTTTAGTTATTTAGCATTATAATTCATTTTGAAACAGATTGTTTAATGCCACCTTTAAAACCACTTGATATTTTTTTAAAAAATAACACCCTCAGCTTTAAATGTTGTTGGGGGGGGGGTTTGAACAATTCATCTTTCATTATTTTTGTTGCCTTTATAAAGTAACAGATTAGCACCTTCCCTTGTTTCTGTTAGACTAATAGCTTTCAACCTTTTAGAGCCATTAACCTGTCTTTAATCAAACATGAAACATGGGACCAAATGTTAGGACTAGTTTAAAGGTGACAATTCAAACTTTCAAACTGATGTTTAATAGGAAAAAAACCCACATCTTGTTCTGTATACTGTACTCCTCCTTCCATTCTCATACTTTCATGGTTTACTAATTCAAAGTTTCCTACTTCATTTGGACTAGAAAACTATTGTTTAATCTCTGATTACAAGACAGGATAGGAAACTTTCTGTTTCATATCCAGGTTTGTAGTGAATGATTAAACCACAGTTTCTTGCATTAAGTGTATTCTGGAATGAGACAATCAGAAGAGATGGGGAGGTTAACATTCTAATCTTTATTCTCAATTATGTTTCTATATTTCCTTCTGTTTCTATGTTCCCTTTAAAAATTAAATGTCACAACAACCAACATGAAAACAAAAACAAACAAACAAAAAACCCCAAGTGATGATTTCCATTCAGAAGTGGCACCAATTGCAGTAAGAGCAGGATTCCAGCCACACTCAAATCAAATTCTGTCTTTTTTGTGAGGTCAGCCAGCTTCCCTGTCTATGGTCTTCTGTTGTTTTTGGTACAGGCTCAGAGCAACTTACTCCCTCAAAGCTGTAATTCATGGATATCTAGAAAAAAAACCTTCACTGTTGCAGTGAATGCCAACATCCTAATTCAGAGGTTTGAGACTACCATCCTACAGTAGTCTCTTGAATCCCATCTGTCCAAAATCCACTGCCACACCAAGCCATATAATCAGTGTGAGTGCACTTCAGAAATTAAACTGAATGCAGCACAACTAACGTCTTATGTAAAATGAAAAGTGTAAAATGTTAAACAAAGCAGAAACAGACAATGCACCGTTTGTCTAATATCTCTGGATACACAGACAGAAGTTTCTAAATATTTATTGTATTTTCAGTCTCAAATTCCTTGACATGTTTTAAGACTCCAGATGATAACCATGCCCTTGGAATTTTTCCATCCTTGACTTTAAAGACAACCAACATGCAAGTAAACTTCTACATAGCCTGAGGTGGACTCAAGTGCGAATCAGAGAGATTTTGCCTTCCTTGATTGCTGTTTAAATCATGCAGATGGGGTAAAGACTTCTCAGTACTTGCTTTAACTTGGAATGCCATATATACTACCAGCAAATGTTTGGGAGGACCATATTATCAGGTGACAGGACTCATAATCACAACCAATCACAGGTGAAGACCCAAGTATTCCAATGTCCTGCTCTTACCTCCCTCTCGAGGTTTCCCTTCAGCTGAGAAGAGCCACAGAAGATCTCTATAATTCTCTCCAGTTGCTTTAAGACTGGCCCCTTACATAGGTTTTACAGTGACACATGTTGCCTCCATTGTAAAAGCTAGAAAGCCTTCTCATTCTTGCTGCTTTAGGCTTCTTATTAAGTTTCCCAAGAGACACAGCTACAGCTCTTCCCAATATGAGTCCCAGTTACTCTCCTTATAACAGGTAAGATTTGCAGATGGTTAGAAGCCAAAGAAAGAACCAATTGAGACATCCACCATATACTGGTAACAGCACACTTTTGGCATAGTGAATCTTGGAACTGTACACGACTTGCTCCTCACAGTGAGAGAGAATTAGGGTATTTTATGCTGTGATCCCATGCTTGTGGAATTCTATACCAACTAAAATACATGCTGTTGTTGTTTAGTCGTTTAGTCGTTTCCAACTCTTTGTGACCCCATGGACCAGGCCATCCTGTCTTCCACTGCCTCCCGGAGCTGGGCCAAATTCATGTTGGTCGCTTCAGTGACACTGTCCAACCATCTCATCCTCTGTCGTCCCCTTCTCCTCTTGCCTTCACACTTTCCTAACATCAGGGTCTTTTCCAGGGAGTCTTCTCTTCTCATGAGATGGCCAAAGTATTGGAGCCTCAGCTTCAGGATCTGTCCTTCCAGTGAGCACTCAGGCTTGATTTCCTTTAGAATGGATAGGTTTGTTCTCCTTGCAGTCCAGGGGACTCTCAAGAGTCTCCTCCAGCACCACAATTCAAAAGCATCAATTCTTCGGTGGTCAGCCTTCTTTATGGTCCAACTCTCACTTCCGTACATCACTACAGGAAAAACCATAGCTTTGACTATTAGAACTTTTGTTGGCAAGGTGATCTCTCTGCTTTTCAAGATGCTGTCGAGGTTTGTCATCGCTTTCCTCCCAAGAAGAAGGCATCTTTTAATTTCGGGGCTGCTGTCACCATCTGCAGTGATCATGGAGCCAAGAAAGTGAAATCTGTCACTACCTCCATATCTTCCCCTTCTATTTCCCAGGACGTGATGGGACCAGTGGCCATAATCTTAGTTTGCTGAGCTTCAGACCGTTTTTTGCGCTCTCCTCTTTCACCCTCATTACAAGGTTCCTTAATTCCTCCTCAATTTCTGCCATCAGAGTGGTATCATCTGCATATCTGAGGTTGTTATTTCTTCCGGTAATCTTAATTCCGTCTTGGGATTCCTCCAGTCCGGCCTTTCGCATGATGTATTCTGCATATAAGTTAAATAAGCAGGGGGACAATATACAGCCTTGTCGTACTCCTTTCCCAATTTTGAACCAATCAGCATTTCCGTATCCAGTTCTAACTGTTGCTTCCTGTCCCACGTATAGGTTTCTCAGGAGATAGATAAGGTGGTCAGGCACTCCCATTTCTTTAAGGACTTGCCATAGTTTGTTGTGGTCGACACAGTCAAAGGCTTTTGCATAGTCAATGAAGCAGAAGTAAATGTTTTTCTGGAAATCTCTGGCTTTCTCCATAATCCAGCGCATGTTAGCAATTTGGTCTCGAGTTCCTCTGCCCCTTCGAAATCCGGCTTGCACTTCTGGGAGTTCTCGGTCTAAAATACATATGATCCATCAATTCTGGCCTTCAAATGGGCTTTGAAGACTCTTTGTTTTGAGCCATCATCCTAGACATTTAGAATTATTCTTTGTGCAGGTTATACAATAGTTTTTAAATAGTTTTAATGTTATTGTGTTTGGCTGTCATTGTTGCTCTTGTTATTCTTGCTGCACTTCACTTTTTTATGGAATTTTGATTTATTTTGATTTCAATGATGTGACATATTGCTATCATATTTTTAAAAGCTGCGATAGGTTAAAAGACATTTATATGTACAGTGGTGCCTCGCAAGACGATGTTAATTTGTTCCGCGAAAATCGTTGTCTTACGAAAAGCAAAAAGCAAAGCAAAGCATGCTGCTTATATACCACCCCATAGTGGTTCAAGCACTCTCTGAGCGGTTTACAAGTTAATTATGAAGGCTACACATTGCCCCCCCCAGCAAGCTGGGTACTCATTTTACCGACCTCTGAAGGATAGAAGGCTGAGTCAACCTTGAGCCGCTACCTGGGATTGAACCCCAGGTTGTGAGCACAGTTTTGGCTACAGTACAGCGGTTTAACCACTGCACCACGAGGCTTCTGATGACATCGTCTTGCAAAAATAAAAGCCCATTGAAATGCGCTGAAACCGGTTCAATACGTTCCAATGGGCTGAAAACTCACCGTCCAGCGAAGATCCTCCATAGGGGCGGCCATTTTCGCTGCCTGTAAAGCAGGGAATCCGTCACTAAACACAGCGGGGAGCCATTTTAATTACACAGCTTCCATTTTGAAACCGCCGATCAGCTGTTAGAAAAACATTGTTTTGCAAAGAATCGGTTCCTGAAGCAGGGAACCGATCATCGCAAAGCGAAAAAACCTATTTAGACCATGGTTTTGCAATCACAAAAATGTTGTCGTGAAGCGGTTTCGTCATTTAACGAGGCAATCGTTAAGTGAGGCACCACTGTATTATCAATTCAATAAAGAAATAATAGCTACATGTGATTGGGGAATATGAATCTGTGTGCAATTTTCTGTGACCCTATCCTCAGAACGTAAAGAACAGAGTAAACTAACAGATACACTGCACAAATCCTTTCCCCACAAACCATATTTTTCCATGAATAAGACTATACTTTTGTCTAAAATCTTTAGACTAAAAATTGAGGGTCTTATACACAGAAGTAAGCTGAGGAGAGAAATAACCAAGTGGAGGGGAAAGCAAGGATCAAAGTGATCCTGCAGGGCTTTGATTCCTGTTTTCCCCTCCACTTGTTAAGCCTTAGCAAAAGGAAAGCAGGGATCAAAGTGCTGCAAAATGGCTTTGATCCTTGCTTTCCCCTCTCCTTACTAACTCCCATGGGGCTTAGCAAAAGGAGAGGGAAATGCTCAAAGCAATCCCATTGCTGTATGAAGGGGAAAGGGATCAAAACGATCATGCAGTCGTGGGATAGCTTTGATCCCTTTCCCCCTACACTTGCTAAGCCCCACTTAGATTTCTTAATTTTGGGTTAGAAAAGTGGGTGTGTGTGTCTTATACATGGAGGTGTCTTATACACGGAAAAATACTGTAGTTATTTTTGGTCTTGTCACCCTATTCACATGCTGTATCAAGAAACAAATACTTAAATTAGCCCACAGGTTCCCTATATCAGACTATGTGGTCCCTCTTTTTTGGGGGGGGATTTATATACCGCCCCATAGCGCTACAAGCACTCTCCGGGCGGTTTACAATTTAATTATACAGGCTACACATTGCCCCCCCAGCAAGCTGGGTACTCATTTTACCGACCTCGGAAGGATAGAAGGCTGAGTCAGCCTTGAGCCGGCTACCTGGGATTTGAACCCCAGGTCGTGAGCACAGTTTTAGCTGCAGTACAGCATTTTAACCACTGCGCCACGAGGCTCTTTTAGTGTTGGATGGCATCTACTACTAGCCGTAGCTACCACAGCCAATGAAGAAGGACTGTGGCAATCCAACATTTGTAAGGCCACTGGTCCCCCTTAAAATCCTACGCTGAATCGAATGGCTAGTCTTAATTAGAGCAAACCCAATGAATGGATGTGACTTGTAAGTCAACACTTAACTCTCAAAAACAAAAGGGCATATTCTAGTTAGGACTAACAAATGAATTTAACCCATAATGTATAACTACACTGTAACCATGTCAAATCACAAATTTATAACCTCTTCCAAGCTGCTTGAAATGTATTGGAATTCCTCCCTTTTCATTTATCAAATCATGAGGCTTATAATCCTAAATATCAGCAATTGTATGTTTCAAGTCTTCTTGCTCCTCCAAGGTCACAATGGCATGGTCCAGATTTTTTAAAAAGCATGTGCAGCCCTTGGGCTCATGGGTTTTCCCTTTCTTCTTCTCTGACATCACAAAGACACTGGATGCTTCAATTTCCATTTTATATTGACTACAATTTAACACGTGTCTGAATCTTAACTGTGGTTGGATGGAATAAAATAACTGTATCAATGCTGGTTTGCTTCAACAATTCACAGTTCAGATTAACCACAAGTCTACCAGATTCAGATACTGCAACTACTGTATTATTAATCTAAAATTGAACAAAAAAATTCACGCAACTCTTCCAGCACACCAACAAGAGGGAAGGAGGCAGGGGGTACTATGAACTTTCCTGTACATTCAAATTAAACTTTTTGTTAAGCTACATGAGTTTCTTCTGTTTAAAAAAAAAAAATGCAAACTCGAATTTTCTAAATAAATATTGAAATGCAAACTATTTATTTATTTATTTATTTATTGGATTTCTATCCCGCCCATCTAGACCAAAGGTCTACTCTGGGCTGTTTACAAATTTAAAAACAATAAAACCAAAAACATATATTATAGGTCCAAATGAAGAAGTATAAGAAATTAAGACATGGCAGGAGGGAAAGCCTGCCCAGATAGCCAGGTTTTAAGTTTATTCTTGAAAACACCCTGAGAGGGAGCCAGGCGGATCTCCACTGGCAAGCTGTTCCAAAGGCGAGGGGCCAATGCCGAGAAGGCCCTATTCCTTGTCCTGTCCCTCTGGACCTCCCTCCTTCTGTGATCCCTGTAGATCACAAAAAACACAAGCTCTGACTACCTACTACCACATGAAGCAGAAGGTCTCTTATCTCAAAAGTGAACAGCAAGAAAGGCACTGTTGATTTGCTTTCAGCTCCTCACTTCTACTTGCTTTCACAAAGCAAGCAGCTAATACATAAAGGAAAAAATATGTTAGGAAAAATTAAGAGGAAAAAGGGGGGGAAGTAAAATATTGTAACACTCTAAGGACTAACTATTCCCAGTGTGGTGTAGTAACTAAAGTGAAGGACTAGGACTCTCGAGAACAGGGTTCAAATCCTCACTTGGCCATAGAAACTCACTAGGGGAGTGGAACTGGTAAAACCACTCCTTAAGTATCTTACTTACCTTGAAAGCCTTATTAGGGTTGCTATAAGTCAGTTCCAACTGGATTGCAAGCAGAATGAACAGAGCGCGCACACACAAGACTAACATATGTGTTTCAGTGTGAGCTTTTGGGGATTAAAAACCATTTATGCAGACAGGAGGAGTGCAAATATATGAATATATTTATACCATGGTGGTAAGTCCAAATGTAAATACATATAGCAGATACTGGGATGGCCAATGTTGGTTTTTAAACTAGGGAAATGTACTGTAAGTATCAAAAGATAATAATGGCAAAGGGGTCTTGTTAGAACAGGATTATGCAGAAGGCCAGATTAGAAGTTTTTTCAGCCAGAGTTAGCCTGTAAATTGGTCAGACCCAGGCTAAGATGAAAACTGGAATATATATGAGTCCCAAGACCAGCTGTCAGCCAAACACTTGTCCCTTCAGCTACAAAAAGTCAGTTTACTTTCTTTTAATGATGGAATAAGTAGCAGCAGCAACAGAAGTAGACAGATTTTACGTACCCTCATTAAACGTATTCTGACTGAACTGTAATTGATTTAGTTCAACCATTGACTCAAAATGTTACGTTCATTTCTTTTCCATTTTATCATTTTATTTATCCCTTATTTATTAATATGAAATTGTAGAATGCAAGAAGTGTGATTGGGTTCTTTTGAATGTTGTGGCAGTTCCTCTGTTTTGGCGGGAAGAAGGGATGGAGACTTTTTCAAACTATTCTCAATTTCAACTTTATTAATTTGTGGGGTTCCAACCGTAACACCAATAGGATCAAAACATGACAGATCTGGCATCTGTCCATAACTTGACAACATTGATTGTTCCTGCATGCGGGGATGATTCACTGCTGGGCTGGACCAAACCACTCTCGATCCGTAATCTTGCGTAGGGGAGCACTCTGCATCACGCAAACCGTTCCACAGCATGGGTGATGTGCCTAATTGCCATCCTTCAGTGGGGTATTGTAGGTTGAATCTGGGCGTATCACTTTCCTCCCATGACCTTGCCCCCATGGAAAGACAATGACTGTCCATTTTTTTTATCTGGATCAGGCAGCAAGTCTCCAACTCTTAGATTTGGAAAATCTTTCAAAAGATCCTGCGCTTTCTCATATTCTAAGTCTCATATTCTTTTCCTTCTCCACTTCAGCTTTATTCTCCTTTCCCTCTTTTTCCAGTCTACTCCCGAACCTCCTCTCTACCCCTTTCTTTAATATCCTCCTCCCACATAGAGTTTCAGCTCCTCCCCTTTGTTTTCTTCTTCCTCTACCAAGCAAACCTCTACACTCCTTTTCTGATCTACTAAGGTTCTTCCTGCCTCTCCTATATCATCCTTACTGACTCCTCTTTCCTCTTTTGATGGTTCTATCGGTAAGGACGGCTCAGGCTCAGTTGCCTCCTGCTTTCCTTCACAAGAGGTCATGGGGCTACACAGACTAGTCCTATTCCATCACCTATGGGCAAAATACTTTCTTGTCATCAGTGCACTTAGACGGGGATGGTCTCTCCATTGATACTAACTACATGACTAGATGACCTGTATATAAATTAGATTCTGTTTGGATCATGATTCCACTGCATGCAGGGGTGCTCCATGTGTGTATGCCACATGCTTTCCAAAGATGCAAACAGATCTTTTTGCCACCATTCTTGGTTAAAAAAAGTGTGTATGTAGACACATAGCACTGCAACCTCTCCTTTATATACAGTATATGTTTAACCAGGGTGGGGGTGAAGGATTACTCAATAATAATATACACAGGGTGAAAATATCTGGAAGGATAGAACTGTGGGAAACTTTCAAGGGGCATGTGACAGATGCAGGAAAGGACACAAAACTAGGATAAAATGAAATGAATTGCATAGTCTGAAGGCTGAAAGAGGTAAAGAATTTTGGCAGTAGTTTCATATACAGGCAGAATATTTTACAGATTATTAATCTAAAATTCAAGCCCATGTCTTGGAGTTAATAACACTGCCAAAAACAAAAGAAAAACAAAACCACTCTTCCCTTTCCTTTAGGCCACTTAATTACAATAAACAACACAGTGAAAGTTGAGTCATGAAAAACAATCAGTTCTTTATATGAGTTAAAACTATGGATAGGAAATATAGATCGATCTGCAAAAGTGAGGTAAGAAATCCCTTTGTTTCATTTACTGGTACAGCAAAGCTAAATTCAGCATGCCATTTCCTTTATAAGTGCCTATTCAGAAATCAATTCTCTTCCATTTCATCTCTCTTCCATAAGATCCATTTGTCAAGCATCTTCCACCCCATACCACTCTGGCCGATTTCAGAGAGCTCCTCTGGAATTCATACAGAGAAAATTCCCAACTGGCTCCTAGAAATGCACTGTGAACTGCTTTGCACTAAATCACTGTTTAGTGTTAGGAGGACAAATAAGTCTTGGACTTGCATGCTCTCCCTCCCACATGGCCACAAGACGAATTTTCAAACTTTCACTCCCATTTTTTATTAACTCTATCATGTCGTATCGTTCCAAACCATTCTGACTTTGGTCTGGTGGCTAGTTTTCTTTCTCATGATCCTCCGGGACTGCATAGAAAACCCAAAATAGCAATAAACAAACAAAAAGAATGGACCTAGTATGGGCAGGCTATTTTCAGTTTATATATATATGTAAAACAGTACAGGGGTCCCCGTTTCATTTTAAACAGTTGCAATTCACTCCTTTTTTAAGGAAAAATTTGCAAGGGACTGTAGTGGGCCAACACCAGCAAACTGGCAAGATGCCAGGGGGCCCAAAGCCAACATATGTATAGCACCTTGTTAAATGACTGCAGCATGTTTTTTTCTTGAACTCGCATAAACATCCAAGAGGATTCTGGCCACTATGCAAGCTTCCTGTTCCATTACAACTAAAGTGATGGGCACAATGAGCCCCTTCCTGTATACGTAACTATTGGAATGTACACTGAAAATGAGTCCTCCAAAAGGCGTAAAGCATCCCTTTTCTCCATCATCAAGCCTCAGCTTCCTGTATTTTTTTAAATCATCAATAACAAGGAAGAATACAGATGTTCTTATCTTTAAGATTAGTTTTAAATTCTCTAACATCAATTTTATTCCCTTTTAAAATTGCAATAAAATAATAATACTTCACAGAATTACTGTAGTCTTTTCCCTTTCTTGGCCAGTACAAGAAAGCTATTTCAAAATCCCAAGAGTCAAGTTCAATTTTTAGAAGCATATGTATGGCAAGGGTTTTGTTTCATTTTTCCACACAATCCTGACTTTGCTTTTTCTTATTATTTTTACTACTTATACATTCTGGAATGAAAATGTGTAAAATACATAACATATTCCACTTTGCAACACCATATGTTACCAAGAAAACTGGCAGTTTTCACACCAAATATTTTGACTTTTTCCATAGGAGGAAAAAAAACTGCTACAAAACTATGAAAGAAATACCAACTACAAAAATAGCTGTTATATGTCATAAAACTGATATTAAATATCAGCTTTAAATATTGGATTATACCAGCAGTTATATCCGTTTGAGGAATCTAATGCTACCATGATAATTGAGATGGTTGGACAGTGTCATCGAAGCAACCAACATGAATTTGGCCCAGCTCCGGGAGGCAGTGGAAGACAGGAGGGCCTGGTGTGCTCTGGTCCATGGGGTCACGAAGAGTCGGACACGACTAAACGGCTAAACAACAACAACTATAGGGTGTTCTGTAACCATATGAATAACATCCTACACAGGTTTAAAATATGCTGACAATTTACAAAGGACCATAATGTTTCTTCACAGCCTATGGCAGTGTTTACACTCGAATTTTCAAGGCTAGGCCTTGCCCTCCAGTCACTTTGCTATTACACCGTGCATTTAAGAATAAAAGAATACTTGACATCCACCTATTATATACCTTATTTGACAGCTAGTGGTAAATATACAACTATGTTCATAACTATAGCAGCACTATTTCCATTCAAGAGCCTCTTTTAATTTCATTTGGATGTCGCACAAATGACTTTTAAAATACTGGTTTCTATTGTAAAAATGGATGTGTTCAGTGGCTCCAAGCGTTTGTAAACAATATATATTATACAGTTTCACAAAAATGATGTTTCCTAAACCAGTGTTTTGCTTAGAACAGAAAACCAGGATCCCTACACATTCACTGAATGCCAAAGCTTAATTCTGGATATACACTGCTAGTTTATGGCACTTAGAGATGATACTACCACAACATACAATAGCTTCATTACACTTTGGCTGTAAAAGGATCATGCACCTTAAGGCCTGTACAGGGACTAGGGAGAAGCAAGTGGAATGTGATCTATGCTTTTCAAAAGCTACCAAAATAACCACCCCATCGAGAACTGGCCATGCCCAGCCCACTGACTTGATTTTAACCCTGCAAAGAACCACCATTGAAAGATTAGCCCTGAAAATGAGATAAGACACCAAACCTGAAAAAAGAGATAAGACATGAAAGGGATGTAAGAAGGAAATGACTCCTATCTTTTTCACCACAGATACTAGACATTCCTCTTTCCTTGAGGATTTAACGTAACTTGGTATGTGTTCAACAGGGTCTTCCCCCCACCCAACAAAAAAAAAAAACAAACACCCTAAAAACAATGGTCAGGATAAGAAACAATAGAGGCAGGCACCAAGAAGAAAACAAGTGCCATTCCTCGGCGCAAAGTTTTAACTCTAGGGCACATTTCCACTCTTTCCATCAGGAGCTTCCCTTACAGCCAAGCCGAAGCTGGGAAGGCACCGCGAGGGAGACGGGACTTCGCCCGGCAACTTTTACTTTCAGTTAACGAAACCGGGAGCAGGAAGGGTGGAAGAGGAAAACTCCGGAGGTCCAACCCACCCCCGCCAGGGTTTAATCCCAAAAGAGAGAGAGAGAGAGAGAGAGGCGGCTCCAAGCAAAGAAGATTAAACTCGAGGGCAGAGTGTGCGCCAACCAAGCGAGGAAGGGGGCCTGGAGGGGGGCAGCTCCACCTCTGCGAGCGGGGAGGCCAGAAGCTGAGAGAAAGAGGGGAGGGCAGAGGAGGGGGGAAGGGGCTCTGGGAAGGGAAGGGACGGGAAGGAAGGAAGGAAAGAAACGGCCGCCTGACTATTACCATGATTACCTGCTCCAGGTCAGTGAGGAAGATCTCCCTCTCCGCCGCGTTGGACGCCATTGCTGCTGGGTCTGGACTCCGCACCTGGGCGCCGCCGCCGGCACTGGGAAGGCGGGACTGGGCCAAGGCGGCGGCGGCGGTGAAGGGCGGGGGGGGGCCTCGCTCCCTCCCTCCCTCTTGTTCTCACGGCTACAGGGTTTGGGGTGGGGGGTGGGCGACAGAGGCAGCGCAGGGGGTGTGAACCCCCTCTCCTCACATTCACATGAGGGGAAGGTTTCACGTCGGGACGGACCGACGGGCGTCGCGCTGGCTGACTGGCTCCCGCCCACCGCCTGTCCTTTCCCCTCCCACCCCGCCAAAACCTTCGCGGGTGCCTCCGCCTCTTTCTCGGCTCCGGCACCAACTCCGCCTTCGCCGCCGCTCCTTGTCGCACTCTTTGAGGGTCACCCTGTCGCAAAAGCGGCTCCTGCTTTGCGGCTGCCGGCACGTGACTGCTGAGAGGCGAGGGCGGGGGGGAGAGAGAAAAGGGGAGCTTGGAACGTGAGACTTGCCTTCCATGCGCCTGGAGGCGGCGGGGTCGGGGAAGGTGAGCGCGCACCGCCAGCCTCACCTTGTCCCGGTTGGGAGTGTGCGCTTGGAGGAGATGGTTGTTGTTTAATTGTGTCCGACACTTCGTCACCCCGTGGACCAGAGCACGCCAGGTCCTCCTGTCTTCCACTGCCTCCCAGAGTTCGGTCAAATTCATGTTGGTAGCTTCGGTGACACTGTCCATCCATCTCGTCCTCTGTCGTCCCCTTCTCCTCTTGCCTTCCCTCTTTCCCAACATCAGGGTCTTTTCCAGGGAGTCTTCTCTTCTCACGAGATGGCCAAAGTACTGGAGCCTCAGCTTCACGATCTGTCCTTCCAGGGAGCACTCAGGCTTGATTTCCTTCAGAATGGCTCAAGAGTCTCCTCCAGCACCACAATTCAAAAGCATCAATTCTTCGGTGGTCAGCCTTCTTTATGGTCCAGTTCTCACTTCCATAGATTGCTACTGGAAAAACCATAACTGACTATGCGCACCTTTGTTGGCAAGGTGACGTCTTTGTTTTTAAAGATGCTGTCTAGGTTTGTCATTGCTTTCCTTCCAAGAAGCAGGCGTCTTTTAATTTCGGGGCTGCTGTCTCCATCTGCAGTGATCATGGAGCCCAAGAAAGTAAAATCTGTCACTGCCTCCATATCTTCCCCTTCTATTTGCCAGGAGGTGATGGGGCCAGTGGCCTTGATCTTAGTTTTTGTGTTTGTGTTAAGCTTCAGACCATTTTTGCTCTCTCCTCTTGCACCCTCATTAAGAGGTTCTTTAATTCATCCTCAGTTTCTGCCATCAGAGTGGTATCATCTGCCTGACTGAGGTTTTTGATATGACTTCCACTGTGTATTCATAAGGGATTTGTTTAGATGATACCTGATTAGCCCAGTGGTTTTTCCTACTTTATTCAGTTTAACCTTGAATTTTGCTATAAGAAGCTGATGATCAGAGGCACAATCAGCTCCAGGTCTTGTTTTTGCTGACTACAGAGCTTCTCTGTCTTTAGCTGCCGAGAATATAATCAATCTGATTTCGGTATTGCCCATCTGGTGATGCCCATGTGTAGAGTCGCCTCTTGTGTAGTTGGAAAAGAGTGTTTGTGATAACCAGCTTGTTCTCTTGACAAAACTCTATTAGCCTTTGCCCTGCTTTGTTTTGAACTCCAAGGCCAAACTTTCCTGTTGTTCCTTTTATCTCTTGTCTCCCTATATTTAGCATTCCAGTCCCCTGTAATGAGAAGAACATCTTTCTTTGGTGTCAGTTCTAGAAGATGTTGTAAATCTTCAGAGAATTGGTCAATTTCATCCTCTTCAACATCAGTGGAAGGTGCATAAACATGGATTACTGTGATGTTGAAAGGTCTGTCTTGGATTCGTATTGAAATCATTCTATGATTTTTGAGATTGTATCCCAGTGCAGCTTTTCCCACTCTTTTGTTGACTATGAGGGCTACTCCATTTCTTCTGTAGGATTCTTGCCCACAGTAGTAGATACGATAATCATCTGAATTGAATTCTCCCATTCCCATCCATTTTAGTTCATTGATGCCCAGGATGTCAATGTTTATTCTTGCCATCTCCTGTTTGACCACATACATCTTGCCAAGATTCATAGATCTTACATTCCAGGTTCCTATGCAGCATTTTTCTTTGCAGCATCAGACTTTCCTTTCACTTCCAGGTGCGTCCATAGCTGAGCATCCTTTCGGCTTTGGCCAGACCATTTCATTAGCTCTTGAGCTACTTGTATGTGTCCTCCACTCTTCCTCAGTAGAATGCTGGATGCCTTCTGACCTGAGGGTCTCATCTTGCAGCGTCATATCTTTTAGCCTTTTGTTTCTGTCCATTGAGGGTTTTTTGACAAAGATACTAGAGTGGCTTGCCAGTTCCTGCTCCAGGTGGATCATGTTTAGTCAGAACTCTCCACTGTGACCTGTCAGTCTTGGGTGTCCCTGCACGGCATAGCCCATAGCTTTTCTGAATTACTCAAGCCCCTTCACCACAACAAGGCAGCAATCTGTGAAGGGGTTGAAGGAGATAGGAGAGCATTTGAGCAGGCTCTCATCCAGCTGTCCTTGAACCAAACCTACTACTTTAAAATCTTGGAAAATATATAGCCATGGTTCTTGTTCGTTTCTATTTCCTTATCTCATATATTTTAAATTAGTATTTATTTTGTAATGCAGTCCTAACTATCTCTAGTCAGAAATATGCAAAGAGTACAGTGGGCTCTTGACTTGAGAACTTAATCCGTATTGGAAGGCGGTTCTCAAGTCAAAAAGTTCTCAGGTCAAATCTGCATTTCCCATAGGAATGCATTGAAAACCATTTGATCCGTATCTGCTCTTTTCCGTCCATAGAAACTAATGGGAAGCTGCTATTCCGCCTTCGACCACTAGAGGGGGATATTTTGTTTCTTTTTTTCTTAGGTCAAGAAAGGTTCAGGGAAGGCAGGGAAAATACAGTCCAGGCAGTACCAGGCAGTCTGAAGACTCCCAATCCACTCTCTAAACGCTGGGAGGAGTGAGGAAGCAGACAGGCAACCTTTTCACTGGCCAACAGTTAACTGAAAGTTCAAATTTTGCACTCTCCCTGCCTCCCACGTGGGTTTTTTTTCAGTTTGTAACTCAAATCTAAGTATGTAAGTCAAGTCAATATTTTCCTATGAGAGTGGTTCTTAAGTCAAAATGTTCTTAACTCGGGCTGTTCTTAAGTCAAGACCCCACTGTACATTGGATTTGTTAGGACTGCTCTAGACCAAGCCAACAGCAAAAGCTTGCTCCCATGTCCATGTCCTTCTTGCTTAAAGTGGGGAGTTTACCCTGTAAATCTTTAAAAGTGTTGAGTTCAATGCAGGGAGAGTAGCATTGCCTTCTGGGTTACTGCTTCTCTATCTTTGGCCTCCCAGATGCCTTGGAGTTCAATCTGCCAGATGTCCCAGCCTGCTTGGCCAGTGGTTAAGGATTCTGGGAATCCCAACAAATACCTGGTAAACCAAAAACCGAGAATCACTGCTCAAGATTTCATGAGCTGAAATCATCAAGGCTTTCAGGATAATCACCTGCACCTTGAATGTTGCCTAGAAATGATTTAAAAGCTACTACAGCAGCTGCAATTGCAAAAAAAGAGGTTTTTTACATGCCTGGAGTTGGAGGACTTTGATCACACCTCCTTAAATTTATCCAGCAGATTTTCATCAAGGGCAGATGCCTCTTTTTTTTCTGAGCAGAAGTACATAGTTCAATCACCTTTATGGTTTCAGAATAAATAAAAAAGATCACCAGCAGCATATGCCATGCCAAGATCCACTCACCCGCCACCATGTTAATTTTATATGCTTCCTTTTGAATTTAAACAGCTATTTGGAGAAGAAGGGTGATCTTAGGTATTCTGTTGGAGCCTCCCTAGACAGAAACATATCTACAAACAAGATTGTCTAATTATGCTCAGATGTAAATTTGTCTTACTAACTAAGGCACTGGGGGATATTTATACCACACTATTTCTGTTATTTTCGGTGGATTTGTTTGGCTGTAGTAACTGTAGATTGTTACCCTTCCATCCCCCTGTACCAACCAACACAATACTAGATTATGTTATGAGATGAGATTAAAATCCAGAATACTCTGGATCATTGGAGGAAAGCTCCTCACCCGTTTTGAATTGTTAAGTGGAAAATATTAGATTTGGAAAAGAAAGGTTGCTTTGACACGGTAATGCTTAAAAAAAAAGGAAAGCAGCAATAAACAACATTTTATCTATTAAAGAAGGAAATTCAACCTTACCTTTAGATAAATCAAGTGTTTGTTCCTTCTCAGGGTCCCTTGATCCCAAAGATTCCATTCTGCAGCTTTCACTCCCATGGTTTTCCTCAGGAGCTGACAGTGTTCTAGAGCCAGAGTTTAAAACCAGTCAGTTGGAGCATGCTCACTAGGTGTGGAAAACAGGGTGGAGGAGTATTGACTCAGCACCGTATTTTTTCCCCTCAGACTTTTTTATATTTTTACTTCATTTAACTTCATTTAAGGGAAGTCTGAGGCATATGTTGGTATGGAGCTATTTTAAGAGGAAGCTATTTTCTGTGAAGATCTGAGTTTTTATTAACTTCCCACAAGGGACGTGGACGTTAAAGCTGTTCTTTAATGCACTTTGAAATCGAACTAGAAAGGAATAGCTAAAAGTTATAAAATGGAGGTTGTTGGAAAAAAATAATAAGTAAATTTTGGCTATAAAAGAGGGATTTGAAATATGAAATTGATGTCTTAAGCTGCGTGGGGAGTTTCTTCAAAATCAAGCAAGCTTTTTAGCATTTTAAGAAAAGTGTTTACAAATCAGGGCAGTAGGCAAAATTCTGGCAGAGCTGAGCCAGTGGAAATTTGGCACTGGGACCAGTCCAGCCAGAGAGCTCTGATAGGTTGGAACACAGCAGCAGTCCTAATGAAACTTGTTTTGGTGAGGTAGAGGATGTAGAGGAAGGCACAGCTTCAGCTATAGCACGGAAGATTGCAAAACAAAGGGTGTTTTGAATTACATGCAATACGTACAACTGTGCTTCAGACTTTGGATTAAACCCTTTAGCTTGCTTATTTAGTTTTTAGACATTTTTACATGAGGTTTTTCTGTTGCAATAATTTACTCAGGCACTTGGTAACCTTCCAAAATTTAATACACATGTGTGCATGTATGTAGATAGGGGGAAGAGGACGATCTCTTCTGCTTCATGAACCATGGCTTCATGAACCAGTCTTTCACCCCTAAGTTCTTAGCAGGAGTGTTCCAATATTGTGCCTTTGAAAAAGTATTTTGCTCAAGCCCACCCCCAGTTTGTATTACTTTATTGTCAGTGTCAGGATGCTGGCTTTGTTTCGAGTCTCTGGCCAATGAGGTCAACATCCTGCCTAGCTCCAGCAAGCTGATGACCATAGCCTGGACGATGTCTCTTCCTGTGAGGATTATTGCCTGGTAACATGGAGGAAACATCAACCTGCGATCCTTACCTGCAGCTGTTCTGAGGGAGGAGTTAAACAAAACAATCCAGGACTATTTTAAAGCAAAGATAGAACTTTCTATCCCCAAACAAGAATTGATACAGCCAACTTCTTGGAATGCAAATTCCAGAACTCCCTCCAGCCAGGATTCTGGGATCAATACTGTAGTCCGAAAAGTAGCTTTTCCCAACTGTATGTGGACCCATCTGCTCCTTAGTGACATAAGCCATATTAAAGTTAAGTAATAGATATAGTACGTGAGAAGACAGGTAGCTGGAAATATGTATAATGCACCCAATTGCTTTGGGCAGTTGCTCAGGAAAAGGGTGATACAATACAGTCACAGATAGCTTTATCCTACAGAGGACTGCTGTACCTGGGACAGCAGAAGACATTTTACAGTCTCAGTTGATGGACAAGATTCCCTCGTTCCCATTCCACAATCAGAAGACAAACAGATTAACGGTTGAATCTTATTTCAGGCAGCATCCCACACTATACCAGGCTAATGTAGAACATCATAGTATACTTAAAATGTTGTTTTTTGTTTTTCTGAGGGCCTGCCCAGACAGATACGTGGATTAGCATTTGGACCGCTGTTGGTATGATTTGGTTCAAACCAAAGTGTGTTGTCCACACATGTTTTTACTTGGATTGAGCCATCCTACTCCTTTAAGAGCTGTCCCACTCCTTTCTGCCACAGTGCCAGGGGCTTCTATGTTTTTTCGTTTTTGTTTTTTTTTTTAGTATGATTCAGCAGGCTCCTAATTATCCTGCTGTGTAGCCTGTGCAGATGGCTAGGTTGCACCCAAGTGGAGCTGTGGATGGTGTTATCAGAGGTGCCAACCCTGTGATGTAATAGAGGAGTTGCTACATTAAAACGGAGGGGGGGGAACCCCTCCTCTACTTTTGGCCTCTTTCTAAAAAAGATTTCCCTATCTGATATATTGCTCCTTGGACATGCCGCTTACTGTATTTAACCAAAAAGAAAGAAAGGACAGTTACTGCGACCTGTTGAAGTACAGCTGGAAGAAAAGGTGGAAAAAGGAGTTATGTCAACTCCATAGGGTCTGGCTCCAAAGGCAGCACTGCCCTGACTGAGGAAAAAAGCAGGAAATTGTGTGTGTTTTAAAATCTCCCTTCCATCTCCCCAACCTCTTTACTCTAATGTTTTCCCTTCAGTACTGCTGCTGTGGTCGCCTCCTTACTTGTGAGTAAACCAGGTTAAAAAAAACATACTGACAAATAAACCAAGTAAACCTTACTCATCAGTAAACTGGCAATCCAAAGACTTTTGTGGACCTTTTCTCACAGGAGAACTGACGTCTCCAGTGTGAGTGTTGCTCAAGTGAGCGACAGAATAGATTGCACTGAAGATAAGAACCTTTTAGGTGTGAACTTCTCCAAATCCCCCTGTCTAGACAGGCCCCAAGTTTGTCCTTACCGTTTTAAATGCTTCTAAATTAATTAATGGCTTTTTAATTGTTTTGCAGATTTAATGGCTTTTTAATCTGTAATTTGCTGTGCTTTTAGTATTATTGTTTTAACATTGTGAGCCATCTCGGTTTCCCTCTCTGGGAGAAAAGTGGCCTAGAAATTATGGAAAACAAACAAACAAACATGGGTTGTAAGGCAGGTTTTAAAGCAAATACAAAGCCATCTCTACCCTGCCCCTCACCCCCAGCAAGACCTCATTGCACTGAAGTGGTTTTCTCACTCTGGTTCATGGTGGGGCCAGCTCCTGACTGTGGCAGTGTAGCAACTAGTAACAACTACGGTACAAGCAGTGCATCATCAAACTTGCTCGTGGGCTGTGGATACAGACTAGCTCAAGTGGATTTAGACATAAGGTACAGATAGATAATTATTTTAGATAATTGTCTTACAACTGCACAGCTGGAAGAGAGTCTATGGATCATTGAGTCCAACCCCTGTCAAGGAAGCACAATGAGGGCTCAAACTCCCAACCTCTGGCTCCACAACCAGAGACCTAAACCACTGAGCTATCCAACATAAGAATACAGTATTATGAAGAGTAGTTTAGCTACAATCCAAAGAACATGACAATGTGTTTTAAGTGACTTCATCTCTGCCACCATACTGCAAATTTCTCTTGGCAATGGCATGACATGTTATGGATGCTTGGCGGAGTTATAGAACCCCCACTTTCTAATAATGCTTTGAGGGAGAGCCAGTTTCCAGGTTTTAAAATTTCCATGATTTGGTAAATCATAGCAACAATATTTGTAGCTCCCACATTTGTAGCTCCCGCCATTTTAATACAAGGTTTGGAAAACATTTGCCTCTCTGGACATTTTAGATTGGAGTGAGAGTGCATGGCGACAGGTTTTGCTCCCCTCTTGACCTCGAAGGACTGCACCCCTCCCCAATATACCCTGACACACCTAAACACGAAAAAAATAAGGGGGGCAGTTAAATAGTGTTCCATGAGCCTCTGTGGCTTGTGAGTTATAATTTTAAACAAATCCCATCTGTTTTAGGCAAGAAAAGGCCAGAACAAAGCTTTCTTATAAAGTGGATAGGCAGGAATGTTTACTTACTTTCTTTAAAATACAATGCAATAAAATAAAAGTAGGTCATTTCAATATCCTAAAAAGCATCTTCTGTCATAAAACCAGTCCCAAGCAGGGTGGCATTGCATATACATGGCATGTTTTAGTCTAACAGCTGTGGAAATGTGCCATTTTTGCCTCCTTGCATCCCCAGCCAGCATTGCTCATGGTATGGGAATCTGGGAATCGTAGTCTAAAAACATTTTTATGGCCAAAGGTTTCCCACCCCTGCCTTGCACAATTATTTACCCTCCAGCATGTAGCCTGTTGCAGGCCTCAGATAAAGAGAGAAAGTTAGTAATTTCGTAGAGTTTTTGCAGATCTGAAAGAAGTATGCATCCTAGATATTTGAAAAAAGAACAGAGTAAGACCATTCCAGATACTTATGTAAAAACCCTTTCAAGATGTGTGCTTAGTGCATGCCTCAAGCGGAGCCGAGATGTGGTGTAACCTGGACATTTCCCGTCTGAGTAGGTCTGCCAGAGGGACTTGGCTGTAATCCAGTAAATGTATGTTTCCCTCCCCCCCGCCTGATGATGGAAATAGAGGTGGGGGATGTTGCTGTGGAATATATTATTTACAGATGAGTGTAGTGGAAAAATCAAAAATAATTTCAGACAGATCTGGAAAACTAGGAAGAAAGAATTTGAAGGAAAATGTTAGAAAGTCCGTAGAATGAAAAAGGAAACATATGGGCTGAATTGGAAGAGGAAATAGAATGTAATGTGAATGATTCACATTGATATATTTTAATTTTTTAAATAGATAATGAGGTGGCTGATTAGCTCAGTGACTTAGGAACCTGGCTGTGAAGCCAGAGGTTGGGAGTTCAATTCCCCACTGTGCTTCCTGTGAGTAGAGCCAGCCTGTGTGGCCCTGGGCAAGCTGCACAGTCTCAGAGTGCCACTCAGAAGAAGGGAAAGGGGAACCATTTCTGAGAATTCTGTATACCTGGAAAACCCAGAAAAGGGTCCCCATAAGTCAGAATTGGCTTGAGAACACATGATAATGATGATTGAATAAATAGTTGTATCTTCTGCCCAGAACTGCAAGAGTGAAACTCTGAAATGGGAGATCTATCTCAAAGGGAATGAGAGGAAAAACAGAGCGGAGGAAGGATGAGGTACTTTTAAGCCTGTGGAGATACTGTCATTCTGGACTGGGTGAGGTTCTAGAAGCTTGAAACAGATATGTAGTAATAAAACTTCCCCCTCCCCTTTTTGTACCTGTTGAGATCAATAGTAAGTTTCTAGAACAGTTGAGCTGCTATTTGTATGCACTGCTGAGTTGAGAGAAACCCTTTCAAGACCTGTACTCTTTAACACTCCCCACAGTTCTAGTTTGCTAAAAGGCTACTTTAGAGCCAGAAAAGGTTAAGGCTTCTCTAATGAGGTGTTAATTTTGTTACTGTGGGAAACAACACAATGAATTACATGGGATTTTGGTCTGATCCAGCGAGGCTATCGTTCCTTTTCAGAATTTTATCCATTCATGTTTACCTGAAATCTAAGCTAGGCTCTGGAAGACACACACACATTGTACCTTTATTGTTTCTGGCCATTGTTGTTGTTTAGTTGTTAAGTCGTGACTTACATAAAAACGGTTAAAACAAAAGGATGCCCCAGAGGTCAATAAACCCGTTCTGGGAATGGTGGCATAGTGTATAATATCAAAGTCACTATATTCAACATTTATGTAATACAGTATTATGAACCTTAACAAATCAAAGCCTCAACTTCTTAGCTGCCAGAGCAAATTGTCCAACAGAGTACATAATATGCAGCTGTATATCAGCAAGTAGTCTATTATTTCCATTGAAGTACAGTTGGGATACAGCTGAATAATGGGAGACAAAAATATTTCACTGGGATTTTCATAGAGTAATAAATAGTGAGTTAGGTCCTCAATCTGATTGCAGCCATAGACACATTTCTGCTCCTCCGCTGGGATTCCTTTATACCTCCCTTCAAGATATGCTGCCCAAGATTTGGGCAGATCATCTGCTCAAATCTAAGTTCTGTGAATGCTCTGCAGATCTGAGAAAAAGTCAGTGACTCAAAGTAACATGGTTTTGCATGATTTGATTGAAGTTGGGGATGGATGGGAGGTTTAGGATTGGAGAAACAGGCCCCCACATTCTTTCCCCCAATAATGCTCTAAATTTATTTATTTTTTTAAAAAATCCTTACATTTATGGCATTAGCGCTGGATCATTTTATCTCCTTGTTGCTGGATCCTGATTATTATTTCCCACCTTTAAACATAAAGGGATTGGTGGAGGTGGGATCAGAGGAAGGGAGGAAATAAAGGGGACTGTACATGGGAATCAATGAACAGTACATGGGAAGTGATTTCATTCCCACCCCCCTCAACAAGCAAGTCAGCAGCTTGGTGGCACTTTAGATTCACCATTCCTACTGGATCCATAGATGGAATGAATAGCCCATACCATGTTTCATGGCTTGGTATATCGGGAGGGCAAAGGACAGCCTTCCATATGCTGTTGGTCTGCAACTTCTGTGTAGCAGCTGATGAAAACTGCAGATTGACAAAATCTGGAAGGTTGCATTTTTCCCTCCCTGCTCTATTGACACACAGGAAAGATTACCCTAATGCTCAGTGCGTGTGACTGCCTCTTCAGAGCACCCGTAGCTTTGACTGGTATAGAAAATGGCAGCCAGATCTTTCACTGGCCTAAACCTTATTGCCTAGCATAGTAAATTGAGATTTAGTGGGTCAACTCCTCCATAAGCTCCATTGATTCAAATGAGCCTACTGTAACTGTGGTTAGAACAGGCCTATTTGAATCAATTGAATTTATGGAAGAGTTGACTCACCAAATCCCCATTGATTCAGTGGGCCTACTCTAGTGTGATTTATTATACTAAGCAATAGGATTTTGACCATTGAGTTTATTATCATGATTTACATTGTGCTGAGATTTTAAAAAGCTGAACTGGTTGCTTCTACAGTATACTGTAGATTAAATAAATAAGAACTCCCCCCCTCTGTATTTCTAATCAGTTTTAAATTGCTGGCTTTATTGACCTGTTTTTATTGTTCACTGCTGCCTCTTATTCTGCCATTTGTCTTGCGTGCATAAGTTGTTATTGGGTCTGTTGGGTCTCCTGATAAAAATACTGGGTAGTTAAAAATCAAATCCGAAAGGCTCTCAATAAGAGTTAGTTAGGAGTAAATAACTCAGTGGCATTAATTACTCTGTAATTTAAAAGAAAATGGTCCCATGGCCTTATAACTCACATTTTGGATCACTTGTGGCATGGTCTAGTGTGCGCTATTTCCTGGCAGTATGGGGAATAGCTCTCCAGCCTGACCCTGATCCTTGCCAAAGGTGGACCCTTTGGTCTAGCAGTAGGGCTTCTACTTTTGGGGCTGGTCTGGAGCAATTCCTCAATGGACAGAAGGGTCACTTCAAGGGAGATTGTTCCTGACAAAGCAACTGTTTCTGGTGCGACCAGATGCACATCTTTCTAGCTGACTGATTGCATCCTCAGGGACCTGTTATCAACGTGTATGCCTCTGCCAACTCTGGAAACCTTTGATCTTTACCTTTTGACTTGCTATAGTTTTTACAAAACTTCTACAGTCTTGGTTGAAATCCCATAGTGGGAAGTAACGCCACATAAGGCTGATGATATCATCAGCCACGACGTTTTTCAGGAATTAAAAGCTTCCAGTCCATCCTCACCCCAGCTGTGAGTGTACATTGGGATCCCTTTTGTCCCGAATGTGGCGTCCACCCTCATGCCCCTTTTGCTTGACCTTCAAGCCTCAGAGCACACGAAGGACGCTTCACCAAGGAAGTCCTTGGGGGGGTTGCAGGAAATGAAAGGGGAGGGGTCAAGTCTAATTTCCAAAAAATCACTGCCAATGGTCAAATCATTCCACTGCCCGCAATTTTCTGAAAGCAAAGACTTCCCTCCATTCTGCAGCCTCCAAGGGCTTCTCCAGGATGAAGTGGATCCCAAGGGAGCCTCAAGACCTGATGTGGTGGTAGTAGAGAGGAAAGTTTTAATTCCTGAAAAATGGCTGTGGCTGATCAGTCTCACACAATGCTACTGGATTTCAACCACTGTATCCTAAATCAAAAGCAGAGCTTGGATGTAATTCATAACAAGTAACACTGTAATTTTGTTCTTTTTGAAGTAATGTAACAAGTTAGAACATTATTTTATGTATAGCAAATCAATGTTTTTGTGTTACTTCCCCCCTGCTCCTCTGCATTTCTAGATGGCATTTTATAAGAAGTTTTTTAGTTTCATGCTGTTCTCTTTTCAACCCTAAGGAGTTCTTTTTTAAAGATCAGGAATATTTTACCAAACTGGAACAGTCAATGCAGCAAGTTACTATATTTACTGTAAAATATTTTTTGGGGGGTGCGGGGGGAGGGTATTGTAACTTTCCAAGTTTTGATCAAAGGTTGTGATGAAAAAAGTGACATTTTGCTTAAAAAAGAACCTGGCAATTATATAAGACAGTTTATTTATCTTCCTTTTACTGTAAAGATAGATGTTTTCTCAAACGTTCTGTGACTTTAAATGGGAAAAATTAGGTAACTTTTACCAAGAAAGTGTTTGGATTTGAAATCTGAGTACAGTATTTTCTTCGTAATATGGAATTACTGAAATGGAACTGCTCCATCTAGTGGTCAACTGGCACATTTGTCTTTCATTTTATTCTAGTTACGTAATACTGTAGTTTTAATAGACAGAGATCTCCAAACATGAGTAATCCATAGCAATTACGGACTACGGGTATGACAGCCAGTCTCAGTAGAAAATTTAAATTTCGAGTCTAGTCAGTTTAATAATAGAAAACATGTTATAGCTACAGCTGATTTAGGACAATCTGATGAAGTAAACTGCATTCTGTAACAATTTATCATACAAAGTACAGGATGCTATTTAAGGTGATACAGACTAACCAATGTAACAGACTAACTTAGCTATATTGATGTAACAGACTAACCAAGCTATATTTCCATAAATTATAGATAGTATTTATCCATATTTTTACTGAAAGAAGAGTTCAATCAGACTTTCTTTTGCTTCTAAGCATAACACCCACATTTTAAAAACAAGTTCAGCATGGCTTTAGGCCTTTCCCACTGCAATGAAGGTTAATCATTGTGCAGTGAATAACTGTAGATGGATCATATTTACAGTGTTGTAGGTCTTCCTTACCCTAAAGCTATCTGATAACAAGAATTACCTGTTTTCTGTCTTAGACAGCACCATATTTCCATAGTATTGAATATCCTTCACAAGCCATCACTAAATGCTCCTATTCCACAGTCTGCATGTATGTACAGTATTCTGTATGTGCCACGGAACCTATGTGAGAAACGTTTTGAGAAAAACGAAGAAAGCACTAGTATGCTACCTATCCACAAATATAAGTGTTTAAGGACTATGATGTCCAGTGTTGTGTAGTGTATAGAGCGAAGGATTAGGACTAAGAAGACCTGTGTTCAAATCCCTGCTCAGCCATGGAAAATCACTGGGGGAGTGGAACTGATAAAACAATCCTTAAATGTCTTATATATTTATCTTCAAAACCCTATTGTTGTTCTTATGTGCAGTTCTAAGATTTTTAAGTTATATGCGGCTATTTGCTTTGTATTGATAAAGCTTGCAAGCACAATTTCACAAAACAAGTCTCTTATCTGCAGTTAACAGGCAACCCCCTTCATGGATTGCTGTCCACTAATTATAATAATTAAATGCAAGTAAACATGAAAAACTATTTTAACTTTTAAAACGCATTCAGGGACTCAATCGTGATTGGTTAAAAGCATGTCTGTAAAGATGGGTCCTCAGCTGTCAGTGGAAGGATAAAAGGGAATGGACCATCATGGTCTCTTGAGGGAGAGCATTCCATAACCTGGGAGCTGCTACAGATTTTTAAAATATAATTTGCCAAGAATACCCCATGAACAGAAACAAAAGGCTAAAAGATATGACTCTGGAAGATGGGACCGTCAGGTCAGAAGGCATCCAACATGCTACTGAGGAAGAGTGGAGGACACGTACAAGTAGCTTCAGAGCTAATGAAGTGGTCTGGCCAAAGCCGAAAGGACGCTCAGCTGTGGACTTGCCTGGAAGTGAAAGGAAAGTCTGATGCTGCAAAGAAAAATACTGCATAGGAACCTGGAATGTAAGATCTATGAATCTTGGCAAGATGTATGTGGTCGAACAGGAGATGGCAAGAATAAACATTGACATCCTGGGTGCCAGTGAACTAAAATGGACAGGAATGGGTGAATTCAATTCAGACAATTACTGTATCTACTATTGTGGGCAAGAAGCCCGTAGAAGGAATGGAGTAGCCCTCATAGTCAATAAAAGAGTGGGAAAAGTTGTAATGGGGTATAATCTCAAAAATGATAGAATGATTTCAATACGAATCCAAGGCAGACCTTTCAACACCACAGTAATCCAGTTTATGCACCTATCACCAATGCTGAGGAGATGGAAACTGACCAATTTTATGAAGATTTACAACACCTTCTGTTTGACTTAAAACAAGTCCTGGACCCTTTGTGCACAGCAGGAGAGGAAGTTGAGCACCTTCCACATGCGTTGTCTCCGACGGATTTTTGGTGTCACCTGGCAGGACAAAGTTCCAAATAGAGTAGTCCTAAAACGAGCTGGAATTTTCAGCATGTATACATTATTGAAACAGCGACACCTACGTTGGCTTGGGCACATTGTGAGAATGGCTGATGGTCGGATTCCAAAAAGATCTCCTGTATGGAGAATTAGTGCAGGGAAGCCGCCCCCGAGGGAGACCACAGCTGCGTTATAAGGACATCTGCAAGCGGGATCTGAAGGCCTTAGAAATGGACCTCAACAGGTGGGAAACCTTGACGTCTGAGCATTCAGCCTGGAGGCAGGTGGTGCATCATGACCTCTCCCAATTTGAAGAGACCCTTGTACAGCAGGCCGAGGCAAAAAGGCAGTCCCGAAACAAGAAAAGCCATTGTATTTGTCTTCAATGTGGAAGAAATTGTCACTCTCGAATTGGCCTTCTCAGCCACACAAGACACTGTTCCAAGACCTCCATACAGAGCACATTACCATAGTCTCTCAAGACTGAAGGATGCCTACACAACACCTTCTAGAACTGATACCAAAGAAAGATGTTCTTCTCATTCTAGGGGATGAGAATGCTAAAGTAGGGAGTCAAGAGATAAAAGGAACAACAGGAAAGTTTGGCCTTGGAGTTCAAAATGAAGCAGGGCAAAGGCTAATAGAGTTTTGTCAAGAGAGCAAGCTGGTCATCACAAACACTCTTTTCCAACAACACAAGAGGCGACTCTACACATGGACATCACCAGATGGGCAATACCGAAATCAGATTGATTATATTCTCGGCAGCTAAAGACAGAGATGTTCTCTACAGTCAGAAAAAACAAGACCTGGAGCTGATTGTGGCTCTGATCATCAGGTTCTTATAGCAAAATTCAAAGTTAAACTGAAAAGAGTAGGAAAAACCACTGGGCTAGTCCGGTATCTAAGCCAAATCCCTTATGAATACACAGTGGAAGTGAAGAACAGATTTAAGGAACTTGTTTTGGTGGACAGAGTGTCTGTAGAACTATGCATGGAGGCTCATCACATTGTACAGGAGGCAGCAACAAAAACCATCCCAAATAAAAGGAAATACAGTGGTGCCTCGTTTAACGAGTGCCCCGGTTAACGATGAATTCGCATAGCGATGGCAAAAAAGCAATCTCTTTTGCCATCGCTTTGCGATGTTGCCTATGGGGAAAAATCGCTTTGCGATGTTTTCCCCATAGGCCCCATTTTCCCCCAGCTGAGTGGCGGGAGCCTCCAAAGGACCGCTCCCGCTGCTCAGCTGGGGGAAAATGCTGGTGGTAGCCTCGGAAGGACCCTTCCGAAGGGTCGTTCCAAGGCCACCGCCGGGATTCCCCTTCGGAGGGGGCATTTTCCCCTAGCTCAGCGGGAGCCCCGCTGCTCAGCTGGGGGAAAATGCCGGCGGCAGCCTCGGAAGGACCCTTCCGAAGGGTCCTTCCAAGGCCACCGCCGGGATTCCCCTTCGGATGCCTGAAAGGCATCCGGACCCCTGCCGCAGCCGCAGCCGCTTGTATCCGCCCCGCGGCCGGCTACCCCCGCCATGGTCGGACTCTCAGGAGTCCGACCATGGATGGGGTAGCCGGCTGCAACGCGGATCCAAGCCGCGGCGGCAGGGGTCCGGATGCCTATCAGGCATCCAGGGCTAGGATCCGCCCCCCGGCCGGTTCCCCTTCCATGGTCGGACTCTCAGGAGTCCGGCCATGAATGGGGTAACCGGCCGGGAGGCAGATCCAAGCCCCACCGCCACCGCCGCCGCTTGGAACCGGCCGGGGGCCGGATCCAAGCGGCGGCAGCAGCGGTAGGAGCTTGGATTCTCCCCCCGGCCGGTTACCCCATCCATGGCTGGACTCCTGAGAGTCCGACCATGGAAGAGAAAGCCGGCCGGGGGGAGAATCCAAGCTCCTACCGCCGCCGCCGCCGCTTGGATTCTCCCCCCCCGCCGGTTACCCCATCCATGGCTGGACTCCTAGTCCGACCATGGAAGGGAAAGCCGGCCGGGGGGAGAATCCAAGCAGCGGCGGCGGTAGGAGCTTGGATCCGGGCCCCGGCTGGTTCCCCTTGCATAGTCGGATCAGACCATGCAAGGGGAACCGGCCGGGGGCCGGATCCAAGTGGCGGCGGCGGCGGTAGGAGCTTGGATTCTCCCCCCGGCCGGCTTTCTCTTCCATGGTCGGACTCTCAGGAGTCCAGCCATGGATGGGGTAACCGGCCGAGGGGCGGATCCAAGCTCCTACCGCCGCCGCTGCCGCTTGGATCTGGCCCCCGGCCGGTTCCCCTTGCATGGTCGGATCAGACCATGCAAGGGGAACCGGCCGGGGGCTGGATCCAAGCGGCGGCGGGGGCAGGGGGGTTCCGAATGGCTTCCAGTGCTTCGCCTGGAAGCCATTCGGACACCCCCTACCCTGTCCCCGCCGCCGCTGAGAGCCTTCCGAGCTCTCAAAGGGCTTTCTCCAATGTGTGGCGGGGAAGCCCTTTGAGAGCTCGGAAGGCAAATGTCGGCGGTCGGCGGTGGCTTTGGGATCCATCCAAAGCCACCGCGGACTGCCGATATTTTCCCCCAGCTGAGCGGCGGGGCTTTGAAGCTCCCGCCACTCAGCTGGGGGAAAATGCCAAAGGCCCCATTTTCGGTCAGCTGGTCGGCGGTTCTAAAATGGCCGACCGGCTGTGCTGCCTCGCTTTAGAGGCACCGAAAATGGCCGCCCCTATGGAGGAACATTGCTGAACGGTGAGTTTATCCTCCATAGGAACACATTAAACAAAGTTTAATGTGTTCCTATGGCTTTTTTTATTCCGTTCAGCGATGTTTTCGCATAGCGACGATTAATCCGGAACGGATTAACATCGCTATGCGAGGCACCACTGTACAAGAAAGCAAATAGAGTGTCCAACGAGGCCTTAAAAATAGCAGAATGCAAGGGAAATAGGGAAATTTGCAGAAAATTCAATGCAGACTTACAAAGAATAGCAAGGAGAGACAAGAAGGCCTTCTTAAAAGAACAGTGCAAAAATATAGAGGAAAATGATAGAAAAGGAAAAACCAGAGATCTGTTCAAGAAAATTGGAGATATTAAAGGAACATTTTGTGCAAAGATGGACATGATAGAGGACAAAAATGGTAGGGACCTTACAGAAGCAGAAGACGTCAAGAAGAGGTGGCGAGAATACTCAGAGGATTTATACCAGAAAGATCTGAACGTCCTGGACAACCCAGATAGTGTGGTGGTTAACCTTGTGCCAGGTATCTTGGAGAGTGAAGTCAAGCGGGCCTTAAGAAGGATGCCTAACAAAAAGGCCAATGGAGGTGATGGTATTCCAGTCAAACTATTTAAAATCTTAAAAGATGACGCTGTTAAGGTGCTACACTCAATATGCCAGCAAGTTTGGAAAACTCATCAGTGGCCAGAGGATTGGAAAAGATCAGTCTACATCCCAATCCTAAAGAAGGGCAGTGCCAAAGAATGCTCCAGCTACCGTACAATTGCATTCATTTCACACGCTAGCAAGGTTATGCTCAAAATCCTCCAAGGTAGGCTTCAGCAGTATGTGGACCGAGAGCTCCCAGAAAGAAGTACAAGCTGGATTTCGAAGGGGCAGAGGAACTAGAGACCAAATTGCTAACATGCGCTGGATTATGGAGAAAGCCAGAGAGTTCCAGAAAAACATCTACTTATACTTCATTAACCATGCAGAAGCCTTTGAATGTGTGGACCACAGCAAACTATGGCAAGTCCTTAAAGAAATGGGAGTGCCTGACCACCTTATCTATCGTCTGAAAAACCTATATGTGGGACAGGAAGCAACAGTTAGAACTGGATCTGGAGCAACTGATTGGTTCAAAATTGGGAAAGGAGTACGACAGAGCTGTATATTGTCCCCATGCTTATTTAATTTATATGCAGAATACATAATGCAAAAGGCAGGACTGGATGAATCCCAAGCCGGAATTAAGATTGTCGGAAGAAATATCAACAACCTCTCTCTCTCTCTCTCTCTCTCTCTCTCTCTCTCTCTCTCTCTCTCTCTCTCTCTATATATATATATATATAGAGAGAGAGAGAGAGAGAGAGAGAGAGAGAGATTTATTTATTTATTTAGATTTATACCCCACCCATCTAGACAAATAGTCTACTCTGGGTGGCATTACAAAATTTGCAAGATATGCAGATGATACCACTCTGATGGCAGAAAGTGAGTAAAGAACCTATTCATCAGGGTGAAAAAAATGGTCTAAAGCTCACCTTCAAAAAAACTAAGATCATGGCCACCGGCCCCATCGCTTCCTGGAAAATAGAAGGGGAAGATATGGAGGCAGTGACAGATTTTACCTTCTTGGGATCCATGATTGCTGCAGATGGTGACAGCAGCCATAAAATTAAAAGACACCCGCTTCTTGGGAGGAAAGCGATGACAAACCTAGACAGCATCTTAGAAAGCAGAGACATCACCTTACCGACAAAGGTCTACATAGTCAAAGCTATGGTTTTTCCAGCAGTGATGTATGGAAGTGAGAGCTGGACCATAAATAAAGCTGACCGCTGAAGTATTGATTCTTTTGAATTGTGGTGCTGGAGGAGACTCTTGATAGTCTCTGGACTGCAAGGAGAACAAACCTATCCATTCTGAAGGAAATCAACTCTGAGTGTTCATGAAGGACAGATCCTGAAGCTTAGGCTCCAGTACTTTGGCCATCTCATGAGAAGAGAAGACCCCCTGGAAAAGACCCTGATGTTGGGAAAGTTTGAAGGCAAGAGGAGAAGGGGACGACAGAGGACGAGAAGGATAGATTGTGTCATTGAAACTACCAACATGAATTTGACCAAACTCTGGGAGGCAGTGGAAGACAGGAGGGCCTGGCATGCTCCGGTCCATGGTGTCACGAAGAGTTGGACATGACTTAATGACTAAACAACAACAAAAACAGGCAACACAAGCAATTATAACAACAACACACTACAGTTTGTGCACCTGGGCCCTTGGCAACAGTTTCAACACATGAGTTGCTTGTAAATTTTGCAAAGTCCTAGTGTTCCTTCGATTTCAAAATCAGACAAAAATCCAAGTTATCCTCCCCAACTGGTTTTGGTATCCATAACAGAAGAATCAACAAAACCCTAAAATAAAATATCAATACAATTGTATGCAATTCATGAATTCACTATAGATTCACCATTCCAACACAAACATAGAAATTATACCATGACTAAATTGGCGACGACTTAATAGTTGAAGTAGTAACAGCAGCTCCAGCCTCTTTAGCTGTACTGCTTTTATTTGAATGTTTTACTCACAGCTCTTCTTTTTCTTAGTCCGACCCCTTTGGGCGGAAACCAATATTTCATAGGGGTTACACTGTCCAGTTGCGTCTAACTTTTGGCAGCCTTATGAATGAGACATGTCCTCCAGAATGTCCTGTCCTCAAAAGCCCTGCTCAGCTCTTGTAAACTCAAGCCTTCAGGGTGTCAATCCATCTCATATTTGGTCATTCTCTTTTCCTGCTGCCTTCCATCTTTCCTATTATCTTCCCCTCCCCGACACTATTCCCCCCCCCCAAATGTTACAATTAAAAAAAACTGCATCCAAACAAAAGTCAAGGGGCAGTGATAAAGAACTTTTGGAGGTAAATAAAATACTAGCGATCTCACAATACGGAGGCAATCAGTCCCTTGCCACCTTTCTTCAAGGAAGTGGATGAACTGACCATAATTTGTCATGTGGTATCCAAAATGAGTGGCTCTACTTCAAACCAACAGCAGCCTGTGATAACAGCAGTAAGATTTGTTTATTCTCAAGTATCTCCTCTGGCTACTAATTAATTTCAGAAGAGTTTTGCTTTGAACTCCATTCCACTTGTGAAGGGCAAGGGACTTCAGAGCCTCTTCTTTTTCTTTTTCTTTCCAGGATGTAAATCAGAAGTGCAAACAGCTGCACTGCAGCCAGCAGAGCCTTTGCAGTCCGTGTTCTTTCAGTGTTCTTTTATGTGAGGTGTACTTTGATACCTGCAGTCCAAATCTAAACCTTGTTTTACACCTGTTTGATGGCCCACCTCCCAGAGACTTGGAGAGTCTAGCAGGCTGCATCACTTAGTCGGAGCCACGCACCTTTCTCTCTTTATCCAACATCTGTTTCTGCTAAACCCCGTTTCTTTTCCAAGAAGCCTTGTACCGCATGGGTGAGAAAGATTTGAGAGGGTGAGAGCAGTTTTTGATGTAGTAAAATGACTCACTAAATTGGCCCTCTGGCTTCTTCGTAGTTAAATCTGCAGGGAAAAGATGGTGGTTGCTCCACAGCTGAACAGACACCATCCTATGAAACTTATGAAATGTTGTTCGGCACCATCAAGTTGCTTTTGACTTATAGGGACCCTATGAATTAGGGACCCCCAAAAGATCTTATCCTAAATGGAATACAGTGGTGCATCGCTTGACGAGGATAATCCATTCCAGCAAAAATTGCTGTTAAGCGATATCCTCTTCAAGCGAAATAAAAAATCCCATTGAAATGCATTGAAAACCCATTCAATGCATCCCAATGGGCTGAATAACTCACCATCCAGCGAAGATCCTCCATAGGGCAGCCATTGTCTGCTCCCTGTCTTGCAAAAAAGCCTTCCTAAACACAGCAGGGAGCCATTTTGTACACCCGGTGGCCATTTTGAAACCCGACGTTCAGCTGTTTTGATCGTCGTAATGCGAAGAATTGGTTCCCGAAGCAGGGAACCGATCATCGCAAAGCGAAAAAACCCCATTCAAACATTGTTTTGCAATTGCAAAAGCAATCGCAAAAACTTCATCGTGAAGCGGATTCATCGTCAAGCGGGATAAGTGTTAAGCGGGGCACCACTGTATATGTATCAGTTTGGTGTTTTACATTGTTTGACCTTAAGGTGAGAGGCACTCCTCCTATCATGACTTCTACAGACGTGGCCTCTTAAATGACACATGTGAAAAGTACTACACCCTCTTTGAATTCTATTGTGTTTGTAGAATTCATCTACACTAGTCCTTAGGTCTGAAAATTAGTTTAATATGGTGTGATGATCAACAACACATGACATATTATACTGTGCCATGATTTATTTAACAAAAATAAAACCAAAATGGAGAAGCCATGTGTGAAAAACTAAGTACATGTTATGATACAATAGCTGGTTGTTGTTGTTTAGTCATTAAGTCATGTCCGACTCTTCATGACCCCATGGACCAGAACATGCCAGGTCCTCCTGTCTTACATTGCTTCCCAGAGTTTGGTCAAATTCATGTTGGTTGCTTCGATGACACTGTCCAACCATCTTATCCTCTGTTGTCCACTTCTCCTCTTGCCTTCACATTTTCCCTAGCTTGCAGAACCACCTTTAACAGCAATAACTTGAAGTAATCATTTTCTGTATGGCTTTATCAGTCTCTCACATCGCTGTGGGAGAGTTTTGGCCCACTCTTGCTGCAGTTCATTGTTTCAGTTCATTGAGTTTTGAGGGCATTTGTTTATGCACAATTCTTGTAAAGTCCCACCACAGCATTTCAATTGGGTTGAGGTCTGGACTTTGACTGGGCCATTGCAACACGTTGATTCTTTTCTTTTTCAGCCATTCGTATATTTGCTGGTGTGTTTGGGATCACTGTCCTGTTGTATGACCCAATTTTGGCCAAGCTTTAGCTGTTGGACAGGTGGTATCACATTTGACTCTAGAATACTTTGGTATACAGAGGAGTTCGTGGTCAACTCAATGACTGCAAGGTGCCCAGGTCCTGTGGCTCCAAAACACATCCAAATCAGTTGTTTGGGCTTGTTTTTGAGGTGTTTGTGTTGATATGCTGTGTTTGTGTTGATATGCCGTGTTTGGATTTTGTGCATTTTGGCCAAACATCTCCACTTTGGTCTCATCTGTCCAAAGGACATTGTTCCACAAGTCTTGTGGCTTATCAAAATGCAACGTTGCAAACTTAAGCCATTCTGCTATGTTCTTTTTAGAGAAAATAGGCTTTCTCCTGGCAACTCTTCCAAACCAATCGTATTTGTTCAACCTTTTTCTAATTGTACTATTATGAACGTTAAAATTTCACATACTAACTGAGGCCTGTAGAGTCTGAAAGGTAACACTTGGGGGGGGGGGTTTGCAATTTTTCTGAGCATTGCTCCATCTGACCTTGGTGTGAATTTGCTTGGATGTCTGCTCCTGATAAGATTGGCAACCATCTTGAATGTTTTCCACTTGTGAATAATCTTTCTTGCTATAGAATGATGGACTTTAAATTGTTTGGAAATGGCCTTATAACCCTTCCCAGATTGATGAGCAGTCACAATAGCTTCTCTACCATCATTGCTGATGCATTTCCTCCTTGACATTGTTTCAGCACACACCTGAATGCTCCAGACCAGCAAACTTCAGGTTGTATAGAAGTGGTCACACTTGCTGATGACTCAAGGGCATTTGGTTAGCAGCATGTGGCTGCTACTTGGCCTCTTAATTCCTATGGAAGCAGTAAGGGTGTGCTTAGTTTTTCACATGTAGCTTCTCCATTTGGCTTTATTTTTGATAAATAAAACATGACATGGTGTAATATGTCATGTGTTGTTGTTCATCTGGGGTTGTATTTACCCAATTTTCAGACCTGCTAAGGACCAGATGATTTTGAGTATGTCCTGATACATAAAACCATAGAATTCAAAGAGGATATACATTCTATTTCACAGGACTGTATCATGGATGAAAGAAAACATTTCTTTCTGAAGTATAAGGGGACAAAGGAACAAAGAAAATGAAAAAGTAATTAGAATATTTTACATCGTATGACGATGTGGGAAGAAAGGATTATTTAATAATGCAATCCTATATTTGTTTGTTTGTTTAAAAGTTTAGAACCACACACACACACATACATATACAATTTTCAACAGAAAATGTGGTTAGACTCAGGAGATCTTAGCCAATCACCAGGCACACCTGTCTTCCCACACAACATCTCATTAGCAATAACAATCCCTTTTTAATAATCTACAAAAGGGGAAGTTTCATAATAGCAGTGCAGGATTTATGCTTAGACTAAGAAAACTAATAATAATGATGATGGATAAAGAAATCTAGGGGCTTGGAATTACGAGGGGCCTCTAAAGACATTTTTAAATTTAAATTTAATGTTGGATGTAATTGTTAGACTAATATATGTACTTTCTCTTTGGAAAGGCTGCAGGGCTTCTCAAGCTTGGCATAACTGGCTGCCTCGGCCCATCTTACTAATTTGGCTAGTTTTAGCAGACTGCAAATGGTAGGAGATAATGTCTTACTCCACAAGGGGTTAAAAAGTTCTTCCCCTCTCAAATAGAACCAAGGGCCATGGACTAAATTGTCTTCTAATCAGTTCAACTTCAGCTCTAGGAAGAGTACTTTGGCTGTCTAATTAGAAAGGCAGTTGCTGACCACTTGCAAAAAAATTGTGTGATAAGTAACACTGTGGATTCATTCAATCATTCATGTCGAGGTGACAATCAATTACATCAAAGCTAATCTAACGGCCTTCCTTGATAAGATAACCAATTGCTTAGCAATGGTGGAAATCTTGATTTTAGAAAGATATCACACTTAATTTACTGTTCTATCCACTTCTTCTTCCAAAGTAGGAAAAAGGAAGAATTTTCTAATGTAATTTCCTTTGAAGCAGCACGAGGAGTTGCTTGGACTTTAGAGGACAGCTTGGGAAAGACACTTTTAAAAGACTAAAACTCAAAATCCCCCAGTCAGCATGTCCAGTGAGTTGTTTGCACTGGAATTTTTGTTTGCCACCTCGCATGCTATGTGTAGTTCGTGTGACTAGGAGGGACTTTTCTGTGCTGAAATGATTATCAGTCCAGCACTGAACAATATTTTCTTCTAGTCTTTGAATTCAGAGAGAACCCCGCTTCTCTACTGAGTGTTCTATCCCTCTCATCAGTTGGTGGCCGTTGTTTGTTTCCTGTTGCTCTGTTCGGTTGGTTGCCAAGTATATATAGAGTAAAGAAAGCTGTATACACAAGCCTGTAACTTCAACCAACTGTAAGTAAAAAATTTTTTTTACTCTTCCTCCTACAAATGTCTCAGAGTGACTTACTGAGACCTGACATGCCAATTATTGAGAAAGAGTGGACTCTGGGGAACTTGTAGCTATTCTCTTCCATGAGTCTCTGTAGTTCTACTGTGCAGCAAAGGGGAATTTTACCAGAAATTCAAAACTCTGCAAGTTTTTTCAAGTGCTGCATTGTTTTGATAAAAGGGCAGTTGTTGTCCTCCCACAGATGGTGAACATTTATGAAGATTTTTGGACTATAATTCACATAGTTATGCCACTGTGTCCAAAGTTTGGAACAGTGGCTAGACCATCTCATGCAAGCTTGTGTATCAGAATCTGCCAGCAGAGACAATGGGACATGCATCTGATGAAAAGGGCTGCAGTCCACTATGTAAAAGGCTGAAACCTGTTAGGTCTAAAATTAAAAACTGTACAGAGTAGACTCATTGGATCTATTGCTCAGCAGATGAAATGCTAGTGTAAGGGCTGTAGTCTTTCTAAATATATTTCCTGCACTGAGGGTCTATGAAGAAAGATTAAAGCTCTTGACTGTGATGTTGGCTTGTTTACATCTGCAAGTCACTACCTGATGTGTATTATTCTATCGTCTCAGCATCTGGCATCTTTGGGACAAGAAGATCCTCATGGCACAGTGGTTAAACTGCTCTACTGGAGCCAAACTGCGCTCACAACCCAGGGTTCAAACCCAGGTAGCCAGCTCAAGGTTCACTCAACCTTCCATCCTTCCAAGGTCAGTAAAATGAATACCCAGCTCGCGGGGGTGGGGGTGGGGTGGGATGGGTGGTTGCAGCAGTGTGTAGCCTGCACAATTAACTTGTAAACCACCCAGAGAGTGCTTTAAGCACTATGGGGTGGTATATAAGCGGCACACTTTTGCTTATTTTTTGTTTTTGGGGTTTTTTTTTTCCTGATTGCAAGCCATACGCTGTTTAAATGTCTTGAAATGTGTCAGAGGGATGCCCGTAGCTGCTCACTACACATCATGGTTCCAGTGTTGCTCCTGCCTGATACCATCTGCCTGCACCAGCAGCACTGAAAAAGCATGCTTGATGTTGGTATCACAGGACCATCAGATGGCACTTACCCCTGGTGTTTAATTCACATGCTCTGTGCAGTCCCTCAGAGATGTTTAAATCAGGGTTCTATGGTGAGAAAGCACTAAGGAACTTCAGAAAAGAGTCAGCCAACAGATCTGGCTAACCAGTAGAGAATTCAGCATTTAACTGGTGCTATTTTGATGTGTCTTGGCAGTTAATGACCTCCTCTTCAAGTAAATACAATTTTTTTTCAAAAGCAGTATCTTTGCTTTCTTTGCTTTAAAACAGTACTTATACTACTGTACCTTTTTGAACCTGTGAGGGAAAAAAAGCCACCAGTTCCACCTGAGGCTGGTGTGTGTATGTTTGTGTGTGTGTGTGTGTGTGTGTGTGTGTGTGTGTGTGTAATTTCCTAGTGAAACTCACTGAATCTAAACAAGGACTGCAGGATCAGCACTTAGTATTTGCTTTCAGTTGGCAATTGTTTTCTTTGATGTGGTTTTTCCTGCAGCATTTTGACAAACAGGGGATGGAGCAGCTTATCTTACAAAGATTTATAGCCTATAAGCTTCTTGTGAAGAAGACATTCGCTGTGCAAATGGCAAGGTTGAAGTGATTGTGTACGAAGTAAATACAAACTTCAGCTAGTATTTCATTCTGAAAACCAGTTTAAACAATACTTAGATAACTTTAAATGGAAGCTCTTTCATAAACTTGACCCTTTACATGAGGTTTTGTCACATTCAAGGTCAGATAGAAATAAAAGATGTTCTTTACATGGTTTTTCTCCCCCTTTCTAACAACCAATTCAAATTTGTAGATTCTCACCACTCTTCTTATAAGGTATTGAGTGTTGTTTAAAAAACAACAACCCCGCACCGTTCCTAATGCAGCCGTGATGATACTTGATTCATTATTAGAGAAGAGCCTCTACTGTCTATTTCTTGCTAGAGAATGTCTTCTAAACCATTACACCCAGAGTCAAAAGCAGTTCATTCTACGTTGATTAATGTACTGTAAGTATCTGAAAATTGGTTGGTCTAGTTCCTTTGTTTTCTTTTTCATCTCCCCAACAATCAGATGAAGCATCTCAGAAGTCACCTGATTGATGCCATCAGTACTCTACTTATATTAGTGTTTCCCAGAAGATTTTCAGACCAGGGCCATAATTTCCAGTGTATTTTCAAATCTGCCAAGTTAAAGTATCTGAGCATTTCCATCCACTCTTAGGTAGAAAAACGATATCCTGGCAATGTATCTTTCCATTCTTTTGTAGCTTTCTTTCTGCGCAGAAGAATAAAGATGGGAGAACCCCGACCAGAGCTTAAAGAGGTTATTTTTTTGGGGGGGGGCAGTAATTCTCAGAATGTTGCAAGCGGCATAGTCAACTTTTGGGGGACCATCTGTGCAGACTGGGAAATTTTAAATTTTATTTATTTTATTCCTTACATTTTTATTTATTTGTTTTATTTACTCACCTCCTATTAATTCAGTATCTCTCTGCAAACCTAGCAATAAAATTATGGCAGAACCAAATTAAATAACTGCCAATTGATTAGTCTTCCCCAATATCAGCTGCCTGAGGGAGCTGCCTCCAAGGGCTGCCTTGATTCTCATTATTAAAAAATAATATTCTGTGTTTTGAACGGAAATGTAACCAGAAAGCTGCAACCAGAGATGATTTCCACACATTAATTAAACAGTTCTGAAAGTTGGGGTACATGTGCTTCTCTTTTGTGTTTTTTTCAGTGGCAAACAACAAAGACACTGGTGTGTCTAATGATACAAGGCGTGAAAGCTCTGTATTCACCTCTTTCCATGATAGTCAGATGCTGGATGCTGGCGTCTGAAAAGACTGTAGAGTTGTAGATAGGGCAAAATGGGTCCAGAAGAAGGGGATGAAGGAGATGGTCGTGGGCGTCCAAAACAGCTCCAGTGTTAGGAGGAACAGATGGAAGAATTGGGTCTGTTTAAGACCTCAGGAAGTCTAAGGGCTGAACTAGATGATGCAGTTAACATGTCATTAGAAACAGAGAAGAAATGAAGAGAGCATTTGTTGTTGATCTCCTGACAGGAGTAAATTACTGTCTGGTCATCTTAACAGGAGTCCTGTTTCTGTCCACAAGTTTATCCTGGGGTGTATGTTTGTGATCAGCTTGTTTTTGGGTTCATTTTGATGTGGTTTGCTTCACTGTATTTTCAAAAGACCACATGGGTTTTAAGTACGAGCAATCCATCCCACCCCTTTCTTGAGCTGTTCTGCTCCTGTTCTGGCTTAGTGTTAGGGCTGCAGTTTATTGGGTGTGTTTGGGAGCACTCCTAATCATCCCATTCTGGAGTCTGTGGTTGCATAGTTCACTCCCAAATAGGGCTGTGGGCAGCGCTGTCATCGGTGACAACCCTGTGAGGTATGCACTGGGTTGCAGCAGTAGGAATGACAGTAAAGCAACCCTCTCCTCTATTTTCCTTTTCTCACAGTTTTTTTAAAAAAATATTCTCCTAAGTGACACTGTGCTATTTCAGATATAAGGGAGTAGCTATGCCAGGTTGATGTATTTCTGTAGTGCTATGCCATTTACTAAAATAAACGACAACAAAAAGGGAAGTTGCTGTGGCCCAAGAATGACAATTGCAACAAAACACAGAGAAAGAGGTGGGCCCAGGGCATCAATAAGCAAAAGGGGGAAGAAATTGGAGTGCTGCTCTGTCTGGGGTCTTCTCATGGGAGAAGAAATGTATCTCGTGTGAATGGAAGGATTGTTCAAGTGGGATAAAATATCTCACACCAAAGATAAGAAACTTTTGAATGTGACCTGGATTGTTCCCCTGTGTAGTTGTGCTCTTGCTTTTGTTTAGTAATTCACAATGAAGAGAGAGAGCTGGCTGTGCCATTAGCCACACTGAGGTGGTCACCCCAGGTGGCAGTGCTGTCTTTTGCTGTCGTCCTAGAAATTCTCCCTCTGCTTGAGAGAGCTGCCATTATGTGTAGCTTTACAATACTCGCTAGTCCCACAGCAGGAAGCATCCAACCTACCTCCCTCTGAGGCAGTGGCGCCATGGCGCCCTTCCCCACATATGTCTGACAAAGTAGGAAGAAATAGGCAGTGTGGTAGGACAACCAGCTTGAGTTAAAAACATGATGGTGCTCATTTTTCATTCTGGTTTTGCTGCCAAAGAGTCCGTTCAGAGGCAAGACAGATGGTAGGAATGTCCAGAGAAATTGACTGTGTCATGATTTCTCTGGACACCCTCCCATTTGCTTTGGCTTTGAGAGGACTCTTCAAAAGCAATAACTTTTTTAGAAAGGCAAAATAGCAAGCTCTAACAAAAGCAAGTTCTGTGCCACCCACCTCTTCCATCTGCAGGACTTCTGCAGAGAATGGTGTGGAGATGTCTCCACCTCAAGGAATAAGTGGTAGTGATGATGGTGATGGGGGGGCAGTTTGCTTTCTGCCTGAAGCAGCAGTAGGGGGTGGACCCCTCTTGTGGGGAGATAAGCAGAGCTTCATTAGCATGCCTGACTTTGCAGGCACTAGCTTCAAAAGATCTTCATTCCTGGAGGGAAACCATTGTAAGAGGAAGAACACACCTCTTACAAAAATTACATAATTTTACCTGTGATCTGGCACTATGGGTTCCTTCATACTGGTTTTGTCTTCTATCATTCTGGGCTTCCTCTGGGTTGTTCAGATTTGGGTTTTGCTGTTGTTGTTGCGAATTTGAATAGCTCATGTCAGTACCTGCATCCACATATGAGGACGATGTTTGTTGCGAGAGGTACTGGGATTCATTGGGCCTGTCCACACACACTGGAACTTTCCCCTGAGTTCTCGCCCCAACATAGATTGCCCTCCTCTCTTGTCTATCTGCTCTGCACTCTCCCTGCCTCTCTCTTTCCTCCCGTACTTGAGCTGCTCACCCATCATTCTCAGACTTTCCCATCTTCCTTGCAGTGTTTTCTATCCCCCCCCCCCCCACACAATTTTTATTCTTTATTTTGGTGTCTTGGTACAAAAGTGATAACATTTTATTAAAAAATTAAAAAGCAGAATACATGGCAACTGCTATTTTCTTTGCCTTCTCCCTTTCTTCCTTCTCTCCCTCCTTCTCAAATCTTCTGATTTTCACTTAATTTTTTTAAAAAGTGAAAGTATGAGCTAGTTGTGCCTTCTTTTTTTTTTTTAAATGTTGTCACTTTTGCACTACACCACAAAATTGAAAGCTTTGAATTCCAGATTCGTGTAGCAAAGTGGTACTGTGTCCTGGGATTATCTAGCAATAAATATCCTACCTGTGCATGGATACAAATGCCAGGATGATCCATTCTTATCTGCAATAAAAGTCCCAGAATAATCCCAGAATGACTAGGGACAACATCACAATGCAGATGAGCTCTGATACCCACCCAAAAAGCAAATGGCTCAGCATGCCTCAACCTGATACTGGGTCCACAAGAGCAGGGTGTGCGCTAGGGCAATTGAGACCAAATCTCTAAAAAGACACAAACAAGTAGTGGTGATGCAGAAGAATCCAAAAAGCAAAGGAAGGTTCTCCCCCCCCCCCCCCACTTTGATTATATTTACAGTGGGCCCTCTACTTAAGGAATTAATCCGTATTGGAATGGTGGCTGCAAGTTGAAAAGTCTGTAAGTCGAATCTCCATTGACCTACAATGCACTGAAAACCGATTAATCCCATAACCAGTGGTTTTTATTCTGTTTTTATTCCATTTTGGTTTTTTTCTGGTCTGTAAGTCGATTCTCTGGCTGCAAGTCGAATCTAAATTTTGCAGCCAGAGAAGTCTGTAACTCGAAAAGTCTGTAAGTCGAGCCGTCTGTAAGTCGAGGGTCCACTGTACCCTAGTTTCAACCTTGAATTACATGGACACCAGAAGGCATTAAGGGTGTCATGGGTGCAAGGAACTGAATAAATGTTTAGTGTGGATGGAACCTAATAGGAAGGAGATTTGAAGGGTTGCAAGGTCTCAGGAAGGTTCAGAGAATTGCTATGCTTCTTCGGTTCACTAGATGGGAAGAAAAATATCAGGGTGAACATCATTGGAGGAAGATATGTTTTATTTTTTTCAAGTGGCTTTAAAGCCTGGGCATCCATCTTAGAAAAAGTGCAGTTGGAAGGAGCCTTCACTTTCTGGTACAATGGCTCACTGTTTCAGCATGTATGTGTGTGTGTGTGTGTGTCCATGTCTCCCAATGGCATGATGCATACAACTGCATGCACTCACTGGTTCTCCACCCAGCTCCCTCTCCTTGCTCTTGATTTGTTTGCACACTGACCTTGGAGTCATCATGCTATTAAAGCAATGCGAGGGCTGGAACACCAGCATCACGATTCAGGAACCTTCTTGTTGTAAAGTTGAGTCACTCCTAAACTTTGCCGTTTTTTGAAACCTCACAAAGGTTTCCACTCTACTCTCTAAATGTTTTGGGCCTGAAATCTCAAGGAAAGGAATGCCGGGGACCTGGCAGTGCTGGTTGGCATACAGAATAATCTTTTTCTGTGGTGTCTCCTTGAGAGCTTAATATACAAAAGGTAGGGGGCTTTTTGCTGAATATATGTGAAATGTCCTGATAGCAAGAGTAAGGTAGTTCAACAGTGGAACCAACATCTAAAAGATGATTAAGATGTCCTTCAGATCTATGAGCAGAAGCCAGACAGTCACTCTTTGGACAATTTCCAGGTCCAAACTCCCTGCATCAAGGTGGAAAACCTCACCAGCTATCTGATTCTGTGATTGCATCTAGGCTGCACCATATGACTGCTCACATAGAGTGCTGCTCTCATACTTGAAGTTGCTAAAAGATTGTTAAATGAAATTATATAGAACTCACTTGTATGTCATTGGTTCATTATTTCCCCCATATTTCTTTTGCTATCACTGTACAGTTTTGCTATAATTTCTTCCATTACATATCCCGAACTTTAATCTATGGCTCATCTAATTTGCATGTTCTTGGAATATTGTTTGATTCAGAACCATCACAAATCATTCTGAAGTGGATAATATCCACTTTCATGCTTGATGGATGATTAAAACTACTAAGCAAATGTCTCTTTAATATTGTGGTTTGAGAGATATAATGAAAGTGCAAAGTGGACTTTCTGAGGAATTTCGGATTACTGATATTCCTCCTCCCACAAATAGAATTAGGTGTCATTTGGAATAAGTGGTTATAAAATAATACACAATTTCTCTGCTGCCTGAAGGTGTCATTCTAAGTCAGTTCTGACTTGACGGCATATAACAACAACGTTGACCGCCATCACTCTGACCTGGTCCAGTAGATTCCACTCTTTAAAAGATGGTGTGTGTGTGTGTGTGTGTGTGTGTGTGTGTGTGTGTGTGTGTGTGTGTGTGTGTGTGTGTGTGTGTGTGTGTGTGTGTGTGTGTGTGTGTGTGTGTGTGTGTGTGTGTGTGAGAGAGAGAGAGAGAGAGAGAGAGAGAGAGAGAGAGAGAGAGACCAAGATAAAGCAAAGAAGAGCAACATGAGATGTTACTGGAATGTGAAGGAGTGATCCGAAAATAAATTAAAAGGATTTGCTGATGCGGCTGCAGTCAGATCTTAAAAATTATAATTAGACGTTTCTTTGTAAATAAAAAGTCACTGTTCTTCATTTTCTCCTTAGAACAATCCAATCGTATTGTATCATACCTAAGTGAATGTTTTGTCTCAAGAAATTTAAAAAGGATGTTCTCAGATTAAAGGGAGTTTATTTACATTAGTCTTGCATTGACTAACCCAAATTAAAGAATTACCTGTTTCAGAATAATGAGTGAGGTGCTGTGGAAACAACAATGAACTGCAGCTCACAAATGTGACAGCATAACGACTTGCTTGTAATAAAACAAAATTGATGAGGGAACCCAGTTGATTTCTTCTGTAGCTACCAGTTGTGTAGCATATTTAGTTAATGATATACAGTGGTTGATTTGTGAGAAAAATAGGGTGACAGAGTGAGTTTCTGAGAAGTCAAACCATGAATGGGTTCTCTAAAGGCTGTGAACAGGAAAATGGTTTGGCTAACGCTGGCATTTCTAGTGATTCTAGACCAGGCTTCACACCTGCATAACGCCTGTTTCTTCTGGATTTATTTGAGGCCAGGTTCCAAACTGCCGTGTCTCAGACCAGAAAAGAACACTAGCTTTCAGGCTGGCAAGCCAGAGGTCAACGACAATGAGGAAAGAGGGGGAAACCAAAACAGCAACAAAAGGAGAGAAAGTTCGGGTGCAGAAACATTATGTCAAGAGAAGCAGGTGGTCAAGTTTTGAAGACAGTGCAGATATCTTTTTAATATTGTTTGTTTTAACACTGTATGTCACTTTGGGCCTTCTTGAAGAAAAAGATGGGCCCAAATAATAGGATGAATGGATCTTAACCTGGCATAATCCTCATTTGTGAAAAAGTATTGCTCAGGCTATGGATTGATAAAGCCTGGTGGTTGGAGAGTTGTCGAATAAAGGAAGACTCAGTACTGTAGTGGGAGTAGTATAGCTGCTTAGATGGAGCCCCCAGAATTCCCCCAGTGGGGATTTTGGGAGATATTGGCTGAAATCCTGCTCACAGAGCTGAACAGGTCCTAAATCTTCCATGGGATCCCTTTTGCCATGTTGAAGCTGTTTTGTTTATTGTCCGCAGGTGCGATAGACACTGTTGTCTGTATTGAAAGCGTCAGGTGGCAGATTGGTTGACCTCTGTGCATGGAAAGAGAAGGGGTGACATCTTGCTCTTTGCTTCAGGCAACAAAATGTCTTGAGTTGGCCCTGCCACTGTTATCCCCATTAACAGCCTGTCAGAAGAGGCATCTGTGGCTTTTCCTGCTGTCTTTTGTTCGCACTAAACAGAACCTCTAAGGCAGGGAAGGGCAAAATTTAGCACTCCAGAGGTTTGGTTACTTTCCCATTGTCCTTGACCAGCAGAGCTAATGGAGAGGAATTCTGGGAGTCACAATTCAAAAACACTTGGCCCAGTCCTATTCTAGTGAGCATGGGTGGATGATAGACAACAGAACTAAAGGGTGGGCTGGGTCTAAGAAGCAACAGGGCCTTTCAGCATCCACTTTTTAAGTCTCAGAGTTTTGACCCACATGTCTATGGCAAAAAAAACCCCAAAGGCAACCCATGCAGATTTTGTTCCATTCCACATTTTTCAAGCACTCATTTCTATACATCTATCAGACTCTGGGCTAACCTGCATTGGAACGAAATGTCAACATGGTGTCATTCTGTTATGACAAGTGCTAAACTCAGATATGGCATGAGAACAACATCATTTCATTACAGGTGTATAGGGACTCCTTAACTATGACATTATGTCTCTGCTATATTATAAAATGACGGAAGGAATGCAGTTCCTTGCAAACCTGCAGAGACACCATAGGAGCAGAGGCTTGAAAGCGAATTTACAATGACTAGAACAGCTACAACATGAAGGTGGAAAGCAGCAGCTCTGTTATGCCTTCTCCACCCTCTCTGATCGCAGATTTCCTTCACCACTGTGATCCTACTGAAGTAATACTGCAAACCCCTCTTTCCTGTGGAACATCCAGGATTAAATGAATGACATATTAGACACGGATATCTTGCAATGATCTAACGCAGCGATAGGCAACTGGTGGCTTGTATGATTCTTGCAACCCCATAGCACTCCTTTCCCTCCAGGAAACACCCCCACCTTTTTTTCGTTAAAAAAAAGTTAACTAAGACAGTTCCCAGAGTGCCATGAAAGAAATTTTGCTATGCTTTGAGGAATGCCAATACTCCTGCCCCCACATCCACACACTCCCAAAATTTAAAAACAAATTAAAATATATTTTCTGGCCATTAGAAGGCAGAAGGGCTTTCCCCCCTGTTAAACAAAACCATATTGGGGGGGGAAGTGTGTGTGTGGGGGGTTCAGGCATAGACAGGGCTCTCCAGGGTTCATCGATAGCTGTCTGCAGCCCCTGAAATTCAGGAGTTTGCCTGCCTCTGATTTAGCAAGAGGATAGTGAAGTATAAAGATCTACAGCTCATTAGTAGAATAGTACTTTGTATAGTCCCAGGTTCAACATCTGGATCTCCAAGTAGGGTTGAAAAATATCCTTTTTGAAACTCTGAAGAGCATTTGGTAGAACAAATATTGAAAAAGAAATACATAAAATACAGTAGATAAAACCCTATACCTAGTTAAAGCCTACCTAAAATTAAACAAATTAAAAGAAAATTGCACATCTCAGGTAGTTAAAAAAGGCAGTTTTGAGTAATACTGTACCGTTTTTACTAATTCCTTAAAAACAGAAAATTTATTTGGAAATTTATTGCCAAGTGAGGCATGGAAGGGCAGAAAAAGCATGGTTCCTTGGGTTGACTCTTTTGGCCTCCTTTGGTGTCACCATTTTTAACATTATGGACAGCAAAGAGCAGGTGGGACATGGAGCTGTTTTGTAGGAGAGACATTTAGACAAATATTGAGGTCCTAAACCATTAAGGGCTTTATAGCTCATGACTGACTCCTTGAATTGGGCATGGAAACTAACAGGGAGACAATGAAGGCATGCCAAGACTGAAGATATGTGTCCATATCAGCTGGTTCCTGTAATCAGTCTGGCTGCCACATATTGGACCTGCATTATTATTATTAGGCATCCTTCAGTCTCGAAAGACTATGGTGTCTGCTCTGTATGGAGGACTTGAAACAGCATCTAGTGTGGCTGAAGAGGCCAATTCGAGAGTGACAATCTCTTACACACTGAAGACAAATCCAATCTGTCCCCTGTCCAGCTCCCTGGTTTTGCTGCTTTTGTGACTTCCTCTTTGCCTCGGCCTGCTGGACAAGGGTCTCTTCAAATTGGGAGAGGCCATGATGCACTGCCTGCTTCCAGGCTGAACGGACCTGCGTTAATTTCCATATTATCTTCAAGGGCAGTCCTACATATTTATTAATTTCTCTTTAAATTTCTTCAACTTTTATACCGCCTGATTAGTGTGAGGCACTATTCTGGGTGGTTAATAGACAGGCAATACAATACGTAACAATAGAAATAAAGAATAAAGAAATAAAACAATAAAAGCAAAACACATCAAGAAAGGACATGAACAAACACACCAAGAGCATCAAGCAAACGGACAGCACAAATTTGGCAAATTCATTGAAGGATGCCATTGAAAGCTTCTTGAAAAAACATCATTTTAAGCAACCTCTTAAAGATAGTCAGTGTAGAGAGAAATATAATAGTCTATTTGAGAAATTGTGACATATTTTTTTTCTCCAAGTAGAGGCACAGCTGGGCAATCAACCAAAGTTTGATGAAAGGCCCTCTTGGCCACAGCAGATATTTGTGCCGCCATGGAGAGAGCTGGGTCCAGGATTTAACCTGATCCTTCAGGGGAAGTGTAATCTCATCAAAATCATATAACTGTCCCTCTTAACAGTCCAACAATGCGCCCAACAGTAGGATCTCTGTTTTGTCTGGATTCATTTTCAGTTTATTGGCCCTTGTCCATTCCTCCATCGACACTGGACAGTGCACAAGGGCCTTTACCGTATCACCTGTAGATGAGCAAAATGAGAGCTAGAATTGTGTGCCATCTGGGTATTGTTGACAACAAACCCCAAATCTCCATATGACTTCTCTCAGCAACTTCATATAGATATGAAAAAGCTTTAGCGGAGGTAGCTGAATGCTGAGATCATGCTTCCCAGGGTGTACCATCTGATATTGGTCCTCAAGGAAGGACCAGAAGCACTGAAGAAGAGAGCTCCCAAGTCCTAAACTCAATAGTCATCTCAGGATATTGTGGTCAATGATATCAATGGCCACAGAAAGATCCAGGAGAACCAGAAGACACCCTCCCTTTGTCTGCCTCCCTAAGGAGATTGTGTTGCAGATTGACCAATGCCATTTCAATTCAATGGCATGGCCCAAACCCCAATTGAAATGGGTCTAGGCTATCTGTTTCCTCCAGGAACACCTGCAGCTAGTTGGCCACTACCTTCTTGGCCAACTTGCCCAAGAATGGAATATTTAGCCACGGACCTATAGCTATAAAAACCAACAATGGCTAAATTCGGTTTCTTTGGCATGAGCTTTTAAATGGTCTCCTTTAAGCAAGAAGGTTTATAAACCCTCCTGTACAGATAGATGCATTAATGATGTGCACAGCCCATTCCCTGGTCCACTCCTTTTCTAACTTTAAGAGCCAAGAGAAGCGAAGGTATAGATGAGAGGAACTGACTTTGCAGTGTGCAAGTGTCTTGACCATATCGTCAGGCCATACTAACTGAAACTGATCCAATTTAACCTGACTGGACCGTGTGTTGGACATCTCCTTCAGTTATTCATTGTAGGTGAGATTATTGTGTGTTGCTAAACTCACGCTGTCCTCCATTTTGGATTGTGCTGCCTGCTTGCCTTTCTGCCTGTTTCTGTGCCTTTATTTGCATGCTTACTTTTCTTGTTTTCTAGGAAAGAAGTTTTAAAAACACTATTTTGCTATTTTTTTTCCCTAGGGGTGTGTGTGCTTCCCCTGCCAAATTGTATTTTTAAATAGTTATTTTATTGATTTACTATTTATTCTATTAAAATATATATTTTTGATGGGCTTAGGGGCTGCTGTTTTGTTTCCTTCTGTTGGTGGGTGATGGGGACTGGGACTCTGTGCCACTGAGCTATGTGGTTGGCGGTTGGCTGCTTGTATAGTTGCCTGCTTTTGGAAAGGATTGATTCCCTGTTGATTCTGTGTTTGTTTGCTTGTTTGCGGGGTGGGGAGTAGTTTTAAAGGATTCTTTAGGGCTTTTGGAGTGGCATAAAACACGAATGGGGAAACATGAGAGAAAGGACCTGAATGAGGCTTTCCCTTCCCTGTAAAAGAAAAGGACCCGTGCGTGAAAAATACAAAAACATAATAGACATTATATTTGCGAAGGCTTTCACGGCCGGGATCTAATGGTTGTTGTGGGTTTTTCGGGCTCTTTGGCCATGTTCTGAAGGTTGTTCTTCCTAACGTTTCGCCAGTCTCTGTGGCCGGCATCTTCAGAGGAGAGCACAGGTTGCTCTCCTCTGAAGATGCCGGCCACAGAGACTGGCGAAACGTTAGGAAGAACAACCTTCAGAACACGGCCAAAGAGCCCGAAAAACCCACAACCACCATAATAGACATTCTCTGAGAGAACCTGACATAAAACAAATCTAAAATCTTCTTTTTGTCTAATCACAAAGTTGGACTTGTGTATCTCCACTGATGGAGTGTATTTGGATATGCATCAGTTTAGCACAGCTTTCACCAAGTATGCATCCCTCATTCCTAGCCTTCTTCTCAAGGGTATATTATTATATCCTCACCACTGCAGTTTGGTTTTGCATTCTTCTTGCAGTTGCAATTGATGAGAAAGAAAGGAGAACGTTATGATTGCCTAGCATTCAATGGTTTTGCTTAGTCTCTTTTGGAAATGACTTCAGAGATGACCTTGTGTTAATGGTTCTTATTTAAATTACTTGGGAGTCAGTTTTCAAATCCAATTAGTGTGTAATTCAACTCCTGTCATTTCACAATGGATGCCTTTAAAATTTCCTTATAAATAAAAGTGTCCCTCTTGATTACTCAGAATTCCCAGTCTCTCTATCCAATTCCATCCTGAACTCCAGGGTGAACCAGTGCTCTAGAGAATGTGAGGTAAGGCTGTACACTATGCCAATGGTCTCCAATTGTTTTCGAACCACGGACCGGCTGGGGGGGGGCGAGGTCCATGCATGGGTGGGTGGGTCACCCGTACACACATGCAATGGTGGGTGGGGCACCCATACGTGCATGTGGGGTGAGCATGTGTGTCCATGGGGGGCATACGTGCACTCCCTCCGGGAGATCTGTCTCCACAGCCTGGTCCTGCCAAGGCCATGGCCCGATACCGGGCTGTGGACCGGGGGTTTGGGACCCCCGCACTATAGGACAGTGGTCCCCAATCTTGGGCAACCCAGGTGTTCTTGGATTGCTGTTCCCAGAAACCTTCATCACCAGCAAAATCAGAACACACTTGGTGGTCAATCTTGATTCTTTATAGTTCTTGCTTAGCAAAGGGAAAGTCCTTTAGGAATGGTAAGTGGTTTGTTCACAAAATGGCACTTACTGAGAAATCCAACTTAATAAATCTTACTGATTATTTATTTTCTAATTCGTCAAGAGTTCAATATTTTTTCCTGATAATGAAGTTTGCTTAAATGGCAATTTCTAATTAATGGTACTTGAACATGTTCTCGCTCCTGCTCCCGGCCCCCAAATTCATACAACAAGCTTGGTTACAATTTATAAATGATTTTTAGTGTACAATTAACATTCATCATTACAAGATATATGCAAACAGATATGCAAATTTAGAAATAAATATGCACACATATAAAATGCTGTTGGATTAAGTAGTCCTTAACATCTTTTTAATGAAATCAATATTTTATGTGTATTTTTTCTCTCATGGTTTAAGTACGTAGGACTCACTAGGTATCACAATAAGTGTTGAAGAGAACACAACCTTTTGCCAACTTATGAGGCATTTAGCACAGCTGTGTATACAGGAGGAGTAGGGTTTGAGGAGGGAGGGCGACCGTAACTCAGTTCAGAAGTTTTGCTTATTGTTGTTATGTGTCATCATGTTGCCTCCAAATTATGGAGATCCTATGAATGAACACTCTCCAAAATGTCCAGTACACAACAGTCCTGCTCAACTCTTGCAGATTCGAGGTTGTGGCTTCTTTTAAGAAGTAAGTCCATCTTGCATTTGGCCTTTCTCTTTTTCTGTTGCCTTCTGCCTTTCCCAGAATTTTTAAGATGTTATACCAACTTCTTTTAACTTATAGTCCTTGATAGAGATGGGGATGAATCAAAAAGATGGTGATTCATTTTGATCCATTATTTGTCAAGGATAACAGAACAACGAATACGAATATACGGATATTCTTTGACAAATCAATGAACCAATCTGTCAATTTGTCTGCATTTTAAATGGCTATAACACTGCCCCCCAATGAACTAGAGATATCACATTTGCAGGGAAGCTTCCTCAGACACGTTTCTACAACTCCTGAAAGTTTGGTGAAGATTGGATCATGGACCCCCATGTTATACAGTCACAAAGAGCACCCCCACAGGAAAGCTCCCCACAGGTACTTAGAGATTCCAGATTCACAGTGGAGCTTCCTATGTCTTTCCCCACATGCCCACGGATATCGGAAGCCCGAGTTATTCTCCCACAAACTGGGTCCCCCCGGGAGAGTTTACCACATGGCACAGAAGCCCATGGCATTGAGGGAGTTATATTTAGCCCCAGCAGAATGAGAGCTCCCTTTGGCAGAGGCATGCACGAGGCATCGAGTTTTTCTTCAGCTCAGCACAACATTGCATTTGCCAGTGAAGTAGAGTTTGTGCCAGTGAAGTAGAGTTTGTGCCAGTGAAGTAGAGTTTGTCCTCAGGAGGACTGGAGGCAAGGAGGTATTTGGCAGCACAGCAGGCTGTTTGGCTCTGTCAAAAAGCCTGAGCCCCATGAAATGATCCCACATGGCCCCTCTGCCATGTTTGCCCAAATGAGGCCCTATTGCCCACCCCTGACTTCTGGCCTGGCAAGAACTCTGTGTCCCAGGGGGTGCTGCTGGTCTGGGAGGAGGGAACAGATGGATCTGGGGACAGGAGTGGGGCCCGGCTGTGGAGCCTGCCCTGCTGTTACTGGTTCCAACTCAGACTGGGGATCTTCGGAAGCCAGTAACTCCTCAGAGTCCTCTAGGAAGACGAGCGGCAGTTCTTTTGGCACCTCTGGAAGCTTTGCTTCCCTGCATGCCTGCAAGGCCACCGGAGGAGGGATAGTGGCACTGGTTATCGTAGACGAGGTTGTACACGTGGTGGTTGTGATGACGGTGGTGCTACCTAGCCTGCATACCTTCACAGCCTTCTTCCCCTTGGATTGCCCCAAAGAAATCCCTTCATTTTCTATTGCCTGCCTAACAAACCAACTAAACAAATAAAGCAATGGAGATTTAGGAAGGAAACTAATACAGTAGAGGGTCAGAGAGTGTGTATAAATTTTATTTTTAGAATGATGGTGGTGTAATTCTTTTACTATAATGTGACCTGCCTGCCTAAACAAAGCCCCTCCTCAGTATAATGTAATTAGGAAAATTTCCCCCTGACCCACTGTGGCAGAGAAGCCAAAAAAGTCTAAAAAGAAAAGCATGTGCATGCGCACACACACACATGCGCGCGCGCGCGCGCGCACACACACACACACACACACACACACACACACACACACACACACACACAAACACACAAACACACACACACACACACACGCACACACAAAGTACTTTTGGAAGAAAAAGGAATGATGGATTCAACCACCCACCAAATTCCCTGAGAGACAGAAGCCTCTCTAAAGTGAACTTTTGAAAACTGAATATAAAGGAAAAGATTCCACAGTCACATGACGACAGCTCCCCCACCTGATCACACACACACACACACTCACACACACACACACACACACACACACAGACACACACACACACATGATGATGATGATGATGATGAAAAAGAAAAATATAAGTCTTTGCTTTGCTGCTGCGAAACTGCTAGAGCACCAGCAAGCCAGCGAGCAGCAAATGTTCTAACTCCAGGGAGCACAAACAGAAGTGGCAACAGCCAGATGGGAAAAGCTTTATATGAAGCATCTGTAAAAGTACATACACCTTTCAACAGCGCTATTGGCTGCCAGACATGCCAATCCAGGAACTCTGTCCTGATTCGCCAGAGCTTCGAATTGGCACCAGCAAGCTCAGAGAGGCCCCCCAAGGGGGTAACAAATACTGATGAATGTGAACAGATCAACGAGTAAAACTGAAGAAATATTCGTCAAGCCATATTTATCCTGATTTAAATTTTTACAAATATGGATCAATGAATATATGATGAATTGGCTATATTCATCAGAAAATCTGATCCGTTTTTATATTCGTTCCCATCTCTAGTTCTTGATGCTGTTGGACGCTAATATCCAGCAGCCTCAGTGAAAATTGCAAACAGCTGAGGATGATGGGAACACATCTGAAACTCCAGGTTTTGCAGAGGTTGCACTAGGCCCTTGATTAAGCACTTCTCCCATCCCATCTCCGCTAACATACAGCAGTAGAAGTTGAATAGGTTGCTTTTTTGAACAACAGCTCCAAGAATCTCTAAGTCAGAATCTCCAAACTTATCTTTCACAAAATTAGGCACTTCTTTTTGTTGAATTTCACCTCACCACCTACAATCATTCACTACTTTATGTTTTGAATTGTTCTGTTATTGGACTCTCCCTGTGTTCCTCATTGTCTCCCGCTTTAGTACCTGTCCATAAAATGCAGTCTCTGCTGGGGAAATTTGATAAGCCATAGGAACACATCAAAAGGATTGTATGGAGTAAAATATATATTTTCTGTGGATGAGATGTCCCCTGGATACCGCGGCCAGTGTCAGCCTAAGAGCTGTGATGAATATTTTGCTCTCATAATTGCATTGCAGTGAGTCCTGGACCCTTTGTGCACGGCAGGAGAGGAAGTTGAACACGTTCCATATGCATTGTCTCCAACACATTTTTGTATCACCGGGCAGGACAAAGTTCCAAATAGAGTAGTCCTAGAATGAGCTGGAATTTTTAGCATGTACTGTATGCATTACTGAAACAGCGAAGTCTGCATTGGCTTGGGCATGTCGTGAGCATGATGATGGTCGGATTCTAAAAGATCTCCTGTATGGAGAATTAGTGCAGGGAAATCACCCCAGAGGGAGACCACACCTGCGATACAAAGACATCTGCAAGCGGGATCTGAAGGCCTTAGGAATGGACCTCAACAGATGGAAACCTTGACATCTGAGCATTCAGCCTGGAGGCGGGAGGTGCAGCATGGCCTCTTCCAATTTGAAGAGACCCTTGCCCAGCAGGCTGAGGCAAAGAGGCAGTTCCAAAAGCAGCAAAATCAGGGAGCTGGACAAGAGACAGATTGTATTTGTCTTCAGTGTGGAAGGGATTGTCAGTCTTGAATTGGCCTTCTCAGCCACACTAGACGCTGTTTCAAGACCTCTATTCAGAGTACATTACCATAGTCTCTCAAGACTGTAGGATGCCTACTACTAACATAATCGCATTCCTTCCCCTACCCCCACTATTCCTGATAAGGCAAAAGGACTCCATTAAGCCTTTGTGTTCAGCTCATTTTTAATACTACTGGAAGATAATAGCATGAAGTGATGAATAGCATCACTCAGATCTATCAGAGTATTTGAGTGATGTCTCCTTTCCCTCTGAAGCATCCCAATTTTCAAAGATCTTCTGATCACTGCAGAGAATGCTTTCTTGAGAATGGCATTTAAATGGAGAAACCAACTAAGGAGGCTGGTGGATATGTTGGCTAGCAGATTCTGGAAGTTACTGTCCCCAAAAGTAACATTACCAAGTTCTGTACAAAAGAGCAAACATCAGAAACTGGGCTTATTCAGTTGTCGATCCACACCTCTGGAATAAATTTCCAGCAGAGGTTCGCCAGGCACCTTCTTTCACAGTCTTTGGGAACTTAGTATAAACAGAACTGTTCAAAGCTGCCTTTTACTAGTTATCATATCTGAAATGTCCAATGTTGTTTCAAATTCTTTATTTATCTAAAGATAAGTTAGGTAAAGGTAAAGGTTCCCCTTGACAATTTTTGTCCAGTCGTGTTCCACTCTAGGGGGCGGTGCTCATCCCCGTTTCCAAGCCATTGAGCCAGCGTTTTGTCTGAAGATAATCTTCCGTGATCACATGGCCAGTGTGACTTAGACACAGAACGCTGTTACCTTCCCACCGAGGTGGTCCCTATTGATCTACTTGCATTTGCATGCTTTCGAACTGCTAGGTTGGCAGGAGCTGGGACAAAGCAATGGGAGCTCACTCCGTCGCGTGGATTCGATCTTACGACTGCTTGGGCTTCTGGCCCTACACAGGCTTCTGTGGTTTAGCCCACAGCGCCACCACGTCCCTTTTTAAAGATAAGTTAACTAGGTAGTAATTTTATTGATTGATTGTTGATTCGATTGTTTTTAAATTCTCTCTTTCTTTGTATGTTTTGTTATAAACCAGTCAGAGAGTGTGTTGCACTATGGGGTAGTAAGTAAGTAAGTAAGCAAGCAAGCAAGCAAGCAAGCAAGCAAGCAAGCTAGTTAGTTAGTTAGTTAGTTAGTTAGTTAGTTAGTTAGTTAGTTAGTTAGTTAGTTAGTTAGTTAGTTAGTTAGTTAGTGGACATTTTGTCTGTAATTATTCCAGAAATCTTCTAAGATGTTTCAGCACTTCAGGTGCAGGGGAGCAAGTATGAGAGTGTGGCTTCCCTAAGAAGATTCATTTTCCTCATGGGAAAGGCAAATACGAATGGTGCTTTTTACTTCAAATCTAAGGCTTTTGTTTGTTTTGTTTCATCCATTTCAAACAGCAACAGAACATCAGGGGTTGATTTTTTGTGTGTAAAGGGGCAAAGAGAGAAGAATACTACAGACTAAGTCCAGATTCAGATATCCTTAGAAGTTACCTGGGCTCAGTGCCCTGGCAAGGATGGCAAGCAGCCATTTGGATACCCCATAATTGGTGTTATTCTGGCACTGTGGGGAATTAAAACATAGGTCATCAGAGACATTGGCTGGAGAATTTCAGCTGCTGTGTCTGTGTAAGCTTACTGTGGAAGCCCACGTATATGGGAGGGACTCCACCAAAGAAGCTGACTCAAAATACTTGTTACCTAAGGCAAAGCACTGTATTGTGTCCCTCTCACAGTGTCATGGTGGATAGTACCCTAGGACAGTCAAATAATTTTGGCACCTGAAGCAGAAAATTTCACAAATGCCTATACCCATTTCCGGCAAGAAAAATACAGTTATAATTAATTAAATCATTAACATTTTGTTGACTTTCTGTGACACCCAAAATTTGCTACCTGAGGCAGCTGTCTTGTTGTTCTTTAGTCACTAAGTTATGTCCGACTCTTCGTGGCCCCATGTACCGGAGCACGCCAGGCCCTCCTGTCTTACACTGCCTCACAGAGTTGGGTCAAATTCATGTTGGTAGCTTCGATGAAACTGTCCAACCATCTCATCCTCTGTTGTCCCCTTCTCCTCTTGCCTTCACACTTTCATAACATCAGGGTATTTTCCAGGGAGTCTTCTCTTCGCATGAGATGGCCAAAGTATTAGAGCCTCAGCTTCAGGATCTGTCCTTCCAGTGAGCACTCAGGGTTGATTTCCTTCAGAATGGATAAGTTTGTTCTCTTTGCAGTCCAGGGGACTCTCAAGAGCCTCCTCCAGCACCAAAATTCAAAAGCATCAATTCTTTGGTGGTCAGCCTTCTTTATGGTCCAGCTCTCACTTCCATACATGACTACTGGAAAAACCATAGCTTTGAGTATGCGGATCTTTGTTGGCAAGGTGATGTCTCTGCTTTTTAAGATGCTGCCTAGGTTTGTCATTGCTTTCCTCCCAAGAAGCAGGCATCTTTGAATTTTGTGGCTACTGTCACCATCTGCAGTGATCATGGAGCCCAAGAAAGTAAAATCTGTCACTGCCTCCATATCTTCCCCTTCTATTTGCCAGGAGGTGATGGGACCAGTGGTCATGATCTTAGTTTTTTTTATGTTGAGCTTCAGACCATTTTTTGCACTTTCCTCTTTCACCCTCATTAGGAGGTTCTTTAATTACTCCTCACTTTCTGCCATCAGAGTGGTATCATGTGCATATCGGAGGTTGTTGATATTTCTTCCGGCAATCTTAATTCTGGTTTGGGATTCCTCCAGTCCAGCCTTTCGAATGATGTACAGTGGTGCCTCGCATTACGACGTTAATTCGTTCAAGCGAAATCGCTGTAGAACAAAAACGTCGTAATGTGAAAATAAAAAGCCCATTGAAACGCATTGAAACCCCTTCAATGAGTTCCAATGGGCTGGAAACACAACGTCCAGTGAAGATCCTCCATAGGGTGGCTATTTTCGGTGCCTGTACAGCGAGGAATCCGTCCCAGAAAACAGCGGGGAGCCATTTTATTTACCCGGTGGCCATTTTGAAACCGCCGATCAGCTGGAGGAAAATCGTCGTTTTGCGAAGAATCGGTTCCCAAAGCAGGGAACCGATCATCACAAAGCGAAAAAAAACCCCATTCAGACCATCGTTTTGTGATCGCAATTGCGATCGCAAAAACATCATCGTAATGTGGTTTTGTCATAATGTGGGGCAATTGTAAAGCGAGGCACCATTGTATTCTGCATATAAGTTAAATAAGCAGGGAGACAATATACAGCCTTGTTGTACTCCTTTCCCAATTTTGAACCAATCAGTTGTTCCATATCCAGATCTAACGGTTGCTTCCTGTCCCACATATAGATTTCTCAGGAGATAGATAAGGTGGTCAGGCACTCCCATTTCATTAAGGACTTGCCATAGTTTGTTGTGGTTGACACAGTCAAAGGCTTTTGCACAGTCAATGAAGCAGAAGTAGATGTTTTTCTGGAACTCTGGCTTTCTCGATAATCCAGTGCATGTTAGCAATTTGGTCTCCAGTTCCTCTGCCCCTTCAAAATCCAGCTTGTACTTCTTTCTGGGAGTTCTCGGTCCACATACTGCTGAAGCCTACCTTGTAGGATTTTGAGCATAACTTTGCTAGCATGTGAAATGAGTGCAATTGTATGGTAGTTGGAGCATTCTTTGGCACCGTCCTTCTTTGGGATTGGGATGTAGACTGATCTTTTCCAATACTCTGGCCACTGCTGAGTTTTCCAACCTTGCTGGCATATTGAGTGTAGCACCTTAACAGCGTCATCTTTTAAGATTTTAAATAGTTTGACTGGAATACCATTACTGGCCTTGTTGTTAGCGATGCTTACTAAGGCCCACATGACTTCACTCTCCAGGATGTCTGGCCCAAGGTTGTCCGGGACATCCAGATCTTTCTGGTATAATTCCTCTATGTATTCTTGCCACCTCTTCTTGATGTCTTCTGCTTCTGTAAGGTCCCTACTATTTTTATCCTTTATCATGTCCATCTTTGCACAAAAGGTTCCTTTAATATCTCCAATTTTCTTGAACAGATCTCTGTTTTTTCCCTTTCTATTCTATTCCTATATATCTTTGCACTCTTCATTTAAGAAGGCCCTCTTGTCTCTCCTTGCTATTCTTTGGAAGTCAGCATTCAATTTTCTGCAAATTTCCCTGTTTCACTTGCATTTTGTCTTCTCTGCTATTTGTAAGGCCTCGTTGGACACCCTCTTTGCTTTCTTGTATTTCCTTTTATTTGGGATGGTTTTTGTTGCTGCCTCCTGTACAATGTGACGAGCCTCTATCCAAAGTTCTTCAGGCACTCTGTGCACCAAATCTGTTTCCTTAAATCTGTTCTTAACTTCCACTGTGTATTCATAACGGATTTGGTTTAGATTATACCTGACTAGCCCAGTGGTTTTTCCTACTTTCTTCAGTTTAAACTTGAATTTCGCTATAAGAAGCTGATGACCAGAGCCACAATCAGCTCCAGGTCTTGTTTTTGCTGACTGTATAGAGCTACAGAGAACATAATCAATCTGATTTTGGTATTGCCCATCTGGTGATGTCCATGTGTAGAGTCGCTTCTTGTGTTGTTAGACAAGCAGCTGTCTAATTCTTCTTAATACTTTGAAACCTGCATAATACAATTAGCATAAATGTCAGCAGTGAACTGCCCTGAAGTAAGACATTAGCATAAGCCGTTGTGCATAGAGTCATGGGACTTAACACACAACAAACATCTACCATAGTTTGCCAATTTTTCTTCCCTTGCTTTGTGATTGGTCTTCCACATTCTTCCTTGTTAACTTATCAGATACAAAAGACTTCCTCAATCACATCTGTTGAACACTGATATGATTACAGTTGTCTCTAGCGGGCAGTTTGGCCTTAAGAGTGAATGTGGAGTAGTGGTCAGTGCACTGATGGTGGAATGGCAGGAACTGTGAACTGCACCATTGCCCCATAGAACCCTCACCCTAAGAACTTGGAAATTACTTGTTAAATTTAATATGTCATTCTTGAATTCAGTATTTATTTATTTATTTATTTTACTAAATGGGGCAAAACAGCACAAATCCATTTAATGTCTTAAAAGTAATGTTCCCCATACTAATGTTTGTCGCCACTTGGGGGAGCACTTCTGCAACACCTCCCCCCTAGTGATCAATGTACGAAATTATGTGTAACTTTGACACAGGTATTCCTTTCACCACTTGGGGGAGCAGCTCTGCAGAAAAACAGGCGGCAAACCTAGAATCTAATCTGACCTTTTGTGATTAATTTCTGTGGAGCCTTCAAATAAAATTCAGAGCATGCTGAGAAGATGTGCCTTGATTGTTCTTAACATTGTTCTCTAAAAGAATGGGGTTGCCAAAATAAGACCGCACACTGACTTGGAACTGACTAGAGGGGCTGATTGCATACCTTGTGTTTCTTTTTTAAGTTCTAGTTTTGGGTATGTGAGTTAAACCAGTTGAATCTATCTCGTAATTAATCAAACACTCCCATGTGGGGGGCAAAGGTCTGTGGAACCAACTTGTTTTCACCCCAACTTCTGTTGGTCTCAGCAGTTTGCGTGAGGTTCACTTGTTTAACAATGGCTGTGCTTGGATCCCGAAATTGGCCTGTTGTCATTAATCTCATTCTCTGTCCAAAAGCCTCCTATCACTGTGAAATAAACGGAGGTACAATATGCTCTGATTCCTGGATGCAGCTGAAATATTGTACATCCCATTGCAATGTGAATGATATGGATTTATTTGTCCTTGCAGGTGGAAAGTGACTCCAAAACTGTTTCAGTGCGGACAGCCCTGTAATTAACATGCATAGACATTTTGCTTATTTCTTGCTACAGGTATAAGTGGGCAAAACAATACATCTGTTTTCCCCGAGCATCTGTGTAGGTTTCCCTGTTTGCCCTATAATTGGATGCAAAAAGCACCTACTGCACTTAGCCAAATGTCATTCAGAGCTAAGCAAATCCCTTTACCTTCCTGCCAAATAACCTTTGTTATTAAAAGACTGTGACTCCTCAATCAATCTGTTCCATATGCCTTTTATTCTCCCAACATATTTTAGGAATGGATTTCCACCCCCCTCTTCTCTCCCAGTGTTCTATTTCAGGGAGCTGGATTTCATTTCAGCAGATTGGACCATCCCCACTTTTCATTCTATCATAATTGTTTTGTGAATTGTCTCAAATTCTCCAATGGATTTATGACAATCTTAAAATTGACAATGGCCTCTTAATTGCACAGGGCCATGCGAGTCACAAAACCCTTGCTTGACCGATTTTCCTTCCCCCATGCTTGCGTTTAAGCAGGTCTGAAAAAGAAAAGAAAGGCTGCAGTGCTAAAAACGCATATACATTAAGCTGCTCCACCCTCAGTTTGGAAAGCAATCATAGGCTTTTCCTAAAAGTAGATGTGCAAACAGATATATCTTTATTTAAAAAAAATCAGGCAATATAATTACCATGTTGGGCTAAATTAAGGTTAGTTTCTTTCAGGAGACTGTGCCAGTAGGGCCACATATTAAGATTTGAAATGATAATTAGCTCACTTCTATGAAAATACATTATCCACAACTATTTTGCTTTTTGCCAAATTCTGCCTCTCTCCTGAATGGTGCACATTAAATTTCCATTGCAAAGGAAGTGTGTTAGATTCTGGTTATCACACAAATTACTTGTGAAGTTTCAAACGGATATAGTTTTTGGAATAGAGTGACATTAGTACCTCCTCTGCATTCAGAGGTGATTCCTTATCTCTCATAAAAAAGTAGCAGAGAAGAAATGAAGAGAGAGGGAGGTGGATTTCTGTTCTTCACTTGCTGTGAATAGTAATACTACCTAGCATTCATCAAAATCACTTTTGACAGGTGTGCAGCCCTTGCGAGGCGGGACAAAGGGTCAAGAATTGACCCAGGGCCCTTCTCCTGGGTGGGTGGGGCTTTAGGGTGACGTAGGGGGTTGTTGAGGCCACCGTGAGCCTATAGGAGGGATTCATAGATGCCGGGGTCCCCCCATGACCAGAGCGTGGTCTCAGGATTGGCCCCGAAGTGACGTGTTGCTCCCACAGTCCTGTGGGTCAATGGGGTGAGGTTGGAGGAGTTTGGCTAGAAAAGGGGTGGCCGTAGGGCATTCCTTGGTATGCCCTTTGGCCACCTGGGGCTGAAACTCCGCAGTGCTTTCTGAAACGCCACAGCAGTGGTTTGGGGGGGCCTTCTGCATGTGCTTGCTGCTCTTTGCAGAGTCTGGTGCAGCTTGGAGAAGATGGAGGAGAAGGAAAACCAGTTTCCCTCATCCCAGTCGCCCCCAAAGGCGGAAAGCCAAAAGGCGACTGTGAAAGCCAAAAGGCGCTTGCGCCCCGAAGGTTACTACCAGGGGCTTGTGGGTTCTTCCAAGCCTCTGTGCCCCTTAGGATCCCCTGCAAGTCTCAGGGAGCTGCTGCCTGAAGACCCAGAAAATCTAAGAAGAAAATGCAGGTCTGCAGAAGACATATTCATATTTACTGCAAAGCCAAAGCAGAAGCTGAAAACCACAAGAAACCTGGCCTGCACCCTGATGTGGGGTGATGATGATAAGGATGGGCTTGAGTGTGATTGTGGGCAATGGTCAAAAAGAGCTTTACAGAAGCCAACCGGTGATGGCCTGAAATCAGCAGAGGATGTGGATGGCTGTGTGCTGGCAAAACCGGTCTTTGCAGGGGATGCCAACGGCCCTGAGGATTTGATGGTGGAAGAGGTTTCAGATGAAGGCTTTGAGAGTGATGCAGAGCATCAAGTCAACCAGGTAATAGCATTTTCGAAAAGCTATAGTTATGGGGTATGTTAGGCGTTTTAAGATCTTTTAAAAAAAACCTTACTAAAGGGTTGTTTTATTCTCACCCACAGAAAAAGGCTCGGGATGATGAGAATGATGTACTTGAGTGCGATTGTGGACATGGGCCAAACAGAACTGATCTGAAATCAGCAGATGATGTTGTTTCATTCTCACTCACAGGAGAAGGCTCGGGATGCTGAGGACGATAAACTGCCCTGCATGAATATACAGCCTCTAAATCTATCCTATATTGCATGTGTTTCTACATGTACAGCTTGTAAATCTATTCTGTATTTCATGTGTTTCTACTACCTCGAGGCTTAGATGATTGTTTTACAATACTCTTGTAATATGCTATCTTTTAACAAAGAGACTTTATTGTACCATACCTTATTCATATTTGTGTTAATGGTTGAGATGGCTGCACAGGGGGAAATAGTACACAATATCTATTACACACCCTCATCAGTGAGGAGTTTTGGTGGTCTGAACTCTCTCTTTAGGGAAGCCAAAAAGCAGATCAAAACATTGGAGGGGCTGTTTCTCAATGGCTTCCTGATCAGGATGCCTATACACTGCATAGACTGGCTAGAGTTCATTTAAAAAGAAAGTAGATGCCCAATGGCAGGCAGAGTTGGTCAATATGCAACAATTTGCTCTGTACAACTAGGGCTACAAGTATATCCTGGTATGCATCAACATCCTTTCTAAGCACAGCTGGGCAAAAGTTCTCAAAGGCAAAACAGGTGAAGAAATGGCCAAAGCTTTTGATGATATTTTCAAAGAAGACAGAAGAAAACCAGACAAAATCAGATGGACTGTGGCAGTGAATTTCTAAACAGGCCTGTAAGCAGCTTATTTAAGAAATGTGGAATACACAATTTTGTCACCAATAATGAGGTCAAAGTGGGGGTGATGGAGAGGTTTAACAGAACATTAACAACAAAAATATGGAAGTATTTCATGGCTAATAATACCTACAGGTATGTGGATGTATTACCACAGTTCCTTAAAAGCTATAACCACAGCATTCATAGATCTATTAAATGTAGACCTGTAGATGTGAATCATCACAATGCTCTGGCCGTCTGGAAAACGGTCTATGGGGTCTCTACTGAAACAAAAAAAGAGGTTCCAAAACTCAGAAAAGCAGACTGTGTGAGGGTTTCTAAAATGAAAGGGGTATTTGATAAGGGATAGGAACAGAATTTCACCACTGAAATATTTATAATGGCTTGGGTTATCAGAGGCACAGAGAGGCCTGTATACCAGTTAACGGATTATGATGGGGAGGCCATAGTCAGGACTGGGTATTTGACAACGTGATTGAAATCAATCCAGCAGAAACGTCCTCTTTGATTACATGTGAAGATTAACATGGTGCAGATATTAAGTGTATTACAATGAGACAAGACCTTTCTAGACGTCTACCTCTGTGACCTGTTACCAAGAATGCTTATTACCAAAAGTTCTGGTGAACACTCCTCTCTCTCTCTCTCTCTCTCTCTCTCTCTCATGGCCCTGGAGGTGTTTTTTTTACTCTTACGGTGTAGACCCAGACAACCCACACATCCTTGAAACCATTACAGCTTTTTAATGGCATCAGTGCAAAGAGGTAATATTCCTCAAGAGACAGCTACACAGAACCCTTCAGCAGTGACCTGTGGCTATCACTGTGTGTTCTTTTTACAGAGTAGAACAAAAAGCCTGTTGTTTGACCAGATTTTAAAGCTGTACTTGGAAGATGCTTCCCAAAAATGATCGCATGGCTGTAGAGTTTCTCAAGGCTAGATAAAGGAAGAAATATTGGCAACCCTGCAGTCTGTTTCACCATGTTCAAGGCTGTAGATCACAGTGTAAAACATAAAATGGAATCTGTGCATAACATAAAATAAAGACAAAAATTAAATGTTTCATCTTTCTTGTTTTTATTGATGTGTTTTAGAAAGTGTGCAACCGGATTTGTTGACTAGTGTCCTCTGAGGCGTCAGGGTCAGGGACTTCACACACCGCCATTCTGGTCTCTCAAGTTGCTTCTTTGGCTGTGCAACAGCACCTGCTGCAGGTAGAGGGGCAGCAGCAAGGGGAGATGGTTTCGGCGCTTCTAATTGCTCTTTAGCGGCTGAATTCCCCACAAGAGACGTGGGCATATTTAGTTCGGCCATAGCTTTCAGAAAAATATCCCAGCCTTTGGGTTTTGTCTTAGCAGAAACAGTCGTAGATTGGGTGACCCCTCTCACCAGATCCAGAATATTAGAGCCAGGTAAGAACTCTCCCCGATACAGGAATGTCCCTTTGTCATCCCATGAAAAGATATCTTGATGTTGCCTTAATTTATGTAGCAAAATCTCTGCATTTTTCTTGTACCGCTTCAGGATGCTGTCTAAAACCTCTTGAATAACAGCAGCTCTGTCAACAAGGATGGGCACTTGAGGAGGAAGGGGGGGGAGATGTGGGTCATTGTGGGGGAGGAGGACTTAATTTTTCCACCTCTTGTTTGGTCAGCGCTAAAAATCTCTGTAGAATGCCGTTGTAAAGCTTGGCTTTTTCATACTCTGACAAGTCTGACCTTAAGAGAATTTCTGTCATCTCAGAGTGCAGGCATCTCACTGTAGTGGTCCTGATGTTTTCTGGCACACCCCTCAGCTCTTGTAGTTAAGCACTGGGGACCAAATGCATCTTTTCAGCATATTCCATTACTTATTAGTTAAAAGTCTGGTTATTAGAGGGACGGCAAAGCTCAATAAGGGGCCCAGGAAACCTCCAGACTGCTTCACCAGATGCTTCTTCCACCGTAGGGGGACCCTCTTGTTACTCAAGGTTTTAATCAGAGTACGTTTTTTCTTCAAAACACATACCTGTTGAGGCGTTAGAGCAATGTTTCCTTTTAAAGTGTTCAGAGCAATTTCTGAAATAGCGGTGATCAGATCATCCAAAGCAGCACATAAAATGGCTTTTCTCTGGCGCAGGGGTGCCTTAATAAGGAGTTTTAAAAGCAGGAGGTTTCGCCTTATACGTTCAGACATGATGCCTTTCAGAGGAACCTACCCTAATAAAGAAAAAGGTCTCAAAGCAGCCATCTTTTGTTGCCTGAAGCAGCTTTCTTCATCGTATAGACCAGCTGTCCCCAACCTTTTTGGGGTCGCTGACTGGCTGGGGGGAACAAACTCAATGCATGGGGGACATCCCCTGCAAGCACAACATGCCTCTGCATGAGCGTGAGATGCCCCCGTGCAAGCATGACACACCCACTGTGAGCATGATACCCTCTTGCACGAGCGTGACATCCCCATGCATAAGTGTGACACGCCCATGCATGAGCATGACACGCCCACCGTGTGCATGCAGGGGGGTGGAGATCCATATCCGCAGTCCAGTTCCTGCAAGCCCACAGACCGGCAGCGGGCCGTGGACCGGGAATTGTCGATCCCTGGTATAGACCACAGGCCAGTCAGGAGGGAAAAGTCCTGTTCTCAGTCTGTAAGATTCAGGAGTATTGGTGTTAAATCCACCAACAGATAACTGTGGGGAACTCTTGTAGCATCTGCAAAAGCTTCCATGAAGAAATGGACATTTTGTGGGTACATCTGGTGGGCTAGCATTGTAATTTGCCGTTAATCCCTGGGACTTTTAAATAGGACCATATACTTGGCATTTAGACTAATGTTGTGGGCACTTTTCCCCTTGCAGAAAACGTTCTGAGTAATAAAAAAAACAGTAAATAACTTTTCCACTTCCTTATTATCAGAGTAACACAGCATCAAATTGTCTAAAATCAAGATGTTTATTTTAGTGGTGGGTAACAGAACATTATCATCAAATTTATCCAGCAATCCATCTACAAAACGAATAAAGGGATATTTACATAGGATATTTTTATATACAGGTTGCCAACAGTTATAACACCAAATAATATTTTCAGTCATATCAGAAAATACACTGTGAGCATTGTCCAACATGTTTTTTTATAAAAAAGGTTTTTCCACACCTGCTAGGCCCTGCTAGAATGGCTGAAAAAGGATGGACTCACCTCATATTCATTTCAGTAGCCATAACGAAGGGTTTTAAAACCTCCTGTAATCACTCTTTTGTCATAAACCACCTTTTGAGTTTTTCTTAACAGCTTTGTGCGAATCAACCACTATTGTTTATCCCTAAGAATACATGATTGCTGCACAACTATTCCACGGGGTGAGCCATCTTACTTGTCTGAAATGTGTGTAAAAACCAGGTCTTTGAGACTATCAATTTTTTTTCTCAATTAGCAACATTCAGTGTGATCCCTTTGACCTTCAGGCATGCAGTGTTGTTTGAAAGCTTATACGTGTATGATTTAGGGCCAGAAGAAACAAACTCAGTGATATGCAGCCCTGCTGGGACTTCGTTTGTGAGGTCCCCCAAGTAATCCCCTAAGGACAGGTTCCATTCCCCCTCACCCATTTTGGGGTGACCCAGACGATACTCTTTATTTTGTTGACATAGGGGTAAAGGCTGGTAAAATCATAGTTCTGTAATGAATCTGCTCTCCACATTTAGGCTTGTAGTACAGACAGACTGAATTTGTACAACCCCCAAAGAGAGTGTCCCTAGGTTCTAAGGGCTCTGGAAAATCGTCTTAAGCAAGGAATTCGTTGAGCTCTTCGTCCGTTTTTAGCATAGCTCCCCACTCATGTTCCCAAATTGATCTGACCTCAAAACCCTTGCTTTTCAGGACAGCTGCCCTTTCCTGTGTAGCATTGTAAAGAATCCCATATGTTTTTCCTGCCAGAGGATTCCAATCTTCAGAATGATAGCAAAGGACACAGCCATGGAAAAAACAGCCCAAGAATTCTAGACAGATTCATGACCCATCTCAGCCATATAACCATTCACATAATAGTCACCAATAAGAAATTCCCCGCCATTCAAGGTGTGCTGAATCCTGATTTTTTTTCTTTGTGTGCAATATAAGATAGCCATTGGATTGGTGCGGATGAATATCTTACACTGGTTATGATAGTTGTCTGGCTGAGGAATAGCTATTGTGTCTATCTATTCCAAAACTTGAATCTGTACATGGCAACACACACACTATCCAGGGTGGGGTATTGAAGGGGGTCTATGGCAAACTACTCATAGTCATCACCATGCTTTTTCTTAATCTTTGTCAATTCCATGAACTCATGGCAATATTTTGTGCAGGCCTGTACCAGGATATTAACATCTTATTGGCAATAGAAAGCCAGTTCTCTCTGCAGGTTAAAGGTTTGCATCAGATTCTCAGCATACCATTCTAATAAAACCTTCTGCTCAGAAGGCATCATGTATTGCATCCCATAATCTCCTGGGGGGTGGCATGGGACCCTCGTACTGGCTATTTTCAGGGATATTGAAATAGTGGGGAAAATATCTCTTAAACTCCTTCTCGAACCCAAGACATTTGGGGAGCTTTGAGAGGGCCATGGGGAGATGGCTGAGAGAATCCAGGAATTTTATACCTAGAACTTTTACTGTTATAGATATGTTTGCCCCTTTGAGCGATAAGATCTACCTCCAGTTTTTCTTTGATCAATTGGTGGAGGATGAAATAGCCATCATAACTTGCTGAATAATGGGCTATAAACGTAGTGCCCACAAAAAGCCACCCTTTTGTGAAAGTCCAAATGAACTCTGCTATGCAAGACTCACCCTTAAATTCCCAGGTTTTCCCATAACCCCCCTTTTTTCACAGGCTTTTTCTTGGTGCCCTCAGATTCCTTCTCTTCCTCACCAGAGGCCGAAGCCTCGCCCTCACAATCTGAAACATTATTTGGACCCTCAGTATCTTCAGTCTCACCCTCCGCCTCATCAGAGGCCGTAGCCTCACCCTCACAGTCTGAACCACTATCATAATCCTCTCCCTCCTCATCATCAGAATTCTGACCCCTAGAAGCCTGTACACCACCACCAGCCCCAGTTTCAACAGATCTGATGTTCTCAGAACTTTTTTATAGAAATAATAGGTATTGTTAGAATTCGTTACATTTTTAAAAAGCTCAGACATATAATCCACAGTTCTCCTAGTGATGTAGAGAACATTATGCTGATAAGCAACCACTGTAAGAACATAAAAAGCAGTCTTAAAACAGATGTTTCCACATAACATTCGCAGCATTCTTGAAAGGCTGTCTGCAACCCAGGACAGACAGACATGGCCCTGTTGACCAGACATTTCTAGGTGGACTCCCTCGCACACTTGTTTCATATAGCCAGTCAGACAGTGCTTCAGAATTTCATAAAGGCATGCCCTTACAATGGATCTCATGGCCTTTCCTTTTTTCAGGGGTGTTCCACTTACTTGTAAATGGGACAGTTCCTGAAAAATCAAAGAGGAGTTTTAACAAACACATATACAGAGTAATCATATATAGCAACCCCCCTGGTGCCACCCTTCCACAAATGATTACATACCAATGTTTCAGAAGATTTTTCTATATAAAAGGGAGCTTCCATATTATGCCATCTTTCAGGTTTTTCCAGGCGTTGTAGTGACGCACGTGGCATATTCTCATTGTTAGAATCTCTACTCATATACCGCTTTCTGGGGTTGGCTGGGGTTTTGGTGCCCAGATCCTTTTGGCTTTCTGCCTCTGGGGTCCCCTGGGTACCAGGGAGCTGGTTTTCCTTGTCCTCCATCTTCTCCAAGCCGCACCATTCTCTGCAAAGAGTGGCAAGCATGCACAGAAGGCTCCCAAAACCGCCGCTGTGGTGTTTCAGCAACCGCTGTGGAGTTTCAGCCCCAGGCGGCCTAAGGGCATAACAAGGTATGCCCTACAGCCACCCCTTTTCTAGCCAAATACCTCCAACCTCGCCCCACTGGACCACTGGACCACAGGGGCGACACGTCACTTTGGGGGCCAATCCTGAGGCCGCGCTCTGGTCACGGGGGACCCCGGCGTCTATGAACCTGGCCTATAGGCCCACGGTGGCCTCAACAACCCCCTACATCATCCTAAAGCCCCGCCCACCCAGGAGGAGGGACCTGGGTTGATTCTAGACCCTTTGTCCTGCCTCACAGGGGCGGCGCACCTGTTAAAAGTGAACTTGATGAATGCTATGTAGCATTACTACTGCTGTGATCAGCCTCTGGACAGGCTTGTCACATTTTAAAATAACCATCCTTCAAAGAGCTTTACTCCAGCCATTAACCACACAAGACCAAGCAGTTAAAAAATGAAAAAAATTAATGTTCTCTTTATTGCAACATAACAATTCTCAGCAAGATATCAATATCCGTTTTTCTTAAGTAACAGCCCAACTGCCCCAAAACACAAGGTCCCTCCTCAGTTACAAACTAACATCTCTCCTCTCCAGCTCTTCTAGCCCCTCCTCCTTTGGGCTGTCCTGGATAGGCTCATCTCCTGCATCCCCCTAGCCAATCAACTTGTTTCTCCTGTTATCATGCATGAAAAATGGGCTAGGGTTCCATCACACTTGTTCTAATCTCATGCTTCCCATTTCAGTTGAACTAGGGTTTAAAACACATGAGGAACTTGTGGTCCTCCAGATGTTTTTGACAGCAACCCTCCTTAGCTCCAATCCACGGGACCAGTGGTCAGTGGTGATGTGATTGTGGTCCAACAAGAGCTGAAGACCCACAGGTTCCCCAGTTTCCTTTGCACTGAAGATGAGGAGAATCAGATGAGCACATAAGGTAGAGGTGGAAATCATGTGATGCACAGGCCCCATGCATCTCTAAAGCTGTATTTGCAGCCTGCTGCCCTCTGAGGCCCCACCAAACTACCTGATTTTCTTTCTTTCTTTCTTTCTTTCTTTCTTTCTTTCTTTCTTTCTTTCTTTCTTTCTTTCTTTCTTTCTTTCTTTCTTTCTTTCTTTCTTTCTTCTTGTGGCGAAAAAGGAAAAATGCTGCTTCTAGAAGCCTCTATATTATCTAAATAAAATGCAGGTTATAACCACACATTTATTTTTCTAAAATAAGTGAGGGCAAGGGACCTCTCTTCTCGTTTTGTTTTTCAGCAAGGGGTGTTGCAGCCCCCATTAGGCAGGAAGGATGAAAAACTGGGCCTCAGAATCTTCCCATCCTTACCATAATAGTTTGGCTAGTAAGAACAACCCTTTTATTTTTATTTTCCATGTCTGAACCAGGCTGGAGAAAGTACCTTGGCATCAGCACACAGCGCCCTCAGGTGGTTGCCAGGGGCTTTGCTGGCTTTGATGTTTCTCCTGGAAAACTTACGCTAGGTAACAGTCTCTGTGAGATGGTAATTTTATAATTCCCACAGAGGCATTGTTCCAGAGCAGTCATGGCAAACCTATAGCATGCGTGCCACAGCTGGCATGCAGAGCCCTCTCTGTGGGCACGCGAGCCGTAAGTCTCTGGATCGCTACCCCCGGCAGCCAAACCTGAGGAGGCAGCTATAGCCGCAGTGCTAGAGGCCAACAGGCAGCGGGCCAGGATCCAAAGCAGCTGGTTCTGGTGGTGGTGGGCCAGCCGAGCTATAGGCAGTGGTGGGCTCGGGCACAACTGGAGGCGCATCTGGAATGAGGTCTGGAGGCACCTCCGTGCCTAGGATTCCTCCTTCTGCTGCCACTTCTGCTACTGCTGCTTCCGCGACTGCCCGCCGCCCACTGGTTTTTCTTTTTTCTTTTTCCAGTTTGGGCAATCAGACTCAAAAAGGTTCACCACCATTGTTCTAGGGTAATGTGGAAAATTTTAAATGGCAGCCCTGAATTGTCATCCACACATCCCATGAAAGTCTATAGATTTGGGAAAGGAATTAGGGGGCACATTGTAGAGGGCCCTATCAAACATGGAGCTGGCCCTCTACAATGTGAGCAACAATGGTCTTCAAAGTTAAAGCAGGATTTAATATCAGAAAGTATTCTCAACCTTATGTTTCTTTCTACTGGGGACTATAGTTTCCATGATTCTCAGACAAGAGGGTAAGTGGTAAAGGATCTTGGGAATTGTTGTCCCATATGTCTGGATGTCACATGGCTGAGGGACAGCACGTCAGAGTATGCACAGAATTGTCTAAGATCTGTTGAGGAGCTGAATGTCATCTTCACAGTGATGAACTATTCCATAAAAGCGGAGATTGTAATTTTCAAACTATTCAGCTATTCAAGAAGGAAAATGTATCTCCACTGAATTATTGTGTGATTATTCTTCATCTAGCAAAATACCCATCCTGGCTGATGGTGATTGTGGAGGACAGGCTTTCCCCTCTTATATCACTGTCTCCAAGTACATCCATCTAGATTTATGCATAAAATGAGCAAAGAAATAAAGGAATGTCTTCAGAGACACCCCTGGGACTTGGTTCTGACAGAGCTTTGAGTTAGGGTGGATGTAGTTCCAGACAGGTGCTCTTGAGAAAAAAGCACAGGTGATAAAGAAATGTGACTGCTTGCCGCCAACAGGAGGAGTGGCAAGGATGGTCATGGTCCAAATGGCTTAAAATTTGTAGGAGATGATGTCATCAAGATTTTCCAGGCTGGTCTAATTTTTCATTTCAAGTGCCTCATTCCACCAAGTGCTGGTAACTATTATAAATTAGATATTCTGTTTAAGAAGGCTTTGTTTGCAAGACAACAACTTTCAAGCTTGAAACAGCACCTTTGCCTTGCATGGAATAAAGTGTGGGGAACACTTTGGATCCTCATTCCAAGTATCTTGGATGCTTTAGATTTAAATTCTCAGGTGCCCTGAGAGGGTAGCCACTGCCCCATCACCAAAACCAAGAGGATGTACATCATCCCCGTAACAAACAAGGTACAGAAAAGGGTGCTGATTTATATATAATTGGTGTGTAAAGAAGCAAAAGTAGATATGATTTTCATAATTTGAATAGGATTAGCTTACATCTTACTGATGTGGGAAAGGCAGAGACCAAGTGATCTGTGTGCCTGATGTCTAGGTGTTAAGTGTGCATGGACAACGTCAAAGCCCATGCTCCCCTTTATCTTTAAAATAGACTTGAACTCGTGGCCCTTCAAATATATGGCACCTTCAACAGAAAAGAGGAAAACTTTACATAGAGGACTATCTTCTATAAAACAGAACATGTGGCTACCCTGACATTTTACAAGGAACTCATTGCATTTTTGATCATGTTTAGACTAATTTCTTCGATCAAGATTGGTGCCCCAGCTCAAAAATTGATTTCCTACTGAGTGCACTATTAAACAATCATGAGCCACCAAGTCAATTCAGACTTTTGCTGACTCTTTTCAGGGGCTTCCAGTGTGAGAATACTCAGAAGTGGTTCTTCTGATTGTGCCCCGGGACTCTGCAGCTTTCCCAAGGCCACATAAACTGGTTCTGCTCACAGAAGGGAATCAAACCCCCAGTCTCTGGCGCCGCAGCTAAAGACCCAAACTGCTGAGCTAATCCAGCCAGCTCACTGGTGCATTATTAACCTACTGCATTCTTGGCTAGCATGTCAGAAAAATGTTGGGGAGCACTCTCTGGGTTCTTCTAGTGGCCAATCCTAATACTACATCTTGAAAATGCAATACTTCAAAAGAAGAAACAGAGCAATAGTTTCCTTGTCACTTAGATTTGATAAGAGAATGGTGTAAATCTTGAAAAAGTTGCCTCAAAATGCTTCTGAAATGGTCTTAAAATAGCTTTTAAGTGTAACTTTTAAAAACGTGACTTGTTACTTTTTACTTACTTTTACTTTTATTAGATTTTTACCCTGCCCCCCCCCCCAGACAAGGTCTACTCGGGGCGGCCGAGTAACAATGATGGAACCCTTGTCAGTGGGCCGTCCTGTCACTCCCCGGGACCTGCTGAGTTCAAAACCTCCAGCTTCCTGGAAGACCTGAGAGAAACCCGGACGGACTGTGTGGACCAGGAATTGGAAGAGAGATTGGGAAGCGACAGCAGTCCCAAAAAGGAAGAAAGAGCCAGAGAAGGCGAAAAGTTGGGGGGAAGTGAGAAAAGACTCATGAGAAACAAAGGAGTGGGCCTGGGTAGTTGAGGAAGACTCATAGACTGGGGGATCGGTACAGCTGACAGTGCCACTAGAAGCTGAGAGGCAGCATAAGATCCGTCCTCCTGGCAAACCATATTTTTGGGGAGAAACGGAAAAGGAGGAGAAGGGATGCCAGTGATAAGAGCAAATCCTGGAGAGGTACAAAAGAGAAGGCTTATCAGACCCCTCCCATCTTTACTTCACTGGGCAAGCTATTCAGGGAGCCCTTGATTTTGTATTCGTTGTAGGCATATGGACCATCAGTGTTATATCTCTTCCCCCACCCCCCCAGGCCTAACCTTCAGTTGGAAGGGATACATATAAAATAAAGTGTCTTGGACTCTTACTATAAGGTTGAAACCAGAGTCCTTCTGAGAGAGAGCTTGTGGAAGAAATTGTTTGAGAGATACCCTGTCAACACCTGTTTAGAGAAAGCTCTAGTTGTTGACAGTGAACCCCTTCAGTAATTTAAAATATTTTTACCCCTTGAAAGGACCCAAGGTGGCGCATTAAAAAGATAATATACAAAGCTGTTTATACAAAGCTTAAAACAGTACTTGTATAAATATTGAAAAAAAGAATTAAACAAGTTTCATATAAAAAACTGTAAATAAAACCAAGACTAAAACCACATTTAAAAGCAACAGAGCGCAAAATCCTTTTCAGACTGCCACTCACAAAGGAAAAGCCTGTCTGAAGAGAAAGGCCCTTGCCTGCTTGCGGAAGGACAGCAAACCTAGAGCTAACCTAGCTTCCTGTGGGAGGGAGTTCCAGAGTCTGGGAGCAGCAACAGAGAAGGCCCTCTCCTGTGTCCCCACCAAATGCATCGGTGATGGTGGTGGGACTGAGAGAAAGGCCTCCTCTGATGATCTTAATGCTCGGGCAGGCTCATAGAGGGGGATGCAGTCTTTTTAGATAGCTTGGACTCAAGTCATTTAGGGCTTTATAGGTTAAAAACAGCACTTTGAATTCTGCCTGGAAATGGATCGACAGGAATGTTACATGTTCCCTGTAAACAGCCTCAATTAACCATTTGTCTGAAGCATTTTGGACCCTTTGAAGTTTCCAAACGTTTTCCAGAGGCAGCCCCACTTAGAACGCAATACAGTAATCCAACTGATATGTAACTAGGACATGTGTCACTTTGGCCAGATCAGAGCTCTCAAGAAATGTGTGCAGCTGGCACACTAGTTTTAACTGTGCAAAGGCACTCCTGGTTACTGCCAAAACCTGGGCATCGGGGTTTAGACACGAATCCAGGAGCACCCTCAAGCTGCACACCTACATTTTAAGAGGGAGTGCAACCCCATCCAGCATAAGCTGAATCTCTATTCCTTGATCTGCCTTTCGACTGACCAGGAGCACCTCTATCTTGTCAGAATTAAATTTCGGTTTATTTGCCCTCATCCATTCCATTACTGACACCAGATAACTGATCTAGAGCCAAAACAGCTTCCTTGAATTTAGATGGAAAGGCAAGGTAGAATTGGGTGTCATTTGCATATTGCTGACACCAAACCTCAAAACTCGGGACAGCCTCTCTGAGTGGTTTCATGTAGATGTTGAATAGCATTGGGGACAAAACAGATCCATGAGGAACACCACAGGCCAATGGCCAGGATGTTGAACAGGAGTCCCCCAGCATACCCTCTGGGTCCTCCCCTCCATAAAGGACTGGAGCCACTGTAAAACAATGCTTCCGAGACCCAGAAGGATTCCATGGTCAATGGTATCAAAAACCACTGAGAGGTCCAGCAGAACCAAAAGGGACATACTCCCCCTATCTAGTTCCCGGCATAGGTAATTCACCAAGGCAACGAAAGCCATCTCTGTCCCATAACCAGGCCTGAAATCACATTGAAATGGATCTAGATAATCCGTCTCATCCAGCAACCCCTGGAACTGAGAAATCACAATCCACTCCAGCACCTTGCCCAAGAATGGGATATTAGAGACTGACTGATAACTATCCAGTACTGTGAGGTCCAAGGAAGGCTTTTTCAATAATGGTCTTACTACTGCCTCCTTTAGGCATCCTGAGTTCCTACCCTGCTGCAAGGAGGCTTCCACTACACCTTGGACCGACTTGGCCAGTCCTTCTCTGGCAGCTTTGAAAAGCCAGGAAGGGCAAAGATCTAGCAGACAAGTGGTCCCATTCACCTCTCCAAGGATCCTGTCCACATCATCAGGCTGCAAAAACTGAAGCAGATCAATCAACACGGGAACAAGCAGGAACCATAGGTACATCTACAGGACCTGTAGTAACTACAGCATCCAACTGAGAGCAGATCTGAGGGATTTTGCCTGTAAAGTGCTGTGCAGTTTTTTCACAGCATGTTACTGTGCCATCTTCCTGTGGGCCATGATGTAACTGGTCCTTGACTACTCAGAAGAGCTCTGCTGGGCAACTCCTGTGCAGAGGCATTGGTGGTGGCAAAGATGACTTCTTTGCTGCCACCACTGCCACGGAATGGGCCTTCCAATGAGCTCTAGCCTCCGTTCGGTCCGATTCACTCCGCGTTTTCTGCCATATAAATCAATAAATCTTGTTCTTTTACACGAACCCAACTCTCTTCTTGTAGAACAAATAATGGATTAAAGCCATCCTCATGCCCACCTTGGGATTGTGGAGAATCACATTGTGACATTACATGGTTACTTGACGACACATTCAGGGAACTAACTATTTGCAGGAATTGTTTGCTGTGTTTGAGCTCCAGCAGCATGGACAATGGGATGTGATTGTGGGTGCTGCCTTCAAAGCAACTGCCCTGGGCCTCCTTTCGGGAGAAAAATAACTAGAAATAAATAAAATAAATGCACACGTGGCAGACCAAAGGTTCCGCAGCCCTTGGAGACCTGCAAGATTTTAAATGCTTGCCAATTACTGTATGTGTGTTAAGTATTATTGCTATTAAGTCTTATCCCACAGCTTATTGTTGGTTGGCGGACTCTTATTGGGGAACTCTACAGATAGAGAAAATAAGCTTAAGACTTGGCACAACTCTAGACCAGGGTTTTTACAGCATGTGGTCAGTAATCAACCTTCAGCACTTATGGCTGTTACCTCTATCCCTTGCACGCTAATAAGTCATGTCCTTGATACAGAGCTTTTAGTGTATGGATTTTCAATTTTTGTTTTGATGATCTGCTTCATTTCATTGCATCAGGACTATTACAAATATGCTGGGCCAACTTTTGCTAACGCCATGGATGGCAATGAAGAATGCAGGGATGAAGCTGTCACCTCAATTTTAAATTTAGTGATTGGTTAGAAGCAGTCTGTTTAAATCCAGTGTGGTTTTTATCCTTGTGTCAGCATTTAATTCCATTTGCATATAAGCCTATTTCCCTTCTCTAAATTTAATTTGTTAGCGTTTGGCCCTCAGCAACAACAACTACAAAAAGTAATTGCATCTCTGCATTGGGCACTGGTGCCAACACAGCATGTGCTATAAAAGATGCTTCATACACATTAAAAAAATTGTAGTCATTAGTGTCATCATTCTGCCTGGTAACAGGAACGTGATGGCATTAAAACGTGTGATGAGTTTGCTGCATGGGCATGGCTTTTCATTTTAACACACAGGGAAACCCGTCTTAAGCGGCAGGTTCAGTGATCTGGGAGTGGATCCTGTGAGCAGTTAAATCAGGGTAAAACCATGAAGAGGAATAAAGAGTAGGCAGTTACTTCTCTGACAGCAATGAAAAAGGAGGTCAACTGAGAGTAAGACGGTAGCTGCTCTTGAGCGGCAGCCAGGCCTTGGAGGCAGAAGAGGAGCTAGTCAAGTTCACGTTCTCATGCCTCAGCAGAGGAGGAAGACTTTATAGAGCAGGGATAAGAAATGGGTAGCTCTTCAGATGTTGGACTGCAACTCTCATCACTGAGCCACTGCTGGACAGCTCAGTGGCTTAGGTTTCTGGACCCAAAGGTTGGGAGTTCGATTCCCTACTGTCTCTCCTCGAAAGGGGCTGGACTCAATGATCCATAGAATCCTTCCCAACTTCTAAGATGGTGATGATGATGATTACCATTGATTATGCTAGCTAAAACAGCGGGGAGTTGCAGCCCAATAACAAATGGAAAGCTATCCATTCCCCACTTTTGGGAACCTATGGACTTAACATGTTTTAAAAGTGCATGCTTCACATGCCTAAGGGGCCAGGATCCATCCTGGGTCTCTCCAGAAGTTGCCAGGAACTTTTTCCACCTGAAACCCTGGAAAGCAGGGTCAGTCCATGCTGCTGTAGTAGTCAGCTGAGTGGGCCCTTACTATGGCTGGACAGCTTTCTCTATTCTGGAGGATGCACAAACTTGGTAGGAGACCTAATACAAGAAGTTTGGAGTCCCCAGAATTGGAATTTTCTATGCCCAGGTCACCAGAGCCAGCTCATCTTAAGCCTGGCTTTCTGCAAGACAAATTACCCAGTAGCCAAGGCACCTCTCACTCCCCAGTACCTGCTCATTGGCTCAGGAAGTACACTACATTCAGGGTCAGACCAAGATATTTAGCTACATAAGATGAAGAACAAGTTGATGCCCTTTTCCTTATCTCATTCAAAACCTAATAAGATGCATAGTTTTATCATGTAACTACTTCACCAGCATCCCTCATTCTCCCTTTAGATGGGAACATGAACTTGACCTAATAATATGGGAAATCACAAGAGGTTTACAGAGGATTGATTGATTTCATTCATACACTGCCCCATAACTGCAAGCATTGCTCTGGGCAGTTTACAGGTTAAAACCCCCATGTACCTAAAATGTTGGTGAACTTTAAAACAAAGCTTACATCGTGAACTCTGCACAATAAAGGTTGCACTGCTCCTGTAAATGTATGGAACAAAACACCCATGTCTTTTAACACAACTGACTTCAGTGCAATGCTTTGTATTTTAAGCAACGTAAACACAAATAACTCAGGATGAGAAACAACTTTTGTTTGATATTCGAGTCCTGTAACTTCCACTAGGCGAAAGTCTGAATAACGTATTTTTATGATGGAACAAAAAATGACTCACAGGATGAAAATGTTCCCGTTGTGAGTTCTCTGCATGCCTGTAGCCTAAAGGAGCATAGGTTGTGTTGCATTAAACATGTTCCAGGACCATCAATGCTAAAGCATTGTTTAAAGGTGAGATGGGGAAACTTTTGATCATCTCAATCAGTGCAGACATCTATTGGAGGTTGGGGGGGGGTCACACATGTTCGAGGGATCTTGGGACTTTAGAGGCCTGCAGCCGCTCCCGTGCCTCCATCCCTCCGAAAACATTTTCTTGTTCTCTTACAGACAAAGCATACTTAAGCAGAATATTGAAAAAGTTACCAGTTCCATTTCTAGTTGTCCTTCAGGACACTACAGTTAGACGTAGGCACTTTGGATGAGAAATGAGGCAATTCCGGAACAGTGGAACAGTGTCTATTCTATAGTCTCTTATTTGGAAATGTAAGCTCTTTGAACCTTGCGTATCAATGTCACTCTTCCTATCATCTTGAAAAAACAAACAGAGTTTAACTCTTTGACTGAAGAAGCCACTTTAACTTTGTGTGTACTAAACTGAATAGGTATAAAGGTCAAATGAGAACCATGCTTAATTTTGTGGATTTCACACCCCTCATGTTTATTAGAAATTGAGAGGTGAAAAAAAGCAACATATACTGTGTTTTCCCGAAAATAAGGCAGGGTCTTATATTATTTTTTGCTCCAAAAACCCATTAGGGATTATTTTCAGGGGATGTTTTATTTTATTTTTCATATACAACCACCTACAGTGATTCAAATAGAGTCATGTCATCTTCTGGTTGCTGTACAATGGTGGAGGGTAGGGTTTCACTTAACTGGGGCTTATTTGGGGGGTAGGGCTTGTATTACAAGCATCCTGGAAAATCATACTAGGGCTTATTTTCAGGTTGGGTCTTATTTTTGGGGAAACAGGGTATCATGTTTTTATATCATGTATTTCAGAGATGATATATTAGCAAATACTAATAAGGATTTTTTTTGGATGTGGTGGCGCTGTGGGCTAAACCGCAGAAGCCTGTGCTGCAGGGTCAGAAGACCAGCAGTTGTAAGATCGAATCCATGCGACTGAGTGAGCGCCCGTCGCTTGTCCCAGCTCCCGCCAACCTAGCGGTTCGAAAGCGTGCAAATGCAAGTAGATAAATAGGGACCACCTCGGTGGGAAGGTAAACAGCGTTCCGTGTCTAAATCACACTGGCCATGTGACCACGGAAAGATTGTCTTCGGACAAAACGCTGGCTCTATGGCTTGAAGAGCGGGATGAGCGCCGCCCCCTAGAGTCGGACACGACTGGACAAAAATTGTCAAGGGGAACCTTTACCTTTACCTAATAAGGATTTAGTCATTTAATAGTCCAGTTTTTGTGCGCTTCAGTGCTTCCTATCCAGCAGCAATTTTATTGGCTCTCAGGGCTGTTTATTCATACATTCTCCCATACTATCCAGGTAGGTACTGTTGTCATGTAGGAGGCAAGCACAGATTAAGACCCCAAGGTCATCCTTACTTGCCTAGTTGTCCATTTCCTACCTGCCATCTTGGAAATTTAACTGCCTATCATCAGGATAATTCAAGACATTTTCCTGCCTAAAGCAGAACAGAAAATGGTGACCCCCCACATTTTACCCTACTCAAGATGCATAGCATCTAATGCTAGCCGGGTTATTTTGATACACATGACAGAAACCCTCACAGGCTTCCTTCCTCATGCTTTCAGTAAAAGAACAAAACTAGATAACCATTTGCTGCCCTTTCATACATGCACAATTTGTTACCTGAGGTAGCCACCACACTCTGCCTAATAAAAATAAAACAGGGGCATTTCTGCTGGTTTACCGCCTCATTTGCCTGGTAACTCCATCTTGAAGGGTTGAAATCCTTATCACAAGACTACAGCCTAAATTTCTGGCAGTTGTTTCCTTACCCAGTTGGGTTCCTGGTCAATTATTATGAACAAGGGATTCAAGATGCTTGAGAAGATGCCCTATACAGGCTTTCTGGAACCAGCTTAGACCCATGGTGCTGAGCCTGGCCCAAAATCATGTCCTTGCCAGCAGTTACCTTTTATCTCTCGTCCCCTTGCTCCACCCTTGCTCCACTTGGATGTAGTCTTTTAAAATGCCAGATAATCCTTATGTGGCATTGCTACAGATGGGCACATAGTGGTTTTTACTGAAACCAGATGCTCATTGTCTGGCTAATCTGTTGAAAGCGGGTTATCTAGATCAAATAAAATTTTATGTATTTTTGAGGGTAACACACACACTTCTTCTTTAACATGTGTTCAAAAAATGGCCGGTAGTAATGGTTCACCCTTCTTCCACTCTGCTAACCTCTGCCCTTTTTTTTGTACCCCCTTGTTGTAGAAGACATGTTTCATACAATGCATTGTCTCTGTTGTTGACTCGAACATGCTGCAGAGTGCACACATGTTACATGCCACAAATGAGATAGAAGCAAAAAAGATTCTCCAACAGAAGAATAATTTCCCATTTAGTGCAAAGTGTCATGAGCCAGATGTTTGGTAACCGTTCAGAATATTCATGGGCTTAGTTTTTTCAGGCAATCCTCAGGCAGGCTAACCGGAATTAATTGGCAGTGCAATACTCACAAATTTTGGTGGGTTTGGTGGCAGGAGGACAGTGTGACGCCCCTGAAAACTGTTAATACCCAGGGACTATACGTATTTCATCAGTGCAAAGTAATCAGTCAGAAAAGTTTGGGCAGTAGTTCAAATACATTTTAATTTCACAGCTAACCTGCACGTCTGCATTAGGCCATCTGGGTGGTATTTGTTTTAAAAATTATGCACATGTTTATAGATTGGAAAGAATAAACCCTGTCTTGGATGAATGCATACAAAAACTAGATCTTCGATTGGTATAGCTGTGGGTCCGGCCTTACCCCTAGGTGGCTGCCTAAAGCAGCACACTTGGGAAGACTTCTTATCAAGGCCTGGAATATGCTTTCTGCAGCTCAGAAGTAGCAAGCAGTTGAAAGAAAGAGGAGGAGCTGAGGCTGAGAAGGTACTGCAAGTAAGAACAGAACAGAGAGTTGCCATGTTTGAATCTGGTGGAATTCATCTACCTTAAAGTGACCGGATTAAAAACAAAACAAGGTTCTACCTTCAACAGTGGCTTAGAAAAGGAAATTTCATCAGGTGCCAATTTCAAAGCAGGTACTGTATATCTTGTTTTGAAATCGGCACCTGATGAAATTTCCTCCTCCACACAACAATTAAAGGCACAGAAGCCCTGTCCTCTTTTTTATCTGGTCACTGTAATCCATGCACCACATTAGGAGGAATATAAATGTTGGTGTTCTATTTTTTCATTACTTAAGGTAAAGGTAAAGGTTCCCCTTGACAATTGTTATCCAGTCGTGTTTGACTCTAGGGGGGGCGGTGCTCATCCCCGTTTCCAAGCCATAGAGCCAGTGTTTTGTCCGAAGACAATCTTCCGTGGTCACATGGCCAGTGCGACTTAGACACGGAACGCTGTTACCTTCCCACTGAGGTGGTCCCTATTAATCTACTTGCATTTGCATGCTTTCGAACTGCTAGGTTGGCGGGAGCTGGGACAAGCAACGGGAGCTCATTCCATCGCGTGGATTCGATCTTACAACTGCTGGTCTTCTGACCCTGCAGCACAGGCTTCTGCGGTTTAGCCCACAGCGCCACCACGTCCCTTTTTCATTACTTAATAATTTGTTATTCATTGGCTGAAGCAACATGTGTTTGTATTCATATACACATTGGATTCTCTCTCCTTTTAAAGAAAAAAAATCAAATAATCTAAAATAAATGACACCATATTACTCACTCAAAGCAGCAATGACCCAGAACAACTATGGAGGAAGTTGAAAGATGAAAGTGCAAAAGCAGAATTACTGTTGAAGAGTCACAAACAGCAACTGCAGAACAGACAAAAATAATCTATATTAATAATAATACGAAAGAATTACATAACTTCAATGTTCATGATGAGGAATTGGAATAATTTTAATTATTAATAATTAATAATTTTCTATACCTTGGTGCCATTATCAATTCAAATTGAGATAAGAATTCAGAAGAATACTGTCTTAGTTGGGCAAGTATAAATAAATAATAATAATCTTGCAATGTCAAGTCAGTTCTGACTTATAGTGACCCTTTCCAGGGTTTCCCAAGTAAAGACTACTGGGGAGTGGGCTCCACGTGTTTCTGTGCTCTATTGCTATGCCACATGGACAAACCTAGCATCACAGTTTGTGTGCTGGATCAATTTTATAGCAACCCTAATAGGATTTTTAAATTAAGTGAGATATTTAAGGAGTGGTCTTATCAGTTTCGGTTTACCAGTCTTTGATAGAGAATACTCAGAAGTGGTTTATCTTTCCCTTCTTCTGCAGGCACGCTGGAACTATGCTGCTTGCCACAGGCCACAGAGGCTGGCTCTACTCACAGGAGGCACAATTGGGAATTGAACTCCTATCCTCTGGCTCTGAAGCCAGATTTCTAAACCACTGAGCTATCCAGACAGCTGTCAGGTGGGAAACATAAAAGTATAAGGATTTGTCACTGGAGACCAAGGCCAGGTTCATATACAGTGTGGTATTCCTAATTAATATGTAGAGATGTAAAGACTGGATAGTGGGGGGGGGGGGAAATGACATAAAAATGATGAAACTGAGGTGATAATGCTTTGGACTTACCAGCTGAAATCCTGTTCCTCTCAGAAATAAGAAGAAGACAATATGACTGTCATATTTATACATTGTCTCATGACCAGATGGGAATACAGAAAATCAGCAGTGGCAATGGTTTGTTCATAAAGGCTATCAGGCTGTAAATAAAGTTAGTTATCAGCCTACAAAGTAACAATAGCATCGTTGACTCAAGTGTGAATCAATGTACCAGTTCTCACTTGGTAATGACTTAAAAATTCTTGACTGACATTCAATCCTTTTAAGTGGCTCTCCAGCATCCATATATATCTCACCTCAGTTGTTTCCCTTTCACATCCTTTATCTGTATCTACAATTGGCCATGGGGCCATTTATAAATGACAGTCATGTGATCTCACTTTTATGTCTGAGGAAATGGATCCGTCAAAGCTAAGAGTACAACACAGCAGTTAGTCTTTAAGGTGCCACAACATTTTGTCTCATTTTTGTCCTTTGTCTAATGTGCTTGCACAGCCTAACACAGCTACTCCTTTGACAACTGGACAACTTCAGTTAATGACTGAACCTTTTGGGGATCACTAATTCATAGGGTTGGTATAAATTGGAAATGGATTGATGGCACGTGAGAACATTATCTAGATATACGTAGAGTCTGCAAGCAGAAGCAAAAATGTCGTAGAGAAAATGGTGAATTATTTTTCTTGACTGGCTCTCAACTAAGTCTTTAAGACAAAAGCAAACAAAAAAAATCCATCTTGTTCCCTCCTGTCTCCTCCCACTTCTGGGAGGAAGTTTTCCATTTGGTTTACTTTTTAGAAAGTTATATAGGGTTTATGCACTGCCCTGTTTTAACTTGAAAACCACTGAGAGTAATTGGTGCACTAGTGGGGAAATATTTGATTGGATTGATTAGGCATCCTTCAGTCTCGAGAGACTATGGTAATGTGCTCTGTATGGAGGACCTGGAACAGCATCTAGTGTGGCTGAAAAGGCCAATTTGAGAGTGACAATCCCTTCCACACTGAAGACAAATACAATCTGTCCCGTCCAGCTCCCTGATTTTGCTGGTTTTGGGACTGCCTCTTTGCCTCGGCCTGCTGGACAAGGGTCTCTTCAAAATGGGAGAGGCCATGCTGCACCTTCCGCCTCCAGGCTGAACGCTCAGATGTCAGGCTTTCCCAGCAGTTGAGGTCCATTCCTAAGGCCTTCAGATCCCACTTGCAGATATCCTTGTATCACAGCTGTGGTCTCCCACTGGGGCGATTTCCCTGCACTAATTCTCCATATAGGAGATCTTTTGGAATCCGACCATCATCCAGTCTCGCAACATTCCCAAGCCAATGCGGACATCGCTGTTTCAGTGTTGTATACATGCTAAAAATTCCAGCTCATTCTATGACTGCTCTATTTGGAACTTTGTCCTGCCAGGTGATACCAAAAATGTGTCAGAGACAACAGATATGGAATGTGTTCAGCTTCCTCTCCTGCTGTGCACAAAGGGTCCAGGACTCACTGCAGGACAGGAGTGTGCTCAGGACACAGGCTCTATAGACCTGGATCTTGGTATATGCCGTCAGCTTCTTATTAAGCCATACTTTCTTTGTGAGTCTAGAGAACATGGTAGCTGCTTTGCCAATGTGTTTATCCAGCTCAACATCTAGGGAAAGAGTGTCAGAGATCGTTGAGCCAAGGTACACAAAGTCATGAACAACCTTCAATTCTTGCATGGAGATGGTAATAGAGGGAGGTGAGTCCACGCCCTGGCCCATGACTTGTGTTTTCTTCAGGCTGATTGTTAGTCCAAAGTCTTGGCAGGCCTTACTAAAATGATTCATGAGTTGTTGGAGGTCTTCAGCAGAGTGGGCAACAGTGGCTGCATCATCGCCGAAGACGAAGTCCCGCATGCATTTCAGTTGGATTTTGGTCTTCGCTCTCAATCTAGAGAGATTAAAGAGCTTTCCATCTGATCTAGTCCGGAGATAGACACCTTCTGTTGCAGTTCTAAAGACGTGCTTCCACATGACAGCAAAAAAGATCCCAAACAGGGTCAGCGTGAGGACACAGCCCTGTTTCACTCCGCTTCAGATGTCAAAGGGATCTGATATTGAGCCATCAAAAAGTACAGTGCCTTTCATTCCCTCATGAAAGGACCTGACAATGTTAAGGAGTCGAGGTGGGCATCCAATCTTGGGAAGTATTTTAAAAAGGCCATCCTGCTAACCAAATCAAAGGCCTTTGTGAGATCTATGAAGGCCACAAAGAGTGGCCATTGTTGTTCCCTACATTTCTCCTGCAGCTGTCTGAGGGAGAATACCATCTCAGTGGTGGATCTATTAGTTCAAAATCCACACTGTGATTGTGTAGAGCATCTGTCTGCAAGCACCTGGAGTCTCTTCAGCACAACACAGGCAAGCAGCTTCCCTACAACACTGAGAAGAGAGATGCCACGGTAGTCTCCTTTGTTCTTATACAATGTTTGCATCCTTCATGGCTTGTGGTACTCCACTTTCCCTCCAGCAAAGATAAAAGATTTCGTACAGGTCAGTGGTGATGATCTCTCTACAGCAGTGGTCTCCAACCTTGGGCCTCCAGATGTTCTTGGACTGCAGCTCCCAGGTGCCTTGCCGGAGGCTGCTTTTATTTCTGCTAAAGTTGGTTTGCTGTCCAACTCTTCCAAGACAGGCAGGCACTCTGTTATTTAGTGCCTCTTCGGTTACTACATTCTCTCTGGAATATAGCTCAGAGTAATTCTGCACTCAGCGTTCCATCTGCTGTGCTCGGTCCTGGATGATCACGCCTGTAAAGGTAAAGGTTCCCCTTGACAATTTTTGTCCACAACTCTAGGGGGCGGTGCTCATCCCTGTTTCCAAGCCATAGAGCCAGTGTTTGTCTGAAGACAATCTTCCGTGGTCACATGGCCAGTGCGACTTAGACACGGAACGCTGTTACCTTCCCACCAAAGTGGTCCCTATTTATCTACTTGCATTTGCATGCTTTCAAACCGCTAGGTTGGCGGGAGCTGGGACAAGCGACGGGAGCTCACTCCATCGCGTGGATTCGATCTTATGACTGCTTGGTCTTCTGACCCTGCAGCACAGGCTTCTGAGGTTTAGCCCGCAGTGCCACCACGTCCCATTCGATCACGCCTGTAGCAGACTTCAATTGAGAGATTTCTTCTGTATTGGACCTAAAGCCTGCTTGATACCGTCATACATTCCCTTGATGTTACCTGTGTCTTCTGCTGTCTGTATCTGAGAGCAGAGCTGAAGCCAGTAATCATTGGAACATCTTATGGCAGCCTGTTGGACTTTGCTGCGAGCAGCTCGAAGAGCCTGCAAGTTGTACTCACTAGGACAGGCTTTGCATGCTGCTAGAGCTCTCCTCTTATCATCGATGGCTGGCATCAACTCCTCCGAATGGGCTTCAAACCAGTCTGCCATCTTTTTGGTCTTCTTGCCAGATGTGGACAAAGCAGTGTTATAAACAGCACTCTTGAAATGTTCCCATCGTTCAGGTGCATTTGCATCAGCCAGACCTGGAAGTGTTTCCTCAAGCGCTTGGGCAAATCTTGCTGATGTCGCTACATGATCTTCCTTCCTTTTTTGTGTGATACAATCTCTTTGTTTGCAGTTTTACTCTACTATACACCGAGGAGTGATCAGTATCACAATCAGCACTCTGGTAACTGTGTGTGATCATAATACTAGGAAGGCTAGAATGTCTAGTGAGGATCAAATCAAGCTGATGCCAATGCTTGGATCTTGGATGTCTCCAGGAAACTCTGTGTTGAAGCTTAGTATTACAGAACATGTTGTTGACATAAAGACCACAGTAACAGCAAAACTCCAGCAAGCGTTGGCCATTTTCATTCATCTTTCCAATGCCAAAAAGGCCTAGACTAGTGGGTCAAGAATTGTGATCAGCTCAGCACCAACTCTAGTGTTAAAGTCTCCAAGAATGAACAGTGGCTCTCTCTCAGGGACTTTTTTGATAGCAGCCACCGGATGGTCATAGAATTTGTCTTTGCCTTCTGTTGTGGACGACAGTGTTGGTGCATATGCACTAATGAGAGTGATCGGTCCTGCTGATGAGTGAAGTTGCAGAGGCAGGATTCTTTTCCTCCCCACAGTAGGTGGAACAATGGATCTCAGCAAAGTATTTCTGACCGCAAAGCCAGAAAAACCCTGGTGTCATTCAATGGTTTTCTCTGCCAGAAGAATGAAAAGTTTTTTTTCTTTGACAGATCCCATGTCTGGCAAACTCTTCTCTTGCAGGGCAACAATCTCCATCCGCAGCCTCCACGTTGATGACAGCTGTCTTGCGCACATCATCTATTTCCTGCAGGTTGTCAGAAAAGCCAGGGGTCATTGTCTAAACATTCCAGGTGCCCAACTTTTGTGCAGACGTTTTCTTATGATTGTTGCATGGTGCAGGGTTATCGATCTACTTGTTGGCTTTCACCCTAAACCCCATGGACCCCGTGAGGTTAACAGATTGTGGCGAGATAGCACCTTACTGATTGGGGGCTGCCCAGCTTAAGGCAGGCAGTAGCTACCTAGTGAGGTGCAATGACCTGTCCCACCATTGGAAGTAGCTCCTGGCATCATGTTCTACGCCAATCGAGCAAAGACTTATAACAGTTAACTGCTACTTCCTGTGTTATTTTGACGCTGTATGCGAAGCTGGAGTGTCCTCTCCAGAGCATGAAGCTTGGGTAAAATAATATGGAGGATAGGCTGTTACCCAAGCAGCAAATCCCCCCTCTCCACATCACTGAAATAGTCCAATGGAAAGGCAAGAGCCAATATAACTGGTTCCAGTGACATCGTAGGAGTTGCCAGACATGAACTGCCTCCGGGACTCCGGCTCTGGATTTTGCCTCGAGGTTAACTCCTGAAGCCTTTTCCATCAGTGAATATAGCCACAAGACAGTGGTGGTTTGAAATCGGAGTTTTCCTTCTCCTGAAGAGCCCCACCTACCAGGCCTGCTCTCTAATAGTGCGGAAGTATGATCCTACCCCTAAAACTTTCCTGCCCCCCAGGTGTATGCAATGTTATTTGGCTTTCCTGTTTACCAGATTAGAGTAAAAAGAGGCACTATATAATTCAAATAACTCACTCACTCACTCACTCACTCACTCACTCACTCACTCACTCATCAATCAATCAATCAATCAATCAATCAATCAATCAATCAATCAATCAATCAATCAATCAATCAATCAATCAATCAATCAATCAATCAATCAATCAATCAATCAATCAATCAATCAATCAAATAAAAATACACTTCCCCCACTTCCTTTGGCTGCTTCACAGAGCTGACCAAATGTTTAATTTGCCAATGTCCTGAAGTGGCTCTCAAACCACTTCACAATTTAGCCAAATTAAGAGCGGTCTGGTGACATTGCCTAAGTTCTGTACACCATTTGGATATGGAGATCACACCAAATGCAATAGTGGACCTACCAGTGACCTTATTTATCCTAATTCAGACTGAACCAAAACAGGGATGTAAACAAGCCCTAAGATAGGGTAGTGGTTTCCTTGCAGATTTGATGCACCAGTATGTGTATAGGAAAGAGGTCATGGTGTTCTTTCCCCTTGGGTTTTCCTGTTGCCACCAGTTTTGTATTATGCAGTTAATGTTGTTGGGTCACTCTTTTAAATCACATAGCTCAGTCCTAGCCAATCCTGGGCTGTGTAGCTGGTTGTGGTACTTAGACGTCCCTGCAGTAATGTAGTGAAATGCACTAAGACAGTCAGGCGGAGCAGTTTAAGTACCCCACCAAACCACAGATGCCAGCATTCTGTAGAATGGAACTATGGTAGTCAAAGGGATGGCTTGTCCCTCTTGTATCCAGGTTGGGCTTCTCCCAGAAGTGTTTGTGTGGCCACTGTTGGAACACGATGTTGCCCTGTGACGTTGGTGTTGCTTATGCTAGATGGGGGAAGAGATGCTGAACTGTGTTTTATGACATACAGTATGCCTCTCTCCAGTTCTGCTTCTGCCTTTGAAATCAAACACATGGTCCAGTCAGACTGATACATGCACTTGCTTATTATAGTTAATGGGTTACTCATCCTCTTTTTGAATGTGTGGGTGTCCTTGGGATAATCCTAAATAGGCGCATAAAGCTCAGATCATGTTGCCCGTAAAAATCAGTGAGGCCAGGGTTCTTTAGGAAGGTGTTGAACATTTCGTCCAGTGCAGATGGTAAAGATATGTTTAATAAAGAGAGAGGGGATTAGCTGGAGCAGAAAACAGCCAAGAGAAAGGGGTCATTTCATTTTATGTGAAGCTCTGTGACATTTCAGGGACCTAATGACTGATTAAAATTGTATCAAAGCAGCTCCTGTCGGGCAGCTTGTCCTGACACTGACCCAGCTTGTCTTGTCAACTGTTTTATCTACATGTATTATTTCACGGCTGTGTGAATAACTCAAAAGACAGTTTCACTTCATCTGTGCTGATTAAAAACAAATCTGCAAATGAATAAGCACCCAGACAGGTCACGAGGTTCTCCTAAATATGTTAAAAATTGAATAATTGATAGCTATCATTGAGATTTTAAAAGGAAACCTATATAGGTCACCTCAAAAATAAATGCATTTTAAACATGCAACTGTCACAATGTTTACTTCTAGAGTTTAAGGTTTCTCTTAATATTCAGAACAGGAATAATAATAAATAAAAAAGTCCAGGCATAATGTATTAACAATGCTGTATTTTGTTTTTTTGAAGGAAATAGATGTTTTGATTATGACTCAGAAATAAAAAGAAAGAGTGGGGGGGCAGAAATACTGCAGGCAACTTGCAGGCTGTATAATATCTGCTATGCAGATTGAATTGTCCCTTTCCAAGGTTTTATCAAGGAGACTGAGGGAAATAAATCTAACAGTAGGATATAGTTTATGATTTGTTTTGGGTTTGCTTTTTTTTCTTTTTTCTTTTGCAACCCTTAGACTGCAGTTCTGCTGCTGATCTCAGTTGCTTGCCGAAAACAGTTTTGCTAGTTATGAATGGAACCTCTTGATGGTCATCATGGAAGCCATGTCTTCAGCCATCATCAGGCAAAATATCACTTTAAGGGAGCTCTGCTTTCTTTCTCCTTTATTAATATAGCAAAACAAAGCAAAAACATAAATGACAAATAAAATCACAACGCGCATATGCAGTGTCACCCACCACCATCAGGAATATACTCATCAATATATTTCATCTTAATTTATGCTGTGTGCCCTGTCTCTTTCACGGCAGATCTGTTTCAATTTGCTTATCTGTTGCCTTTCCATATAGCTTATCAGTGACAAACTCTGTAGTTCACTAATACAGGTCAAGCCCATGAAGTGTTTTTAAAAATGTACACAATGGCAGCAGAATTGAACTGGCAACAGCGAACTCTAATAGTGGAAGTCATCTTCAATGCACTCAAATGATGAGACAGATGCCAGATAGGGCTTCCTGGGACAAAGTGCATTCCAGAACTGGGCTGCCCCTGCTCAACAGAACTGGTAGCCACTTCCCCATCTTAGTTGTCAGGGGAACCTAGTGAAGGATCTGCCTCTGGAGATTTCTTTAAGCAGAACATGGAAATACATAATTACAAACAACTAGTTGCTTATAACTAATTCCTTTTGTTGTTCTGTCAAGTTGAAGCCGACTTATAGAGACCCTGACAGGGCTTTCAAGATGAGCGAAATACTTAAGGAATGGTTTTACCAGTTTCACTCCCCCCGTGAATTTCCCTGGCCAAGCAGGGAATCAAACCCTGTTCTCCAGAGTCCTAGTCTGTTGCTCCACACTTTTAGCAGCACATTAAACCAAAGCATTAACCAATTATGTTATGATGGTAATATAACTTGCAACTTCATGTGTTTTGTGATGGAGAAAAATGGGTTTTCCTTGCAACAATATATTGTTTTGATTTTGATCTTGAATCAGCAAATAAGACCCATTAGCTTTACAAAACTGTATTGCTGGCATGGATCAACAGAGATTAATGGTGAGCTTCTGTACACTGGGGGCATGTGTGTGCCACCTTGCCCTTTGCTTCAAACAACGAAGTGTTATAGGCTCAGCCTGGGGGTCAGACCTTTTATAATTTTCCAGGTCTATGATGCCTCAAACCTCTCTCCTTGCAACCTCATATACTTTCAGGATTGTCTCATAGCTCTTCTTTCTCTTGTTGCTTCCCTGCCCATCTCTCCCTTCTTGGTTCATGTTCCTATTACCAGCATAGAGGTCTGAATGCCCTTGGGCGGGTCTATTTCCCCCTTCAATTATGACCTTGTTGTCTGAACCTCTGAACTATTATGGACTGAATCTTCAGATTCAGGTGGCTGTTCCTGAACTTGGCTTGTGTTGGACTGTCACTAGAGTGTGATTTAGGTGCTGGCTACAGTAATCAGTCAGTATTGATGACACTTGCTCATTAACCCTGCCCCCTTTACTAATTGTATGAAATTATTCTTACCATCCAGTAGTGACAGCAAAGCAACTAACACATCTAACCACAATTTGATAGCCCTTGTGCCAATACGTACCAGGAACCGGTTGATCTGATTCCTCACTCAACGGCAAGTATGGGTCAAATCCAGCCTATGGGCTGCATGTACCTTGCTTCCAGTAGTCTCATACTTCACCCCCACCCCAAAAACGTTTAAAAACTTGCTGGGGAAAAATGTTTTTACCTCTGAAACTCCTCTTGTGCTCTCTATGGACTATAAGGGACAATTTTTGCTATGTCTTCACACAGCTGGCATTATACAGAAATATTCTCCTCCCCCCCCCCCAGATCATCCTGCCCATACCAGGATGGGAACAATCTCTGTCATGGGCAAAATGATAGAGAAAATATAAGCCGTCTTTTACATCATGGGGCCTTGACTGTTTAGCAAGGGCAGTAAACATGGAAAAGTGGCATCATTCTCCCACCAGCTGATTCTTTTAAAATATATTTTGGACTATAACTTCCACCACACTGACAATTTTGCCCTCCTGGTGACTGGGACTGATGGGAATTGTAGTCCCAAAGATCTGGGGAACACAAGTCTGGGGGAGCCTCAGTGATCACCATTTTTTTTGTAATTGTAGGACCTAATGTATGTTGTTGCATTTTTATTATGTGTTCATTGTTGTTGCCTTTTTAGCTCACCCATTTGATCTGTTTTCTCTCCTCCTGACTGCATTTATCTCTGCAGAATTTTGCAAGGCATTATATTTTGCGTCTTTTAAAAGAGACTAGCTTGTTTTAAAATGAGTAAACATCTGATTTATAAAATTTGCCAGTCCATGTCTTTATATACAAATGCTTAAATAAATGCAAAGGAAATGCCAATTTTGTCTTGCTTTTTGTTTGTATAGAAGTGATTCACTGAACAGAAATACCACAGTTTCGGTCTCTTCTTTTAGCATTTTTTGCCTCCCGGATGATTCCTTCTAATTACAGTGTTTTGCCTTTTCATTGTGTTATATCTCGTCCTCTTCCAGCAATGCCTGAGAAAATGTAATCAGGAAAAGGGAAAAGGGAAAAACAGTTGTTAAAATGAGTCTGGTTGGTTCCTCTGTTTTACACAAATATTTTCCAGTGATGTGCTTGGAGGAAGATTTGGTGGAACAGCTTTTCTCTAGCTTGAAGAACAACTAATCACTATTATCATGTTCTCCTCTTTTTTTTTGGAACTAGTGACTTGTGTCTAGATTTTGACGGCAGAGTGTTTGGTATTTCCATTAGAAACAGGGATTATCCACCAGAACTGAGTTGTTAGAGGAATTTGGAAGGCAGTCACAACAAGGCATTAGGGAAAATAAGTTTGTTGTTGCTGTTATGTGTTGACAAGGACACTGAATAAAATGAGAAGCACTAAGCAAAGAACAGAACAGTCACATTCACCTAAAACAAAGCTATTGGTAAACGAGTAGCCGTGTTACACTATGTCAATATTTGAGCAGGGCAAGCAGAATTAAGATATTCTGGGGCCCTATGTGAAATTTAACAAACCCCACAGAATTACTCTTAAAGTATGTATATTTTCAGCAAAAATAACAAGAAAGTTTTTTGGGGGGTGATATTTAGAGGCCTCTTGCAATCAGGGGTCTGGCTAGCTAATTCTGAGTTGGATATTTGGCTGTAGAACCAGAGGTCAGGAGTTTGAGTCCACAAGGAAATTCAGACTGTGTATCCACTCAAAATATGGGCAGATTGAAGTACAGTTCTTTGTGCTTTAATTCCCACCCGAGCAAACACAAAACTGAGTTCTACTTCAATTCTCTGAAGAGAATACCGGTATGTTGGACTAAACCCCTTAAACGTGGAAAGACTTCCTTTTCCGAAATACAAATAAATTGGATAATGTGCCTTATAAGGACTGGGATGGCTAGTGGAATTTTGACATAATGTTTACTTGGGGTGGAAGTTAAGGTACAAAAAGGATGCATGAATGAGGGCTAGTGAGTGATGCTGGTTTGAATTTCCTTTTTTGGGATATAGTTTCAACCATAACTTTTATTGAAGCCATCATATAATTCCTCTAAGCAAAATATCATCTTTCCCCTTAAAGTGATTAAACTCACATTTGGACTCTTTTGTTTTATAAGTAACCCTTAGTGAGAGGAAAGGGAATTGAACTCTCAACCTCTGCCTCTGCAGCCAGATATCTAAACCACTGAGCTATCCACTATGAAAGAGGAGAAGAGGTGTTCCTTGAACTGTTGACCACTGGTGTCAAAATGACTTGACTTGTTACTCTACACCTTGATTTGAAGGGGGATGGTATGGGTAGCATTTGTTGCTTTGCCTCAGGAGGCAAAATGCCTTATGCTGACTCTGGGGAGAGATTTGTTAAGTAGTACGAAAGCAGACCACCCAGAGAAAATATAAGCAAGCTCCTTGAATGGTACACTGTTTCCAGTGGGAGAGGATATTGGTTTGGTTTTGTTGTTCATGAGCAGTCAAGTCACTTCTGACTTATGGTGGCCTTGTGAACTATTTTTGTTCTTTCTTCTGTAATGAGGATGTTCTGTGGAGACTGTCTGTGGAGAGAAGGGGAGATGGAAGGAGCTAAAAGTAATCTCAGACCAAAAGGTCTCATAAAAAGCAGAGGACCCATAGAATCATAGGTCCCAAATTCCCTGCCACGAAGGGATTCATACCATACAGAAGACTATAGAGTCAATAGAAGGCGTTATATTTTCTGTTGAGGTAGTGTTTTTAAATGGTTTACATTAGTTTGAAATGGCTTAAAACTTTATTTATTGTAGTCTGTTAACTTTACTGTGTTAACATAGTAATTTAATTTGTTGTTAGATGATTTTTTAAAAAATGTGCATTGTAAGCCGCCATGTTTTCCCAAGAAAAAAAGGCGGGATGAAAATCAGTGAATGACTGAAGGAAGGAATGGGACTGCCAATCTCTGCCATAAAGCAGTGATAAATTATCCATATGTACATCAGCTGCAATGCTGTTGTAAACTGGACCACCTTGCAATTTGTCCCTATCTACAGTATATCATCATGCATAAGATCATTTGGGAGAGAGTGGATGTCCTTGAGATACTTCAGGCTCTATCATGTGTGTGTTTGTGTGTGTGTGTGTGTGTGTGCGCGTGCACGTGCGTCCTTGAGATACTTCAGGCTCTATCATGTGTGTGTGTGTGTGTGTGTGTGTGCGCGTGTGTGTCTGTGTCTGTGTGTCTGTCTATCTGTGTGTTGAATATAAAGCAGCCAATGAATGCACATGGAACACACATAACATTTTCAAAAGACAAGAAGCTAAAGAAATAATTGACATTCCCAGCAATTTCCTGGAAGATCCATTCCTTTCAGCATTTGAGATGAAGTTGTAACCCAGAGACAAATGAAATAATAATGTTGAATATCACAGGCTGCATAAGAAGTTGGACATAAATATCTTCTGCTTGGCAAATGTTGAAAAAGTCTATATTACAAAACTTCCTGCTGGGCCCCAAACACACATCTGTAATGGTTTGTTTTCTACACCAGAAAAATTGCCATTGTCATATTCCAAACTGTGTTTAAATTGTTTTATTATAAACTCTCGGTTGGTCTCTGCTTAACTGGGAAATCATTCACTCTAAATTTATCTCCTCTCTGCATGGCATTGACATCTTCTGGCATTGTCAGCTTTGTCTCTGTTACAAAAAAGATTCCCTCTAGAAAAAGAGATGATACTCCGCTGATTTAGCAATCTCCGGAGCATCTTTGGCAATCTCTGCGCATTCTTAACTCTTCCTGTGTCCGGCATCGTTTTGATGCATCATTTCATGCCTTAATTTCTGGCTTGGAATTTAATGAGAAGTGAGGTCTGTATGAACCAAAGATGAACTTATTAACCTGTCCCTCCCCAATGCCCTGGATGAAACAGACTGGTGTTCATAATTACCACGAGTGCTTTTCTTCCAACTCAGCAACTTTTAGAGCTTTGTTCTGTGTGTTTGTGGATGCACGGGCTGCTGTCCTATTGCCACATCCTCTTGTACTGCTGCTGATCTCTGGCACCAGTCATTGGCACAGAGCATGAAGTGTCAGTATTATCCACAAAGAAGGGAAGAAGCCAGGATAGAGAGATGAACCTCCCAACACCCACAATGCTTCTGTGTCCGCAAGAGGGTTGATTGTTCTCTTATCTCACAGCAAACGGCCATTCAAAAACTTTCAGGAATGGCTTTTCAAGGAACAAAATGGGTTGCATTTGGGTTCCTTTAGCACTTGGGACCGTGGGCCTAGGAATCATGCATCAGGAGGACTTAGGGGTTGTTTGTATGACAAATTGCATATGTCTGGTCGCTTCTTTCTGTCTAAATTTCTTGCTTCTGTTGCTCATGATCTGGTGCGCTTAAAGCAGAGCAGTTGTCTTAAATAGAGTTGTGTCATGCACTCATGTGACATTGGGACATCTGATACGGGAGGGCAGGAGAAACGCGTCTAAAACGTTTTGGTTCCCTGGTGCCTGTTGGCAGGGATATTAACAGCTGCTGCCAGAAGTTGTGAGAGACATTACCAGCTGCAGTAGGCTGGGTGAAGCCCTGTCCTGCGAGGGACTAACATTTGGCCACTGAAAGCCATTTGTTGGCCTGCAAAATTTCCTCTCAGACCTTCTGTGGCTCTGCGATTCAGAGGCAGAGTACCAGTTGGAACATTTAAGAACTGGGAACAACCGTTTATACAACTTTTGTCATGGTAGTAACTCATACCTATTTTGTTTTATGGTATTTAAAACTGCTTTGGAAACTTTAGGTAGTAAACAGGGTAATATGCCAAATAGGTGGAGAAAAGAGCACATGTTTATCAGTGGCCCTACTGTCAAGGTTCCCTGAGTCAGGGAGGTCCACCCTAACCACTCAGCCATACCACCCTGATTCTCCTGGTGCAGGTGAGACCAGGAGGGCCAAATGTCCTGATGCCTGTGGAAAATCTTCCTGCCTTCCACCCTTGCAACACCTTAATCTTCCCTTATGAAGCAGTGCTTCCAGACAACTAACCACCCTACCTTAAATTTTTTTTAGAAGAGGTGAAGTGAGGGCATTTTCTTCTTAAGAGGCATTGAAAAGCCTGGTTTATTAAGCTAGTTTGCACCCACAGCATTATGCTCAGGAGGCCACTTTGCCCTTGGCACAGAGTGATAAAAATGTCAATCTTAATAGAAAATACAACTGAACTCAGGGGACGGTGTGTGTTATTCTTTTGGTTGGTTATGAACAAAAAGAAAAAAAATCTTCCAGAAACTGACAGATTTTCAGTAAGAAATCTTAAATACTACTTTGTTTTATGGGTAGGCTATTTTTCACTACGAGCCTTGTGGCAGTAGCTAAACTGTAGTCCTGCATTGAAAACTCTGCTCGTGAGCTGAGTTCAATCCTGGGCTCAGCTAGTTGGCTTGAGATTGACTCAACCTTCTATCCTTCCGAGGTCGGTAAACTGAGCACCTTCCTTGGGCAATGTGTAGCCTGCATAATTAAATTGTAAACCACCCAGAAAAAGCTTTAAGCACTATAGGCCAGTGTATAAGCAGCACACTTTGCTATTTGCTTTGGGTTCACTATAATTGCATTTTTGATTCATTAACAGAGACGAAACATCTAAAGCAGGGTGAGGGAAACTGTGATCCTTCTAATGTTGTTGCAATGCACCTCCTATCAACCCTAGGCAACACAGTCAATGGTATGGGATTCTGAGAGTGCCATGTGCCCCCAATTCTACTTTTACCGGGAGCCTCTTTGCAAAGGAATTTGTTGCCTCCATGTTGTTATTTTTGATTACCATGGAATCCATCATGTTCAGGCCTATCCAGTTCCAGAGGTCTGTTACTACAGCATAGTAATTCTAAAAGCCACCATACATTGGGGTAAATTGTAATTTGAGGCCATGTGGCAACATACCACTGATTCCTGTTTAGCCTATTATCCTACTCCCTGCTCCCCATGCGCGAATGGGCTGTCCAGGAGGGAAGTGTGTACAGAGGGGGGTGAGAGATCTGTCTCCACTGCCTGGTCTGGCCCAGGCCATGTACCGGGGGTTGGAGACCCCTTTTCTAGAGGATGTGATATACAGAGCACGTTACCATAGTCTTTCGAGACTGAAGGATGCCTATGGATATTCTAAACTCACATTAAGGCAGCTGAAATTCTTCACAAGTTTTATTTTGGAGTATACGAAATGTGAACTGGCTTTTCCTTTGCTGAGTATTAGTGCAATAAAAGACATTCACAGCAGAGTGAAATTAACTATTTTACGGACTGTGTGGCTGCATATGGGCCTAGGACTTGTAACTCCTGCCTCAAAAATGGTTAATAAACCTGTGATGAAGACTAATACTTGGCCCACCTTTTCCTTGAGGATGACAGAATGGATAAAAGATATGGATTTGCAAAGTGGAGCTGCCGGCTGAGTAAAAATATTGAATATCAGAACTGGGCAAATGTAAAACCAAACAATGACATGGAAGCTGAGGCAGACAGCTGGCTAGTGTGAAGAAAAGTGGAAGAGGTGGTTGATATACTGAGATAACATGTGTGATGAGGGCGTTGCAATAGTTTCCATGAACAATGTTTATGTGGGTTTAGAAGAGATGTGTTTATAATCGGAACTGTACTATGGAATTTAAATTTTGTGAGCAGCCTATATTAGATAAATCAAGCAGATGTGCATTGCTCCTTTTGTGTTGCATGCTGTATTATGTCTCTTTTTCTTCATAATTTGTTTTTATTGTTATTGTTTGGGGAATGGTCAGTGAATAATGGAAACCACTGGACAACTGCCCACCCCACAGTCCAGGGCACTGGAAACTTTAGTGGACCTCTCTCTCACCGACCTGAGAATAAGCCTTATTGAACCCAGTGGGGCTTAACATCCGAGTAGACAGTTATGTTCTCTGTACCAGAGAACAGAGAGTTGAATTCCAGCTAGTGGGGTCCGTTTTGCATTTTATTAGAACTGAGCGATCCCTTGGCTAGAACCTGGTCCAAGCAGTATATGCTTAGAATCAAAGGATTCTGTGCCCTGGGTTTGGTTTTGAGTACTAGAGTACCGTGATAACAGTCCTTCCAAATACAAAAATCCATGCCTAGCTACCCCATCTTCCCCTCTTCCCTCACCGTATAATTTAGGGGTGGCGATGAGCGTGTTTCTATCGCTTGTATTGTTTAAAAACTAGGAATCATACACTTTGGTGTTCTACCAAAAAAAATCACCCAGAGACCCAGGTACCTACCCCGAACAGGGTAGGTTTGTGTGAGGCTCTCTGCTGTCATCTGCTTTTGTCTCTGATTTCTGAGGGAGCACCTTGAAGTCGTAAGAACTACAAAACAACTCCTGTTTTGAGGCAGAGACCATACCAGATTTGCAATAATCTGTAGCAAAGCTTTTTGCTGTGCGTTGTCTGCAAACAGGCACAAACCTCCTTGTAACACACCTCCTACTTCAATGCAGTCTGTCACACTAAAGCATGACGTGTAGCTTCAGCCATATTCTGGCAGGCTGGTGCTGGGAAGCTTCCCGGGTACCAACAGCACCAGGGTCAGGGCAGCAGAGTCCTCACCCGCTTGGCATGTAGCAAAAATGAAGCTGATGGAACTCATCCCCCCTCCCCGCAAAAAAAGAATAATATCACCAGCCAGCACGGAGTAGCTGTTGGAGAGTTTTGAATCTCTGGTATAATTCCCCTTTGCTGTGCAGTAGAAGTACAGAGATTCACAGAGGAGAATAGCTACAAGTTCCCAAGACAGTCCATTCCTTTCTCATGAAGAGCCACTTATAGTGTCAGTAACTCACTCAGAGACATTTGTAGGAGACAGGCTTAACCCCCCCCCCCCATTATTTGCAGTTGCTTGGAATTATAGACTTGCGTATGCAGCAACCAACTGAACAGATCATCAGCAAACAACCAGCAAACAACGGACTAAAGAGAGGGAAAAACACTCAGCAGAGAGGCAAGGCTCCCTTAGAATTTAAAAGCTGGAAGGAATAATCAGTTAGCACTGGATAGACAATAACCTCAACCCAGAAAAGCCCCTCCTAGTCATATAAACTACAGATAGCAAACAAGGTTGCAAACAACTCCAACAGTATCCGAGAAGCTTCCCAGCACTGGCCAACATTATACTTGCCTGGGGGTGGGGGGGGGTGGGAATCCAGCTCCAGGAGCTCAGTTTTCATCACATATCAAGTGGGCAAGGACTCTGGCCCCTGTGCTATCAGTAGCCAGGAATCCTCCCAGCACTGGCCAGCTTGCATCATGATAGGAGCCACTTTGAATTCCACCCAGATTTTCCCCCAGGATGTCCTTTCAGCCTGGGTCTGCTTACAAACCATGCATGGCATGTTTCATATTGCTCTGGGCAGATCGGTGCCCCACCTCAGCCGATGACATGTATGTTTGGCCTCTGTTCGTAGCTGAGCTCTACCTGCTGTCATATTTGATTAGTGATAAGTTTCCCTGTAGGAGGTTCATAATGGTGCTTGACTTGGGAAGGCTTGGTATCACACAACTGTGAACATTCCTGGCAAAAGGCCTTCATATCTTTGAGTGCAGCTGCCTGCAAATGTTCCTCTGTTATTGCCATGCTTGGTTGTGTATTTCTTTTTAATTGGTATTTTCTACAGGTTTTTAAATTGTTCATATTCATGAAGACGAAAGCCTCGTGGTCCTGTTTTAATACGGGAGTTCAGAAAGTCGCTGGGTTGAAATGGATGTATATAGAGATAATAGCTTTGTCAAGCTGGTCAAGAAAGGGTCCCCCTCCCTTCTTCTTCTTCTCCTCCTCAGGTTACCTCTTCTCTTCTGATGCCTTTGTAGCATTTCCTTGGCTTACAAAGACCTCACTGAGAAAGAAGCAGCCACTGTTGCTGAGTCTGTGCACAGCTTCCAAAGATTTGGCAGCCAAGAGGTCTCTGCTAGAGCTAATTGAAGAGTCACAGGTGCAGCAATAACCAGCCAGCAGGAAGAATTTGAAGCAATGCAGAACTCTTCCGGTAGGAAAGACACACAGCCATTCCTAGGGTTCACACCAGGACAGAAGAGGGTTGTTTGGGGCACCTATGAAGTCACAGCCGCAGGTGCAGAAGCCAGAGGCCAGCAGTACTGTGGATTACAAGCAACTAGGACACATTTTTAAATCCTTTGTGATGGACATTCGAGCTGCTTCCAACTTCTTTGCTTCTGATTTAGAGGCACATTATTCGGGCTACATGTACATTAGGATGAATATTACGTGATAAGCTACCATTGTTGGTTATGTGCTTTAATTGCAATCCTGATAGTTTATGCGGACTTTAAAGCAGTTGTTTTCTTACCACCTCTGTCACAGCTTTGGTCATAGTACCTCACTGGGAAGGTTCATAATTGCAGATTTCCCCCTATATTTGTTACTATTCATCTACCACTGGGCTGGCTGGATAGTTTGATGATTTGGGTGCTGGATGGTGAGCCAGAGGTCAAGAACTGATTCTCCACTGTGGCTCCAAACTCTGTGGGCTTGGGTAAGGTGCACAGTCCCAGGTTACCTCCAGGAGAAGGTAACAGTAAGCCATCTTTGAATAGTCTCCTATTTGGAAAATCCTGGAAGGGGTCATTGTAAGTCGGAATTGACTTGGTGGCATTCAATTATTATTAATTATTACCTACAACTACCGTTTTTTCTTCAAATGTCAAGAGAGCACTGTCAGATTTCTAAAGAAAGTACATGCCCGTTTTACATGACATTTGACAGGGTTCTTTATTGTATGAGATGTCCTGGCCCTGTATGGATGGACTATAGAAGAACTAGATGAATGCTGACAATGAAAACATTGAAATTGTTAAAGACGTTGTATATCTTAGTTCAGTGACCAATCCAAATGGAGACTGCAACCAATAAATGAGATCAAGACTTGGAAGGGCCTCTGTGAAGGATCTAAAAAAGATTTACAAAAATACAAAGATGTGCCACCGGAGACCAAAGCTAAGATTAGTCACACTGTTGTGTTCTCAATTACTGTGCGAGACATTGGACAGTGAAAAAAGCTGAAACTGGGGTGGTCATGATGCTGGAGGAGAGCTTTACTGATGCAGGAACCAAGAGAAAGTCAAGAAAGTGGGTCTTAAACTGAGTTAAGCCCGAGCTCGCCCAATAAACAAAAATGACAAAATGGTGTCTGTTGTACTTTGGGCATTCCATGAGAAGACAAGAATCACTAGAAAAGACAATAATGTTAGGAAAAGTTGAAGCGATTATATATCTGTATCAAGATAGAGATAGACACACACACACACACACACTTTAAATCATGAATTGCTTTTTTTAAAAAGGGGGATTATGTGATGGGAGAGGTGGGGAAGTGTGAAGATTTCTGAAAAATCAAAAATGGGGATGATGCCAAAACATTAGGGAATCACTAATGTACGTAACAGTACATTAGTACATCTAGAGCAACCTTGGTATAAGACAGTTTTCCTTGTTCATCATGCACAATCTTATCCTCTTGCACTATCCTTGTTCAGGCTGAATGTAGTTTTGATGCAGAAGCCGTTGTGGACTCTGGATTGCTAAGAGCAAAGTGTCCTCAGGACCTTGATTTTTCAGACTGGCACATTTCAGCCTTGAATGTGTGCCATTGCAAATTAAAGATGGCTGCTATCATCTCTAACTTGGAGAATGTCCAAAAGGTATACCCTCTTAGCAGAAATCCAGATCTGCATTGCTTAGAGTAGTGGTTTCTGACTTTGGGTCCCCCGGGTGTTCTTGGTCTACAGTTCCCAGAAATCCTGGCCAGCATAGCTAGTGGTGAAAGCTTCTGGGAGTTTTAGTCCAGGAATACCTGGGGACCCAATGTGAGGAACCACTGATGGCCTGAGGGCTACGCCTAGTTAGACCCAGATAACATGTGACCTACAGCTGTATATGGCCTAAGGCAATTTTTGAAGTTCCTATCTACTATTGTTGAACTATAACTCTTGACAGCAGCTGCAAAAACATGCTGGGGGAATTTCAGTGATGTGAGAAATATTTTGAACTATATCTCCCAGACAGTGCCTACTTATTGCTTATTCTGACTGGTGGCTTCTGGGAGCTGAAATCCTGAAAGGTAACTTCTGTAAGTTTTCAGAGTATTTTCTCCCACAGATGCCCACGAAATCTTCTGCTTGGAATTGGCTTCCACTGAATTAGGGGCAGATAGTGCTTGAAGGCGTGTATGTCACCACAGAGCTCTGAATTATTCTGTGTGGAATGGGTATCATAACAAGAACAACTTTCATAGAATCATAGAATAGTGAAGTTGGAAGGAGCCTATAAGTTCAACCCCCTGCTTGATGCAGGAATACAAATCAAAGGACATCTTTAGGACTCAGGGAGGTAGCTTCAGAGCACATAGAATGTAAGACCTGCAGGGAACATATTCATTCTCTGATTTGTGAATGATCAGATGTTTCTCTGCTCAGTTTTTTTTTTTAAAATATTCTTTTGTATGTATATCCCTCTCACCCCAATATGTGACCGTGCTTGATAGAACAGCCAATCTCCAGTTGTTTATTTATAATCATGATCTGCAAAACTCACTTGTTGTATAGGCACAGTAGAAACCTGACTTGAAAAGTTAATTAAATGCACTACTTGTCAAGCTTTCTAATTATCTTCCCCCACATAACATTAGTAGACAATCTTTATATTTAACCCTTGTGCAGCTTTCTAACACCTCGTGCTCATGCGTTTCAATGTTGGGTAGTCTATCTCCGTCAAGGTTAGGCTGAGATGAAGCTGTAACATGCTTGAGACAAGACAGGGACAAGTCAGTTCGAACTGAACTGTGTAATAGGACCCACCTTCCTTGCCAGATGGATGGTGCTATCTGATTTTGATAATGTATTATCAGTTGACAGATGTCTTGTTGAGCTTTGTTCTTGCCACTGAAGTTTCAAGAGGTGCCTGCAGTGAAAGGCAGATGAATATCTAAGAAGCATGAGGAGGTCTGTTTAATCAGATCCCATGTCAGTGTCTTGCTGCATTCGAAGACTAGTTCTGAGTGGGTTCGTAGAAAGAGGAAGTTCAAGGACATTCTCAAATCAAGTACATAGCAGTTGTATACATGTGTACCATTTATCCTTCAAACAACCATTAGGGCATGTGGATTGTGTTTTTATCAGACGTTTGAAGGGTCAAAATCTGGTTTATTTTTTTCCACATGCACAATGTTGTGTGCGTAGTTTCCTTTTTACTCCAGCACACATGTAAGTCTATAACAAGCTAACATCCTCTTGTCTGTAACAAGCTAACATCCAGTTCAAGTAACTGAAAGCCGGAGATTGTTGGAATAGCTCTGCCTGTGGAATAGTTAGGATCTGCAATTGCTAGGATTCTAGCCCATGTTCTGTATTTGCTTCCACAGTAATCAATGGTAAGGTGAAGTCTTGTGATGTATTACAGGAGATTTTGAGATACTGGAGTGGGGGTCAGTGTCCCTTTTCCCAACTTCAGAAGGTTACCTCAGAGATTCACTGTGAAAAAGCTTCCAAAGTAGGCCAGTATTCACAATATGCTTCCGTCTTGACTTTGTATACAATTCAATTGGAATAATGGGATTTTGGAACCCTTGTGGGTTACTGTGACCAGCCCACTTGGCTAAACATCTTTAACCTGCCCTTTCCTTTCCCTGCGCTTCCTTATGCCCAAATCCTATGAGCCAAGTGGTTTTTAACTTGAAACATAAAGTTAAATTTTTATTTTAAAAGTGTAATGGTTACAAGGCATATTCTTAAGTTTGAAGTTACCTGTGTTGTAAGAATCCGCTTTCCCATGTTTGAACTAGCTCTTTCTATTACAAAGTAATTATATTATACAGCTGGAAAGCTGAAACTCCTGACCTTAGATACAGTCTAACTCTTTCTTTCCCTCTTCTCTCCTTCTTCTTATAACGCCCCATGGCATCTCTTGATTGGCTCTTCCAGCCAATCACTTTCTTCTTGTTGTCCCTAGGTAGAATATTTGAGGGTTCCATCACAGTAACCTAATCCCACTCCCTGCTCAATGCAAGATTGTACCGTGTCCCTGCAGAATTCTTTAACAGTGCAATCTGATACATCTTGCTTGAAACCCTTGCCCTCTATCTGCCTGTCCCCAAATATTTTAAGGAAAAGAGTAGCAAAAACATGGAAAAGTTTTGGGGTATCCTGATATCTAACAAGTTGTATTATTTGGCAGAAATTCTCAGGACTCCAGCCTGTTTAATCAGATGTTTGCTTGTTCTTCCTGCAACTGACTAATATGCTCCCCCCCTCTGAAAATATCCAATATGTCCCGTCTTCTGCTTCATCCTCAGTTTACTAATACTTAAGATGTAGCTGAAATTCTCACCATGTCCAAGTGCTCATTTCTTAAAATCAGTGAACATTCATCATCCTCCTATTATCCTTTCATTCCTCCAATCCAAAAAGTTTTTTAAAAATCACTTAATGAATGGCATTCCCTCTAATTTATCTGACCTAATTTCATACACCATTTCTTACACTAACTAAAATAAAAAAGGTCTTTCTCTCCCTGTTCCATGTTCAAGATTGATTCAGAATGGTGCTGCAGGGATCCCATCACTCTAAGCACATGTTGGCAAACTGGAGAAAAGTGATAGCCATATCTAAGTTGATTTATTTATTTATTTATTTACAAGATTTTTTTAAGCCGCACCATTACCAGTGGTCTCTGGGTCGCGTACAGCAATATTAAAACTTTAAAAACTTTAAAAACATTAAAAATAGGCAATATTATAATATCCTATATTAAGAACAATCATTAAAACATTAATATTAATAAATCCTGCTGCTCATATGGCCAGCTAAAGAATACTATTTAATTCAAATGCTGGCTAAACAGAAAAGTCTTTGCCTGGTGCCAAAAAGCCGAAAGTGTTGGAGCCAGGCGTATCTCTATAGGGAGGGCGTTCCAAAGTTAGGGGGCAACAGCCGAGAAGGCCCATTTCAACATGCCATCCCCTTCACCTTTTTCAGGGATGGCACCTTCAGAAGGGCCTCCTGGCTTGATCTTAGAGGATGGGAGGCTCCTATGGAAGAAGGCGGTCTTTTAGGTAACCAGGTTCTAAGCCATTTAGGGCTTTATATGTCAAAGTAAGCAATTTGAATTGAGCCCGAGCAGCAACTGGCAGCCAGTGTAAATTTTTTAGAACCAGCGTGATATGAGTCAGTGCGGCAGCACCACTTACCAGCCCTGCAGCCCGGTTCTGTGCCCGTTGCAGTCACCGGACCATCTTCAAAGGCTGCTCCATGTATAGTGCATTGCACTAGTCCAGTCTGCTTGTTACCAAGATGGGCGGGATATAAATAAAATAAAATAAAATAAAATAATAAATAAATACCAGTGCATGTGTGACTGTTGCCAGGCTCTGCTCATCCAGGTAAGGGTGAAATTGATATATTCTCTGCAGTTGTAAAAAGGCACCCCTGGACACCAAGTCCCCTTGGGCTTCCAAGGTCAGACCGGGGTCAAGGAGTACCCCCAAGCTGCGGACCCTGTCCTTTAGAGGGAGTATAACCCTGTCTAAGGCAGGGAAATGGCCCTTTAACCTATCTGGCGGAGCACCTACCAGCAGCACTTCCGAGGTTTTTGGACTGAGCCTCAGTTTATTGACCCTTATCCAGTCCATTATCAAGTCCAGGCACAAGTTCAGAATGGTGACTGCCACACCTGTATTGGTAGAGAATGAGAGGTAGAGCTGGGTGTTGTCAGCATATTGCTGACTCCTCAGCCCAAATCTCCTAATGACCTCCCCCAGCAGTTTCATGTAGATTTGAATAGCATGGGGGACAATATAGAGCCGTGAGGAACCCCATGATGCAACCGCCATGGATCAGAGCTACTGTCCCCCAGCACCACCTTCTGGACTCAATCAACCAGGTAGGAGTGGAACCATCATAAAACGGTGCCTCCCATTCCCATCCCAGCCAATCTGTCCAGAAGGATGCCATCGTTGATGATGTCGAAAGCCACTGAGAGGTCCAAGAGAATCAACAGGGATGCATTCCCCCTGTCTTTCTCCTGGCAAAGGTTGTCAAACAGGGCGACCAAGGCAGTCTCAGTCCCATAACCTGGCCTGAAACCCGATTGAAATGGATCTAGATAATCCATTTCATCCAGGAGAGCATGGAGCTGCTCAGCCAACACACATTCCAACACCTTGCCCAGAAAAGGGAGGTT